>NW_028270181.1:2396909-2756712 GCF_037043375.1 Chiloscyllium plagiosum
GAGTGCAGTGAGAGGCTGTTGTTCAGGAGTGCAGTGAGAGGCTGTAGTACAGGAGTGCAGTGAGAGGCTGTAGTACAGGAGTGCAGTGAGAGGCGTTCGTACAGGAGTGCAGTGAGAGGCTGTAGTACAGGAGTGCAGTGAGAGGCTTTCGTACAGGAGTGCAGTGCAGGCTGTAGTACAGGAGTGCAGTGAGAGGCTGTAGTACAGGAGTACAGTGAGTGGCTGTAGTACAGGAGTGCAGTGAGAGGCTGTAGTACAGGAGTGCAGTGAGAGGCTGTAGTACAGGAGTGCAGTGAGAGGCTTTCGTACAGGAGTGCAGTGAGAGGCTGTAGTACAGGAGTGCAGTGAGAGGCTGTAGTACAGGAGTGCAGTGAGAGGCTGTAGTACAGGAGTGCAGTGAGAGGCTGTAGTGCAGGAGTGCAGTGAGAGGCTGTAGTACAGGAGTGCAGTGAGAGGCTTTCGTACAGGAGTGCAGTGAGAGGCTGTAGTACAGGAGTGCAGTGAGTGGCTGTAGTACAGGAGTGCAGTGAGAGGCTGTAGTACAGGAGTGCAGTGAGAGGCTGTAGTACAGGAGTGCAGTGAGAGGCTGTAGTACAGGAGTGCAGTGAGTGGCTGTAGTGCAGGAGTGCAGTGAGAGGCTGTAGTACAGAAGTGCAGTGAGAGGCTGTAGTACAGGAGTGCAGTGAGAGGCTGTAGTACAGGAGTGCAGTGAGAGGCTGTAGTGCAGGAGTGCAGTGAGAGCCTGTAGTACAGGAGTGCAGTGAGAGGCTGTAGTACAGGAGTGCAGTGAGTGGCTGTAGTGCAGGAGTGCAGTGAGAGGCTGTAGTACAGGAGTGCAGTGCAGGCTGTAGTACAGGAGTGCAGTGCAGGCTGTAGTACAGGAGTGCAGTGAGAGGCTGTAGTACAGGAGTGCAGTGAGTGGCTGTAGTGCAGGAGTGCAGTGAGAGGCTGTAGTACAGGAGTGCAGTGCAGGCTGTAGTACAGGAGTGCAGTGCAGGCTGTAGTACAGGAGTGCAGTGAGAGGCTGTAGTACAGGAGTGCAGTGCAGGCTGTAGTACAGGAGTGCAATGCAGGCTGTAGTACAGGAGTGCAGTGCAGGCTGTAGTACAGGAGTGCAGTGCAGGCTGTAGTACAGGAGTGCACTGACAGGCTGTAGTACAGGAGTGCAGTGAGAAGCTGTACTACAGAGGTGCAGTGAGAGACTGTAGCACAGGACTGCAGTGCAGGTTGTAGTACAGGAGTGCAGTGAGAGGCTGTAGTACAGGAGTGCAGTGAGAGGCTGTAGTACAGGAGTGCAGTGAGAGACTGTAGTACAGGAGTGCAGTGCAGGCTGTAGTACAGCAGTGCAGTGAGAGGCTGTAGTACAGGAGTGCAGTGAGAGGCTGTAGTACAGCAGTGCAGTGAGAGGCTGAAGTGCAGGAGTACAGTGAGAGGCTGTAGTACAGGAGTACAGTGCAGGCATCGTTCAGGAGTACAGTTCAGGCTGTAGTACAGGAGTGCAGTGAGAGGCTGTAGTACAGGAGTGCAGTGAGTGGCTGTAGTGCAGGAGTGCAGTGAGAGGCTGTAGTTCGGGAGTGCAGTGAGAGGCTGTAGTACAGGAGTACAATGAAAAGCTGTAGTACAGGAGTGCAGTGAGAGGCTGTAGTACAGAAGTGCAGTGAGAGGCTGTAGTACAGGGGTGCAGTGCAGGCATAGTACAGGAGTACAGTGCAGGTTGTAGTACAGGAGAGCAGTGAGAGGCCTGTAGTGCAGGAGTACAATGAAAAGCTGTAGTACAGGAGTGCAGTGAGAGGCTGTAGTACAGAAGTGCAGTGCGTGCTGTAGTACAGGAGTGCAGTGCAGGCTGTAGTACAGGAGTGCAGTGAGAGGCTGTAGTACAGAAGTGCAGTGCGTGCTGTAGTACAGGAGTGCAGTGCGTGCTGTAGTACAGGAGTGCAGTGCGTGCTGTAGTACAGATGTGCAGTGTGTGCTGTAGTACAGGAGTGCAGTGCGTGCTGTAGTACAGGAGTGCACTGAGAGACTACGTACAGGAGTGCAGTGAGAGGCTGCAGTACAGGAGTGCAGTGTGAGGCTGTAGTACAGGAGTGCAGTGAGAGGCTGCAGTACAGGAGTGCAGTGAGAGGCTGTTGTACAGGAGTGCAGTGAGAGGCTGTAGTACAGGAGTGCAGTGAGAGGCTGCAGTACAGGACTGCAGTGAGAGGCTGTAGTACAGGAGTGCAGTGAGAGGCTGTAGTACAGGAGTGCAGTTAGAGGCTGTTGTACAGGAGTGCAGTGAGAGGCTGTTGTACAGGAGTGCAGTGAGAGGCTGTAGTACAGGAGTGCAGTGAGAGGCTGCAGTACAGGACTGCAGTGAGAGGCTGTAGTACAGGAGTGCAGTGAGAGGCTGTAGTACAGGAGTGCAGTGAGAGGCTGTAGTACAGGAGTGCAGTGAGAGGCTGTAGTACAGCAGTGCAGTGAGAGGCTGTAGTACAGGAGTGCAGTGAGAGGCTTTCGTACAGGAGTGCAGTGCAGGCTGTAGTGCAGGAGTGCAGTGAGAGGCTGTAGTACAGGAGTGCAGTGAGTGGCTGTAGTACAGGAGTGCAGTGCAGGCTGTAGTACAGGAGTGCAGTGAGAGGCTGTAGTACAGGAGTGCAGTGAGAGGCTGTAGTACAGGAGTGCAGTGAGAGGCTGTAGTACAGGAGTGCAGTGCAGGCTGTAGTACAGGAGTGCAGTGCAGGCTGTAGTACAGGAGTGCAGTGAGTGGCTGTAGTGCAGGAGTGCAGTGAGAGGCTGTAGTACAGGAGTGCAGTGCAGGCTGTAGTACAGGAGTGCAGTGCAGGCTGTAGTACAGGAGTGCAGTGAGAGGCTGTAGTACAGGAGTGCAGTGAGAGGCTGTAGTACAGGAGTGCAGTGAGAGGCTGTAGTACAGGAGTGCAGTGAGAGGCTGTAGTACAGGAGTGCAGTGAGAGGCTGTAGTACAGGAGTGCAGTGAGAGGCTTTCGTACAGGAGTGCAGTGCAGGCTGTAGTGCAGGAGTGCAGTGAGAGGCTGTAGTACAGGAGTGCAGTGAGTGGCTGTAGTGCAGGAGTGCAGTGAGAGGCTGTAGTACAGGAGTGCAGTGCAGGCTGTAGTACAGGAGTGCAGTGCAGGCTGTAGTACAGGAGTGCAGTGAGAGGCTGTAGTACAGGAGTGCAGTGAGAGGCTGTAGTACAGGAGTGCAGTGAGAGGCTGTAGTACAGGAGTGCAGTGAGAGGCTTTCGTACAGGAGTGCAGTGAGAGGCTGTAGTACAGGAGTGCAGTGAGAGGCTGTAGTACAGGAGTGCAGTGAGAGGCTGTAGTACAGGAGTGCAGTGAGAGGCTTTCGTACAGGAGTGCAGTGAGAGGCTGTAGTACAGGAGTGCAGTGAGAGGCTGTAGTACAGGAGTGCAGTGAGAGGCTGTAGTACAGGAGTGCAGTGAGAGGCTGTAGTACAGGAGTGCAGTGAGAGGCTGTAGTACAGGAGTGCAGTGAGAGGCTGTAGTACAGGAGTGCAGTGTGAGGCTGTAGTACAGGAGTGCAGTGAGTGGCTGTAGTGCAGGAGTGCAGTGAGAGGCTGTAGTACAGGAGTGCAGTGAGAGGCTGTAGTACAGGAGTGCAGTGTGAGGCTGTAGTACAGGAGTGCAGTGAGAGGCTGTAGTACAGGAGAGCAGTGAGTGGCTGTAGTGCAGGAGTGCAGTGAGAGGCTGTAGTACAGGAGTGCAGTGAGAGGCTGTAGTACAGGAGTGCAGTGTGAGGCTGTAGTACAGGAGTGCAGTGAGAGGCTGTAGTACAGGAGTGCAGTGAGAGGCTGTAGTACAGGAGTGCAGTGAGAGGCTGTAGTACAGGAGTGCAGTGAGAGGCTGTAGTACAGGAGTGCAGTGAGAGGCTGTAGTACAGGAGTGCAGTGAGAAGCTGTAGTACAGGAGTGCAGTGAGAGGCTGTAGTACAGGAGTGCAGTGAGAGGCTGTAGTACAGGAGTGCAGTGAGAGGCTGTAGTACAGGAGTGCAGTGAGAGGCTGTAGTACAGGAGTGCAGTGAGAGGCTGTAGTAGAGGAGTGCAGTGAGAGGCTTTCGTACAGGAGTGCAGTGAGAGGCTGTAGTACAGGAGTGCAGTGAGTGGCTGTAGTGCAGGAGTGCAGTGAGAGGCTGTAGTACAGGAGTGCAGTGCAGGCTGTAGTACAGGAGTGCAGTGTGAGGCTGTAGTACAGGAGTGCAGTGAGTGGCTGTAGTACAGGAGAGCAGTGAGAGGCTGTAGTACAGGAGTGCAGTGAGAGGCTGTAGTACAGGAGTGCAGTGTGAGGCTGTAGTACAGGAGTGCAGTGAGAGGCTGTAGTACAGGAGAGCAGTGAGAGGCTGTAGTACAGGAGTGCAGTGAGAGGCTGTAGTACAGGAGTGCAGTGAGAGGCTGTAGTACAGGAGTGCAGTGAGAAGCTGTAGTACAGGAGTGCAGTGAGAGGCTGTAGTACAGGAGTGCAGTGAGAGGCTGTTGTACAGGAGTGCAGTGAGAGGCTGTAGTACAGGAGTGCAGTGAGTGGCTGTAGTGCAGGAGTGCAGTGAGTGGCTGTAGTGCAGGAGTGCAGTGAGAGGCTGTAGTACAGGAGTGCAGTGAGAGGCTGTAGTACAGGAGTGCAGTGAGTGGCTGTAGTGCAGGAGTGCAGTGCAGGCTGTAGTGCAGGAGTGCAGTGAGAGGCTGTAGTACAGGAGTGCAGTGAGAGGCTGTTGTACAGGAGTGCAGTGTAGGCTGTAGTACAGGAGAGCAGTGCAGGCTGTAGTACAGGAGTGCAGTGAGAGGCTGTAGTACAGGAGTGCAGTGAGAGGCTGTAGTACAGGAGTGCAGTGCAGGCTGTAGTACAGGAGTGCAGTGAGAGGCTGTAGTAGAGGAGTGCAGTGAGAGGCTGTAGTACAGGAGTGCAGTGAGAGGCTGTAGTACAGGAGTGCAGTGAGTGGCTGTAGTGCAGGAGTGCAGTGAGAGGCTGTAGTACAGGAGTGCAGTGAGAGGCTGTAGTACAGGAGTGCAGTGAGTGGCTGTAGTGCAGGAGTGCAGTGCAGGCTGTAGTACAGGAGTGCAGTGAGAGGCTGTAGTACAGGAGTGCAGTGCAGGCTGTAGTACAGGAGTGCAGTGCAGGCTGTAGTACAGGAGTGCACTGAGAGGCTGTAGTACAGGAGTGCAGTGAGAAGCTGTAGTACAGGAGTGCAGTGAGAGACTGTAGCACAGGACTGCAGTGCAGGTTGTAGTACAGGAGTGCAGTGAGAGGCTGTAGTACAGGAGTGCAGTGAGAGGCTGTAGTACAGGAGTGCAGTGCAGGCTGTCGTACAGCAGTGCAGTGAGAGGCTGTAGTACAGGAGTGCAGTGAGAGGCTGTAGTACAGGAGTGCAGTGAGAAGCTGTAGTACAGGAGTGCAGTGAGAGACTGTAGCACAGGACTGCAGTGCAGGTTGTAGTACAGGAGTGCAGTGAGAGGCTGTAGTACAGGAGTGCAGTGCAGGCTGTAGTACAGCAGTGCAGTGAGAGGCTGTAGTACAGGAGTGCAGTGAGAGGCTGTAGTACAGGAGTGCAGTGAGAGGCTGTAGTGCAGGAGTACAGTGCAGGCATAGTACAGGAGTACAGTGAGAGGCTGTAGTACAGGAGTACAGTTCAGGCTGTAGTACAGGAGTGCAGTGAGAGGCTGTAGTACAGGAGTGCAGTGAGTGGCTGTTGTGCAGGAGTGCAGTGAGAGGCTGTAGTTCGGGAGTGCAGTGAGAGGCTGTAGTACAGGAGTGCAGTGAGTGGCTGTAGTTCGGGAGTGCAGTGAGAGGCTGTAGTACAGGAGTACAATTAAAAGCTGTAGTACAGGAGTGCAGTGAGAGGCTGTAGTACAGAAGTGCAGTGAGAGGCTGTAGTACAGGAGTGCAGTGAGAGGCCTGTAGTACAGGAGTGCAGTGCGTGCTGTAGTACAGGAGTGCAGTGAGAGGCTGCAGTACAGGAGTACAGTGCAGGCTGTAGTACAGGAGTACAGTGAGAGGTTGTAGTATAGGAATGCAGTGAGAGGCTGTAGTGTAGAGGTGCAGCGAGAGGCTGTTGTACAGGAGTACAGTGAGAGGCTGTTGTACGGGAGCACAGTGAGAGGCCGTAAGGCTGCAATGCAGAGCTGTGGATGTCAATCTCAGGGATTGCTGGACCTGTGAAAGATTCCTCTGCTGGCCTGGTTCAGCAGCCTCATTGTTGTGTGACCTCTTCTCCCATAGTAACGTTGTCAGAAATCTCTAAGTCATGGTTAGTGCGAATCCTCTGGTGAGGAGCGGGTCGAAACAGCTTCAAACATGGGAGAATATAGGAGACAAGCTACCGATGTATCAGGAAGCAACACTAGCAAAAGAAAGATAAAACCAAATCAGGGTGAAACAAAATGATAAAGTCAATCTATAGGAACATAAAATTAACATAAGTGAAGTAAAGTTAAGTCACTAATAAGTTTGTTTATTTATTTATTGTCTAATGATTTGAGGAATAACAAAGTTTTCAGTGTTGTCGGATGGCAAGTCCGTTGGGCCCAAGTTGAGTGTACATCCTGCTGGAAATGTTGTTGACTGCGCCACCTACAGCTCTGAGTTTCAAAACATGAGCAGCATTTGGAATCTGTGTCGTGTGTAACACACAGGATAGGCTGCACACTGGGGTGATAGCACCACACATTAGAAAGGTCCAGATAGAGAGGCAATGGGTTCCAGCCAGACAGTGTCAGAAAACCAGGCAGGTCATGCCCAAGTCTCCTGAGTCTGTCGGGTTTATTAATCCATATTCCATTTGGGAGACTTGTTCGGGTGATGGCTCCTCAGGGAATGCAGGGAGAAGCAGGTCCAGGACTCTACCTGTATCTCAGCTTTACAGGGGAGTGGAAGGATAACGGTGAAAGGGGATTCCATCGTCAGGGACTCGGACAGTTGTTTCTGCAGCATGAAATGTGACTGTCCAGGATGGTGTACGGCTTCCCTGGTGCCAGGATCAAGGATATCACAGAGTAGCTACAGGATATTCATCTGGGGGGATGGGATTAACCAGAAATCAAGGTCATTTATTTCACCTCACTCTTATAGACAAACATTAAATGCACAGACACGGAAGTATCAGGGATAGAATGAAGCTGTTCTGTTACAAACAGCAGTGTGCTTCCTTCAGCAAGGCATGCTTCAAGTGGCCACAGTTCAGGAGGAGTCTGAGACTTTCTGTTTCTGGGTTCATGTTTTGATCTTGTGATGATATCACGGGTATGTGTCTTATAGAGACATTGAGATACTGTCCATGAGATTTAACACAACAGTTCATCTACGTCACACACTGCAGTTCCTCAGCACAGAGCCCCCTGACAGCCCCTCTTCATTCTGTGATCACCATCATCTCAGTGGAGAAGAGCAGCAGAGACATGGAGAACACCACCCCTCCATCCTGTCTTGGGAATATATCGCCATTCCTTCACTGTCACTGGGTTAAAATCCTGCCACTTTGGAAGTTTCATGAAGCTCAACCTCAGCTTCACTAGACAATATAATTTGTTGTTCCCAGATGTTCCTAACCTGAAAGACTAAAAGGCACACTCTGAAAAATTTTCTTTCTTTAATCATTTTTGAAATGAATACTCTTGCTCCCAAAGTAACATGAACAGTAGGTTCCAGAGAATAAACCGAGCAATGTCCTTTAGGAAAGGAAATCTGCCTTCCTTACTTGGTCTGACCTCTGTGTAACTCCAGACCCATGGCAATCTGGATGATGTTTAACTGTCCTCTGAAATAGCAAGTCATTCATTTCAAGGACAACTAGGGATAGACACCAAATGTTGAAAATGACACTCATATTGTACGTCAGAATAAAAATTTCTGCCCACTCAACAGAACATGCTTTAGTTTCTGAGGGGTGTTTTTGAATTCTGTCCCAGACCGGGGACTGTCCATTCTTTCCTGATCTTTAAGAACTGAGTGTGAAGCCAGTGAATGGATAGAAAAATTAACACTAACTGGATTTCTCACTCAGAGTCATCTGTGCTGGAGTGGGGATTAAAAATGTCCCCATGGGACACAACAGAATGAGTGACCCTTTTAAATTTAGGATAATTCTCAGCGAAAGCTGTCAGAGAATTTACTGCACTGGGTCTCGGAGTGTGGTTGCAATGAGAAACTTGTCCATCTACCAGCTCGCTTTCTCTGATAATAAAATCACCGCAATAAGAAAGGCTGTTGTTAAATGAAGTCCAGACTGAATACGTCCAAGGAAAGTCATTCATGGATGAGTACAAAGAGCTGCAGCTTAATTTGCGAAGCTTGTACAATCTGAATGGAAATATGGAAGTGGCAGTCCAACAACCAGTTCCCTAGTAACAATCGCCCTGGTGATCAAATGGAGGGTAGAGTAAATTCCACAAAGGAGATGATCACTCAGTCACAGGCCGAAACCTCTGCATTAATAGTACTGTGTTGTTACAACCTCTCCAACACAACATGTTCTGGAAGCTCATTAAACCTGTCCACCTTAAAGGTAATCTATACAGTAATGACATTTGTTTTTCTACATGCTGTTGCACACAGGAATTCCACTCTCATTATTCCATCATGATTTGTTGCCTCAAGTTCACGTCCTCAGCTTCACCTGCTCAGTTCGTCAGTTCCATTGAGCTTAGAAGTGAGAGACTTCACCCACAGGAAAATGAGAAACAGACCAGTCCAGAATTGTACAGTTCTACAAAAGGACCACTTTGCATGGTTTAAAAGGCTGAGAAAATTGTGGAGTAAATGACTAAGAACCAATTACAGCATTCTGCAGATTCTGATTGTACCTTCTCTGTACAATTGACTGTGATTGCAGATTCACTGAATCACACTATTTTGATTCCTACACCTCCTCCAGACACACACTTCCTTTGATAAAGGAAGATAACTGCCCAATGTTGTCTCAGACTTTCAGTGGTCTTTAGTGTTAATTACTCTGTACAATATGTGGAGTAGAATAATCATATTGTGTGCGCGACACAATGAGCGGAATAATCCAACATTCAGATGGTTGTTCAAGCAACATCAGTGACGCTGCAGAATCCCTAGTGCAGCAGTTTCTCTGGGAACTGAACCTTCCAGAGATACCCACTGTGGCTGGAACCCTCTGAGACACCAGGCTTGTCAGAGAATTCCATTCCCATTCAGCTAAAAACTCCTGCCAACCTACCCATCTGGCACCCTAACCCTTTAACCAATTGCCACCCTAACCCAACACTCACTTTACATACAAACCCTTTCACAGCAGCTGCCATGGTGTTGCTGGACTGTGCAATCACAGAACAAGGCAATTTACAGTGGGGTCTCTTTACAGTGTGGTCAATTCTCAGTGTGGTCAATTCTCAGTGTGGTCAGTTCTCAGCATGGTCGGTTCCCAGTGTGGTCAGTTCCCAGTGTGGTCACTCATCAGTGTGGTCAGTTCCCAATGTGCTCAATCCTCAGTATGGTCACTCCTCAGTACGGTCAATCCTCAGTGTGGTCACTCCTCAGAATGGTCAATCCTCAGTGTGGTCACTCCTCAGAATGGTCAGTCCTAAGTGTGCTCAGACCTCAGTATGGTCACTCCCTAGTGTGGTCAGTCCTCAATGTGGTCATTCCTCAGTGTGGTCAGCCTTCAGTGGGGTCACTCCTCAGTGTGGAAAGTCCTCAATGTGGTCACTCCTCAGTGTTGTCAGTCCTCAGTGTGGGCACACCTAAGTATGGTCAGTCCTTAGTGTGGTCAGTCCTCAGTGTGGTCATTCCTCAGTGTGGTCAGTCCTCAGTGTGATCAGCCCTCAGTGTGGTCAGCCCTAAGTGGGGTCACTCCTCAGTTTGGTATGTTCTCTATGTGGTCACTCCTCAGTGTGCTCAGTCCTCAGTGTGGTCATTCCTCAGTATGGTCAGTTCTTAGTGTGGTAACTCCTCAGTGTGGTCATTAGTCCTTGTATGGTCAGTCCTCAGTATGGTCAGTACTCAGTGTGGTCAGTCCTCAGTGTGGTCATTCCTCAGTATGGTCAGTCCTCAGTGTGGTCAATTCTTAGTGTGGTCAGTCCTCAGTATGCTCAGTCCTCAGTGTGGTCAGTCCTCAGTGTGGTCACTCCTCAGTGTGGTCAGTCCTCAGTGTGGTCAGTTTCCAGTGTGGTCACCCCTCAGTGTGATCAATTCTCAGTATGGTCACTCCTCAGTATGGTCTGTCCTCTGTGTCATTAGTCCTTGTATGGTCAGTCCTCAGTATGGTCAGTACTCAGTGTGGTCAGTCCTCAGTGTGGTCATTCCTCAGTATGGTCAGTCCTCAGTGTGGTCAATTCTTAGTGTGGTCAGTCCTCAGTATGCTCAGTCCTCAGTGTGGTCAGTCCTCAGTGTGGTCACTCCTCAATGTGGTCAGTCCTCAGTGTGGTCATTCCTCAGTATGGTCAGTTCTCAGTGTGGTAACTCCTCAATGTGGTCAGTCCTCAGTGTGGTCATTCCTCAGTATGGTCAGTTCTCAGTGTGGTAACTCCTCAGTGTGGTCACTCCTCGGTGTGGTCACCCCTCAGTGTAGTCAGTCCTCAGTGTGATCAGTCCTCAGTTTGGTCACTCCACAGTAAGGTCAGTCCTCAGTGTGGTCAGTCCTCAGTGTGGTCACTCATCAGTGTGGTCAGTTCCCAATGTGCTCAGTCCTCTGTGTGCTCACCTCTCAGTGTGGTCACTCCTCAATGTGGTCAGTCCTCAGTGTGGTCAATTCCCAGTGTGGTCACTCCTCAGTGTGCTCAGTCCTCAGTATGGTCAGTTCTCAGTGTGATCAATTCTCAGTGTGGTCACCCCTCAGTGTGGTCAGTCCTCAGTGTGGTCAGTTCCCAGTGTGGTCACTCCTCAGTGTGCTCAGTCCTCAGTATGGTCAGTTCTCAGTATGATCAATTCTCAGTGTGGTCACCCCTCAGTGTGGTCATTCCTCAGTGTGGTCAGTCCTCAGTGTGCTCAGTCCTCAGTGTGGTCACTCCTCAGTGTAGTCAGTTCCCTATGTGCTCTGTCCTCAGTACGGTCACTCCTCAGTGTGGTCACTCCTCAGCATGGTCAGTTTTCTGCGTGGTAACTCCTCAGTGTGATCAGTCCTCAGTTTGGTCACTCCACAGTATGGTCAGTCCTCAGTGTGGTCACTCCTCAGTGTGGTCAGTCCTCAGTGTGGTCACCCCTCAGTGTGGTCAGTCCTCAGTGTGGTCACTCCTCAGTGTGCTCAGTCCTCAGTATGGTCAGTTCTCAGTGTGATCAATTCTCAGTATGGTCACTCCTCAGTATGGTCTGTCCTCTGTGTCATTAGTCCTTGTATGGTCAGTCCTCAGTATGGTCAGTACTCAATGTGGTCAGTCCTCAGTGTGGTCAGTCCTCAGTATGGTCAGTCCTCAGTGTAGTCAATTCTCAGTGTGGTCAGTCCTCAGTATGCTCAGTCCTCAGTGTGGTCAGTCCTCAGTGTGGTCACTCATCAGTGTGGTCATTCCTCAGTGTGGTCAGTTCTCAGTGTGATCAATTCTCAGTGTGGTCAGCCCTCAGTGTGGTCAGTCCTCGGTGTGGTCAGTCCTCGGTGTGGTCACTCCTCGGTGTGGTCACACCTCAGTGTGGTCAGTCCTCTGTGTGGTCACTCCTCGGTATGGTCACTCCTCAGTGTGGTCAGTCCTCAGTGTGGTCATTCCTCAGTGTGCTCAGTACCCAATGTGCTCAGTCCTCAGTGTGGTCATTCCTCAGTGTGGTCAGTTCCAAATGTGTTCAGTCCACAGTGTGGCCACTCTTCAGTGTGGTCAGTCCTCAGCATGGTCAGTTCTCAGTGTGGTCACTCTTCAGTGTGGTCAGTCCTCAGTATGGTCAGTCCTCAGTGTAGTCAGTCCACAGTGTGGTCACTCATCAGTGTGGTCATTCCTCAGAGTGGTCAGTTCCAAATGTGCTCAGTCCTCTGTGTGCTCACCTCTCAGTGTGGTCACTCCTCAGTGTGGTCAATCCTCAGTGTGGTCAGTTCCCAGTGTGGTCACTCCTCAGTGTGCTCAGTCCTCAGTATGGTCAGTACTCAATGTGGTCAGTCCTCAGTGTGGTCAGTCCTCAGTATGGTCAGTCCTCAGTGTAGTCAATTCTCAGTGTGGTCAGTCCTCAGTATGCTCAGTCCTCAGTGTGGTCAGTCCTCAGTGTGGTCACTCATCAGTGTGGTCATTCCTCAGTGTGGTCAGTTCCAAATGTGTTCAGTGCACAGTGTGGCCACTCCTCAGTGTGGTCAGTCCTCAGCATGGTTAGTTCTCAGTGTGGTCACTCTTCAGTGTGGTCACTCCTCAGTGTGGTCAGTCCTCAGTGTGGTCAGTTCCCAGTGTGGTCACTCCTCAGTGTGCTCAGTCCTCAGTATGGTCAGTTCTCAGTGTGATCAATTCTCAGTGTGGTCAGCCCTCAGTGTGGTCAGTCCTCGGTGTGGTCACTCCTCGGTGTGGTCACTTCTCTGTGTGGTCACTCCTCAGTGTGGTCAGTCCTCAGTGTGGTCAGTCCTCAGTGTGGTCAGTACCCAATATGCTCAGTCCTCAGTGTGGTCAGTCCCCAGTGTGGTCACTCCTCAGTGTAGTCAGTTCCCAATGTGCTCAGTCCTCAGTGTGGTCACTCCTCAGTGTGGTCAGTCCTCAGTGTGGTCACTCCTCAGCATGGTCATTTTTCTGTGTGGTCACTCCTCAGTGTGGTCACTCCTCAGTGTGGTCAATCCTCAGTGTGGTCAGTTCCGAATGTGCTCAGTCTTCAGTGTGGTCACTCCTCAGTGTGGACAGTCCTTTGTGTGGTCAGACCTTAGTGTGCTCAGACCTCAGTATGTTCACTCTCCAGTGTGGTCCATCCTCAATGTGGTCATTCCTCAGTGTGGTCACTCCTCAGTGTGGTCAGCCCTAAGTGGAGTCACTCCTCAGTGTGGTAAGTCCTCAATGTGGTCAATCCTCAGTATGGTCAGTCCTCAGTATGGTCAGTCCTCAGTGTGGTCACTCCTCAGTGTCGTCATTTCTCAGTTTGGTCACTCCTCAGTGTGGTCATTCCTCAGTGTGGTCAGTCCTCAGTATGGTCAGTCCTCAGTGTGGTCAGTCCTCAGTGTGGTCAGTCTTCAGTATGGTCAATCCTCTGTGTCATCTGTCCTCTGTATGGTCAGTGGTCAGTATGGTCCGTACTCAGTGTGATCACTCCTCAGTGTGGTCAGTCCTCAATATGGTCAGTCCTCAGTGTGGTCAGTCCTCAGTGTGGTCAATTCTCAGTGTGGTCAGTCCTCAGTAGGGTCAGTTCCCAATGTGTTCAGTCCACAGTGTGGTCACTCCTCAGTGTGGTCAGTCATCAGTGTGATCACCCCTCAGTGTGGTCAGTTCCCAATGTGTTCAGTCCACAGTGTGGTCAGTCCTCAGTGTGGTCAGTTCTCAGTGTGATCAATTCTCAGTGTGGTCAGTCCTCAGTGTGATGACTCCTCAGTGTGGTCACTCTCAGTGTGGTCAGTCCTCAGTGCGGTCACTCCTCAGTATGGTCAGTCCTCAGTGTGGTCAGTTCCCAGTGTGGTCAATTCTCAGTGTGGTCACTCCTCAGTGTGGTTACTCCTCAGTGTGGTCAGTACCCAATGTGCTCAGTCCTCAATGTTGTCACTCCTCAGTATGGTCAGTTCTCAGTGTCTTCAATCCTCAGTATGGTCACTCCTCAGTATGGTCATTCTTCAGTGTGGTCAGTACCTAGTGTGGTCAGTCCTCAGTGTGGTCAGTCCTCAGTGTGCTCACCCCTCAGTTGCTCAGCCCTCAGTGTGGTCACTCCTCAGTACGGTCAGTTCTCAGTGTGTTCAATCCTCAGTATGGTCACTCCTCAGTATGGTCATTCTTCAGTGTGGTCAGTACCTAGTGTGGTCAGTCCTCAGTGTGGTCAGTCCTCAGTGTGCTCACCCCTCAGTTGCTCAGTCCTCAATATGGTCACTCCTCAGTGTGCTCACTCCTCAGTATGGTCATTCCTCAGTGTGGTCAGTACCTAGTGTGCTCAGTCCTCAGTGTGGTCATTCCTCAGTGTGGTCACTCCTCAGTGTGGTCGCTCCTCAGTGTAGTCAGTTCCCAATGTGCTCAGTCCTCAGTGTGGTCAATCCTCAGTGTGGTCAGTTCCTAATGTGCTCAGTCTTCAGTGTGGTCACTCCTCAGTGTGGACAGTCCTTTGTGTGGTCAGACCTTAGTGTGCTCAGACCTCAGTATGTTCACTCCCCAGTGTGGTCCATCCTCAATGTGGTCATTCCTCAGTGTGGTCACTCCTCAGTGTGGTCAGTCCTAAGTGGAGTCACTCCTCAGTGTGGTAAGTCCTCAATGTGGTCACTCCTCAGTATGGTCAGTCCTCAGTATGGTCAGTCCTCAGTGTGGTCACTCCTCAGTGTCGTCATTTCTCAGTTTGGTCACTCCTCAGTGTGGTCATTCCTCAGTGTGGTCAGTCCTCAGTATGGTCAGTCCTCAGTGTGGTCAGTCCTCAGTGTGGTCAGTCTTCAGTATGGTCAATCCGCTGTGTCATCTGTCCTCTGTATGGTCAGTGGTCAGTATGGTCTGTACTCAGTGTGATCACTCCTCAGTGTGGTCAGTCCTCAATATGGTCAGTCCTCAGTGTGGTCAATTCTCAGTGTGGTCAGTCCTCAGTAGGGTCAGTTCCCAATGTGTTCAGTCCACAGTGTGGTCAGTCCTCAGTGTGGTCAGTTCTCAGTGTGATCAATTCTCAGTGTGGTCAGTCCTCAGTGTGATGACTCCTCAGTGTGGTCACTCTCAGTGTGGTCAGTCCTCAGTGCGGTCACTCCTCAGTATGGTCAGTCCTCAGTGTGGTCAGTTCCCAGTGTGGTCAATTCTCAGTGTGGTCACTCCTCAGTGTGGTTACTCCTCAGTGTGGTCAGTACCCAATGTGCTCAGTCCTCAATGTTGTCACTCCTCAGTATGGTCAGTTCTCAGTGTGCTCAATCCTCAGTATGGTCACTCCTCAGTATGGTCATTCTTCAGTGTGGTCAGTACCTAGTGTGGTCAGTCCTCAGTGTGGTCAGTCCTCAGTGTGCTCACCCCTCAGTTGCTCAGCCCTCAGTGTGGTCACTCCTCAGTATGGTCAGTCCTCAGTGTGCTCAGTCCTCAATATGGTCACTCCTCAGTGTGCTCACTCCTCAGTATGGTCATTCCTCAGTGTGGTCAGTACCTAGTGTGCTCAGTCCTCAGTGTGGTCATTCCTCAGTGTGGTCACCCCTCAGTTGCTCAGCCCTCAGTGTGGTCAATCCTTGGTGTGATCAGTTCATGATCTGCTCAGTCCTCAGTTTTGACATTTTACTGGCCACATCTGATTCTGTACTAACTTCTCTGCAACAGACAGAATCAATTTTTCAGTTAACCAGGGGGTAAACCAAGGGGTAAACCCGGGGGCAAACCTGGGGGTAAACTGTTTGAAGACTGGACTTGAACCACAACAAGCTCCTTGACCTTAAACCCGCGATGCTCCCACCCAAACGGGGGCTGTCACAGAAACCAGATGTTTTGTTGCCTGCATTTTACTGACCCCCACCCCACCTCCCAACTAACACTACCATCTCAGTCTGTGAACAATGAACAAAGAACATTACAGCACAGGAACAGGCCCTTCGGCCCTCCAAGCCTGCGCCAGTCCACATCCTCTATCTAAACCTGCTGCCTAGTTTCTAACTGTCTGTTTCCCTTTGCTCCTGCCCATTCATATATCTGTCTTGATACATCTTAAATGACACTATCATTCCTGCTCCTACCACTCCACTGGCAATACATGCCAGGCACCCACCACCCTCTGCAAAAAGAAATTTCCACATCTATCTCCCCCAAACCTTTTCCCCTCACTTTGAACTCGTCACCCCTAGTAGTTAAGTTCCACACTCTGGGATAAAGCTTCTTGCTATCCACCCTGTCTATACTTCTCATGATTTTGGAGACCTCAGTCAGGTCCCCCCTCAGCCTTCATCTTTCTGATGAAAATAATCCTAATCTATTCAACCTCATAGCTAGCGCCCTCCATAGACTGCACCTCTGCTCTCCAGTTCGGGATATTTCCACAGGTGATCTGTTCAGGTGAAATGGTTCGGTTGCACTGGTGTTATCTGAGGTTTTGTTCCCATCAGGGAGACCTCAATGTAAGGAGCAGCATTCCACCTTGAGGAATGTCTATCAGTCATGTCTTTTCTGGTCAAGCAGTGTGTGTGAGTGAATTTGCACATTCGTCCGGTCTCACTAACTTATTTTTATCCATTTCTTTAATCCAGTGTCATATTGCTGAGCTATTTTGGCAAAAGTACATCAGCTGTACGATCCCTGTCTCTGTTTTTTTAAGTCCCTTAATTACAGACTTCCAAGCTTCAATTGCTAATGACGTGCAGAGATTGTGAATTGAACACAGAGAGCAGTAATCTTCATCATCAGCTCCAGACTAAAATGATCAAAACACTCCTTTCTGCAGCTCATGTTGGTATAATGAAGTGTTGTCACTGCTCACTCAGTGCAGATGTCTGATACTGAGATTATGGAAAATACATTCAAGCTCAACTTCACTGAGAAAGTTAAACAGCACACGCCAGCAACACTACACCATTATTCATCAGTGGAGTGAGGCGCAGTGTTAACTGTGCCGAAAGGAGGTCATTCAACTGATCCTGCCCTCACTGCCTCCCTGAGCATTTGGATTTTGGGCCAATCTCTTGTCTTTTCCCTTTAATCCTTCACATTGTTTTCATTTAAACCATTATCCAGCACCAGAAGCAATGCAGAGAAGATTTAACAGGATGTTGCCTGGGCTGGAGAGTTTCCATTATGAAGTATGATTGGACAGACTGGGATTGTTTTACTTTGAACAGAGGAGACTGAAGGGAGACATGATGGAGGTGGGTAAAATGATGAGGGGCATGGACAGGGTAGACAGGAAGGAAGTTGTCCCCTTGGTGGAGTGATCAATGAGCAGGGGGCACAGCTGGAAGGTAAGAGGCAGGAGCTTACACAAGCTGACTAGGTCTTCCCTCAGAAGGTGGTAGTGAACTGAGTCTCACTGCATGTAAGTGAGAGAGGAAGAAACCCTCATTACATTGAAAAGTTTTTTTAAAAATTAATTTGCAGGATGAGGGCATCACTGGCTAGACCAGCATTTATCACCCATCCCTATTTCTCCAGAGGGCTGGTTAAGAGGCAACCACATTGCTGTGGGTCTGGAGTCATGTGTAGACCAGACCAGGTAAGGACGACTGGTTCCTTCTCTAAAGAACATTACTGAAGCTGACGGGCTTTTTGAATGATTGGCAATGGTCATCACTGGATTCTTAATTCCAGACTTTTATTGAATTCATGTTCCACCATCTGCTGTGGTGAAGTTCAAACCTGAGCCCCTGGAAGATTACATGGGCCTCTGGTCTAGCAATAACACTATTAGGCCAATACCTCCTCACTAGTGCACATTTAGATGTACACTTGTTATGGCAAGGCATAGACGGTTATGAGCCAAGTGCTGGAAAATGGGACTAGAATAGTTAGATGGTTGTTTTTGACTTGCACAGTCACAGTGATGTATAGCATGGAAACAGACCCTTCAATCCAACTTGTCCATGCCGAACAATTACCCTAACTAAGTCTCGTCTCATTTGCCAACATTTGGCCCATATCCCTCCAAACCTTTCCTATTCCTATACCCATTCAGATGCCTATTAAGTGTTGTAATTGTACCAGCCTCCACCACATCGTCTGGCAGCTTATTCCATAAACGTACCACCCTCTGTGTGAAAAAGTTTCCCTTTAGGTCCCCTCTCACCTTAAACCTATGTCCTCTAGTTCTGGACTTTCCCAGAACTACACAAGGAAAAGACCTTGTGTATTTATCCTATCCATGCCCCTCATAATTTTGTAAACCTCTATAAGGTCACCCCTCAGTCTCCAACACTCCAGGGAAAACAGCCCCAACCTGTTCAGCCTCTCCCCATAGCTCAAATCCTTCAACCCTGACAACATCCTTGTAAATCTTTACTTAACCCTTGCAAGTTTCGCAAATCCTTCCTTTGCCCGAGAAACCAGATTGGCACACAATATTCCAAAAGTGGCCTAACCAGCCGCAACATGACCTCCCAATTCCTGTACTCAATACTCTCACCAATAAAGGAAAGCATACCAAACGCTGCCTTCACTATCCTATCTACCTGCAACTCCACTTTCAAGGAGCTATGAACCTGCACTCCAAGGTCTCTTTGTTCAGCAACACTCCCCAGGACCTTACCATTAAGTGTGTAAGCCTTGCCCTGACTTACTTTTCCAAAATGAAGCATCTCACATTTATCTAATAATCTAAGCTTTCTCAAATCACAGGCTCTCTGTCTTTCAAGTGCTTTGAACAGATATATAAAGAACATCCAACTGAACTGTGGTGAACAAGATGTTAATTTCACTTTCATTGCATTTACAAGGGACTTTATTAAATTAAATTGGATATTTGCCATTTAGAAGTTCACTTAGGAACATACAAAAACATAAGAAATAGGAGCAGGATTCGACTATTCAGCCCTTCAAGCCTCCTGACAATTCTATAAGATCATGGCTGATCTGTCCCAGACCACAATTACTCTTTAGCACCAGCTCCTCATAGCCCTCAACTCCCAGTAATACAAAAATCTATCTTGAAATGCTTTCAATAATCTAGACTCCACTGTGCTCTGCAACAGAGAATTCCAGCCTTTCATTAGCCTCTGGGAGTCTCAGTTTTAAATGTGTGTCACTGTATTCTGTGCCTATGTCCCTGAGTTTGGTGGAAACATCTTCTCAACATCTGCTCTGTTCTCTCCGAATCTCATGTGTTTCAATAAGATCACCCCTCATTTTCCTAAACTCTAATGAATAAGGGCCTAACCTGTTGAGTTGCTCTTGATAAGGCAACCCCTTCACCTTAGGAATCAGCCTGGTGAAACCACCTCCAATTTCAGGGCATCGATTTTCAATAAGGGGATCAAAACTCTGCACAGGCTACGCCAGGTGCAGCCTCAAAAATACTTTGTGTAGTTGGAACAAAACTTCCTTGTTCATAGATTCCATCCATCAAACCATAAAGGTCCCAAAATTCCCTGCTGTCTGGATTATTTACCTACGTGTGGGCTCATGTTCCATGTTTCAAACACAAGGACAGTCAGATCCTTCTTTTAGAGTCTCCCTCCATTTCAACAATAATCAGCCTTTTGATTCTTCTGACTAAAGTGCATGAACTCACACTAGCCTACTTTCTGCCAATCATTCAACCTATCTACATCCTCTTGTAGATTCCTTATGTATTTATCACAACATCCCTCTCACTTATTTTTGTATCATCAGCAAATTTCAAAACATTATTCTCTACACCCTCCTCCAAGTCATTAATATAGATAGCAAATAATTGTGGGCCTAGGATTGATCCTAATGGCATCCACTAATTTTATCTTTCCAACTGGAAAGTGTCCCATCTCTCTGTCTTCGAATAAATTGCCCCAAAACCGTAAGCCCGTATCTTATGCAATAACCTTTTAATATCATTTTATCAGCTTCCTCTGGAAATAGACTCCATCTCCTAGTTTCCCCGATGTCAGGCTAACTGGCCTATAATTTCCTGCTTTCTGTCTCAGTTTCCTCTTGAACAATGTCATCACTTTAGTGGTTTTCCCATCTGCTGGCACCATGCCAGAATCCAATGCACGCAAGCAATTAGGTCCTCGCAACTTGTCTGATTTCAATCTGATTAGTTCAGTAAAAACTTTGTCCCATGTGATAGACACTGTTTTGAAATCCTTCCTCCCATTAGTACCTTGCTAATCTCAGATCTTTGTGATGTTTATAAGATCAGTGCAGAATATTGTTTTAAATTATCTGTCATTTCCCTGTTCCTCATTATTAATTCCCCAGTTGCATCATCCAGAGCTCCCACACTTCTTTAGCTACTCTCTTTTTATATACCCCGAGAAGCGCTTGCTGTTTGATTTTGTATTTCTTGTCAATTCATTTTCGGAATCAACTTTCTCGCATTTGTAAATAAATTTAATGCACAAAAATTAGTTCAGTTTACAAACTCTCTCATCTCCAGCTTAATCCATCATGGCACAATGGCTCAGTGGGTACATGGGCTCAATTCCACCCTCAGGTGACTGTCTGTGTGGAACTTGCATGTTCTCCCTGTGTCTGTGTGGGTTTCCTCCCACAGTCTAAAGATGTGCAGGTCAGGTGGATTGGCCGTGCGGAATGCAGATTTACAGGGAAGGAGTAGGCTTGGGTGCGATGCTGTTCAGAAGCTTCTCCTCAATAGGCTGAATGGCCTCCTTCCACACTGTAAGGATTCTATTTTAAATAGAAATTGCTGGAGAAACTCAGCAGGTCTGGCAACATCTGTGGAGAAACATCAGAGTTAACATTTCAGGTCTAGTGACCTTTCCTCAGAACTGTCCTGAAGAAGGGTCACTGGACATAAAGCCTTAACTCTAATCTCTCTCTGCAGATTCTGCCAGACCTGCTTTCATTTCTGATTTCCAGCATCCACAGTTTCTTCTCATTTTTTTTACTTATAGAACAGAAATATGGAAAACATACTGACCACTACTAGTCGGATAGACATGAAATGGCAGTCCCATATCTATAGGGCAGACACTGACCTGAGACCTACAGAATGTCAAAGACTGATTCACAGTTTAAAGGATAGATTTTGTTATTTCACTGAAGGAACACTGACTGATACCTATAGATAAACAGGAACAAGCATCACTTGCAGAAAGTCTGAGACAGGCTCAAATGTTGAATATCCGAGCAATGAATGCTGAATGAGTTGGTCAGAGCAAAGGAGGATGTAAGTTAATGCGGAGACAGGTCAGGGAGCAGGATTTGATGATACATCATGAATTGTAATGGGAGTCTGTGAAAGCAATGCAGAAGTGGAGAAATGTATAATTGTGCAATATTCAATATCATCCTGACTGGCAGTGAACACACCAAGTTCCTGGATAACTTGGCCTGTAGCCAGCAAAGAGCTGCTCCACCATTGCAGCTGCAGTTTGAAGCAGAGACTGGTTTGTATTCTGATCCCACGTTCAAATCCACTGCACTGCTGTCACCCAGCGAGCATTGTGGAGTCAACAATGACAGGCTTCTCAAGGCTTTCTGAAGATGAGTCATTCCGTCTGAAAATTTACAAGAAAGCCAACTATTCACATCACGCCTGCTGGTGACTCGATTTAGAAGCAAATAAAGAACAAGTTATTCAGTGGATCATCACATGAAATGAGAAAGAAAGCATTCTTGACAGGAATGGCCAATCAAATGTCAGACGTTTGAAAATGTCGCATTTGTTAAAAGAAGATATTTTCATGACAAACTTTATGTAATTAAAAATGTGCCCCACCAGTGGAGTTTAATTGTTTCCTTAATTGTGTTGGGTGCAGGAAATATTGAGGAGTAATTTTGTTGATATAGTGGGAATATAGTGGTAGGGGCTGCAGGGTGGCTCAGTAGTTAGCATTGCTGCCCTACAGTGCCAGGGACCCAGGTTCGAGTCCAGCCTTGACAACTGTCTGCGTGGAGTTTGCACGTTCTTTCCTTGCCCACTTGGTTTTCCTCCCACAGTCCAAAGATGTGCAGGTTAGGTGAATTGGCCATGCTAAATTGTTAGGTACATTAGTAAGAGGGAAATGGGACTGGGTGGGTTACTCTTCGGAGGGTCAGTATGGACTTGTTGGGCCAAAGGGTCTGTTTCCACACTGTAGGGAATCTAATCTCAACATGGCTGAGGACTAATACCCCAGAGGGGCCCAGCTCATGATTCTGTCACTAGGCCGGACACTGAATCAATTCTCTGTTGCTTCTCTCTAACTACTGCCTCTCTTTTGTCTTTTTTTTTATGACATCTTTGATCTCTAATCTCTCTCACCCTTTAATCTTTCCCTGCGCTTCCTCCACCCCAACTTTTTCAACTCAGGCTTAATCCTCTCAGAACTAATGAAGAGTCTTGTTGGACTCAAAACGTTAAGATCACCTGATGAAGGAGCAGCGCTCCGAAAGCTAGTGCTTCCAAATAAACCTGTTGGACTATAACCTGGTGTTGTGTGACTTTTAACTCAAAACGTTAACTTTGTTTCTCTCTTCAGGGACAAGTGGTGTTCCACAAGGCTCAGTGTTGGGAGCACAACGTTTCACTTTCTACATTAATGTTCTGGATGAAGGAACTGAGGGCATTCTGGCTAGGTTTGCAGATGATGCAGTTAGGTGGAGGGACAGGTAGTACTGAGGAGGCAGGGAGGCTGCAGGTTAGGAGTGTGGGCAAACAAGTGGCAGATGGAATGCAACATGGGAAAGTGTAAGGCCATGCACTTTGCTACGAAGAGTACAGGCATAGACTATTTTCTAACTGGGGAGAAAATTCAGAAACCAGACATGCAAAGGGACTTGGGAATCCTAGTCCAGGATTCACTTAAGGTTAACTTGCAGGTTGAGTCAATAGTTAGGAAGGCAAGTGCAATGTTGGCATTTATTTCAAGAGGAGTAGAATATAAAAGCAGGAATGTACTTCTGAGGCTTTATAAGGCTCTGGTCAGTTGACATTTAGAATATTGTGAGCAATTTTGGACCACCCACCATCTTGACTTGGAAATACATCACTGTTCATTCATTGTCACTGAGTCAAAATCCTGGAATTCCCTCCGTAAGTGCATTGTGGATCAACCCACAGCACATGGACTGCAGCGGTTCAAGAAGGCAGCTCAACCCCACCTTCTCAAGGGGCAACTAGGGATGGGTAATACATGCTGGGCCCAGCCAATGACATCCACATCCTATGAGTGAATTTATAAGGTCACTGTTCTGAGCTCACTGATTCCTTTGCTTCAATTTCCAATTCGCGGATACACTTTCTTCTCCAAAGTGCAATTTGTTATTGAGGTTACTGCAATTGTGCTTCCATTCAGCTCTTGAACCTAATGTTCAGATCAATCACCGAAACATGTAACAGCCTCACCCACTTCCCTGGAAATGTCACTGTTCCATGCACAACCTTTCCATTAGGATTTTGGCTCAAAATCTGCACCATTCCCAAATTTAACAAAAGAAAATGCGACACATTATTAAAGAGACAACAGCTTACGTTATTGGAGCTCAAAATTTTATTCTTTGATGCGAACATTTTTAAATAATATCAAGGGATCAATTAATAGAACAAAGTGAACATGAGAAATGTTATAAACTCAATGAAAGGAAATGTAAAGGGCGTCTCTTGCCTGAGGATTTGACTCACACTTCTCCATTCAAACATTCTGGTTTTAGGTTCCCATTGAGTGATGGGGGAATCCGATAAGTTACTGAGCTCTGACGATCTGCCTACTACTCCTGAAATAGGAAAGGTCAGAGAGCAGCAGTCAATGATGAGCTCAGAATTGATTGGATTTTGATGCTGAAAGACACTGACAGAGTTCTAAATGACAGCCTGAGATATGATCAATTAGTTCAAGTGAGTTTCGTATCATTAACATTTAAAACATCCTCCAGTGGCATAAAAGTAAAAAACAGGAATGTTGACCAGCTGAAGTTCAGGAGACTGTCAAATACCTGCCAAATATTCCAATGAAGCATCTCTCAAACATTCTTCATCATTAAATCCCAGCTACAGCTTAATGAAGACAAGCAATCGTTGACATCATTGTGAAAATACTCTTCAACTCACAAATGGCTCAAACTAAATCTTCTAAACAAGGGTCACTGGACCCGAAACGGTAACTCTGATTTCTTTTTACAGATACTGCCAGACCTGCTGAGCTTTCCCAGCAACTTCTGTTTTTGTTTCTGATTTGCAGTTCCTTTGGTTTTTATTCAAATTAAATCTTACCTCAATATGAACAGACAGATTATTTTACACCAGTCTGTTCTCTCCAGCTCAAACAAAACTATCTAACAGATTAATTGAAATGTGGGAAATTAAAACCCAGGCCAAACAGTTTTCTTTCAAAGTTCTTCACATTTCATATGATTTCACTGTGGAATGATTGACAGTTGATCCCCATCATTGTTACTTGACCTGCAACAGCCACCATTTTCCTGCATTGATGGTGGAATATTGCTCAAGAGCAGGACCATTACATTGGTTACAACACCTTTCCTGATCCAGCAATGTTGAGGCTGATTTCAATCCCTCTCTTACTCCATTTGAGATCCATTCACACCACAGATCCAACCTGAATCCGTGCCTATCCTCATGTGGCTCAGTACAACTATCCATAATGCAGTCCCTCCCGGATCCAAAACATCCAGTGAAAAAAAATCAAAAGTACTGTCAATGGGTTGATTTCCACCACCCCAGAAATATCAGCTCGGATACGAGACAGACTCACTCAAATTCACTTTCAACAACAATTTGAACATCAGTTAATGTAAGATTATTTATCCTAAATAAACCATAGAATGAGACTGTGCAGGAACAGGCCATTCAGTCCATCACTCCTCTAATTTGTGCTACTCTTCCTCCTCTCCCTCCATGGGAGTGGCGCAGGGGAGAGATGTTGGTGAAATCAGCCAGGGCTCCTGTTCCCAATCCCACGCCAAAAGCAAGTTACAAGCTTTAACATCAGAGAAGAGAACAGGACCACAC
Source organism: Chiloscyllium plagiosum (assembly GCF_037043375.1). NCBI lineage: Eukaryota > Metazoa > Chordata > Chondrichthyes > Orectolobiformes > Hemiscylliidae > Chiloscyllium > Chiloscyllium plagiosum. Next base: position 2,421,499 of record NW_028270181.1, read on the forward strand.
ACAGCTCTGCGGCTGAGCTTGGTCAAATAGTCCCCTCAAGGTGACCCCACAGATAATGGCTGCTGGTTATCTCATGACTCCCCAAAGCCTGTCCACCATCTACAAGGCACAGGTCAGGTCAGGAATGTGATGGAATATTTCCCATTTGTCTGGATGGGTGCAGCTTTAACAACATTTAAGAAGTTTAACACCATCCAGCTCACTTGATTGGCATCACTCCACATCTCCCTCCACTACCAACGCTCAATAGCAGCAGCGTGTACTATCTACGAGATACACTGCAGAAATTCACCAGAGATCCTTAGACAGCTCCTTCTAAACTCATGACCACTTCCATCTAGAAGGACAAGGGCAGCAGACACATGTGAACACTATGTATCCTACAAGTTCCCCTCGAAGCCACTCACCATCCTGACTTGGAAATATATTGCCGCTCCTTTACTGTCACTGGGTCAAAATCCTGAAATTATCTCACGAACAGCATTGTTTATAAGAGTGTGGTGATAGAAAAGCACAGCTAGTCAGGCAGCATCTGAGGAGCAGAAGTGTCAACATTTTGTGCATAAGCTTTTCATCAGGATTCCTGATGAAGGGCTTATACTCGAAAATCGATTCTCCTGCTCCCCGGATGCTGCCTGTCCTGCTGTGCTTTTCCAGCACCACACTCTCCACTCTGATCTCCAGCATCTGCAGTCTTCACTTTCTCCCAGCATGTTTTATAAGGAAACTAGCAATGGTTAATAAATGATGGTGCAGTTAATGACACCCACATCCCATGAATGAATTATAAAAGGGAAGGTTGAGTTAACATGAGGTGTGTGGGATTTGTAGAGTTATCTCAAAGGTTAGAACAGCACCCGGTGAAAAGGAGGAAAAAAACACAACATTTGCGAAGGAGTTCTGTTTGGGAAGGATCTGGATTGAACGTGTGGGGAGAAACTGCTCCAAATGGATCAACAAACAAGGTTGGAGTCATCACAATGAAGTGGTTGGCAGGACAATCGACAGCAACGTGGCCTGAGAGATTTGGTCATTGGCTTTCAAAGGGACTTGGATCATTGTCTGAGAGAAACAATTTGCAGGGTTTATGTGGGAAAAGGCCAAGCCGTGGGATTAGCTAAACTGCTCTTGCACACAACAGATAGAATGGCCTCATTCTATACTGTAATTCAACTTCTATAAAACAAAGGAGCAAACACAGCAGCAACCTGTGCAGGAGTTTCAGACACCAGGCTCCTTGAAACTCTCTGTCTCCATGGTAACCAGCCAGGCCTGCTGTGTGCAAGGTATGACAAATCGAAGATTCTCCGGCGATGTTCACTGGGCAAATTTCATTTCATTTAAACAATTTTTACTAATCGATTTACTCCTTGGTGCCGGCACATCTGATGATGTCGCTTCTCTTTAAAATGATGAGACTGTCTGACCCTCAATTAAACTCCAGGCTCCATCTTCTCGAGGAATTTGTGGACGTGCCACGGACAGAATGTCAACAAGAGCCTGAAGTAAAGAATAACTGAATGAGTTACACAATGGGAACCAGCAGCAGCCAGAGAAACCACAGCAACAGTTACATGCAACAAAACAGGAAACCAAGTGACAACCCCCACCTACAAAATACAGTTATTTGTTTGTCACCTGGATTTAATTCCAACTGCTTCACAAAGCAACCATCACCATCACCGGCTGAGATTACCGACCTCTCCCCTCACCTGAGGTACGGTGACCCTCAGGTTAAACCGCTACCACTCATCTCTCTCTCAACATGGTCCAGTAAGACTACGGCAAATTGATCGACTGCATTTAATTATAGAGTCATAGAGTCAGAGTCATACAGCACGGAAACAGACCCTTTGGTCCAACCAGTCCGTGCAGACCATAATCCCAAACCAAACTAGTCTCATCTGCCTGCACTTGGCCCACAGCCCTCCAAACCTTTCCTATGCATGAACTTATCCAAATGTCTTTTAAACATTGTAACTGTACACATATCCACCACTTCCTCAGGATGTTCATTCCATGCATGACCACAATCAGTGTAAAGGAAACTGCCCCCATGCCTTTTTGTAAAATTGTTCTCCACTCACCTTAAGATTATGCCCCCTGGTCATTTTGGCACATGAAATTATAGTCACTTTATAATTTATTTTTCTGAAAAGTGTTCGACTTCCACAGTGTCGATGCTTCCCCAATAACTAATGACATCTGACTCCCAGCTACAGAGCCCTGTGTGATCATCTTAAATACTGTACACTGTGTTTCCAACATAAAAACAGGACCAGGAGGTGGATGGTACGATCTACTCGTTATTGACACTACCCCTCAGTCTGAGCCTGTCGCGATGCCCTGTGGCTTCAGATGGTGACTTCAGAAGGTCAGTTAGGACTTTTAACTCCTGACATCGGCGTTCAGCAAGGTTTCCAGACCTCCATCACAGTCTGCTCACGATCTGTGCAAACATGATGAGCTGATGGCTCTCCACCAGCACTGTAACAAGTCTGTGAACAACCCCCTGCATTTGTATATCCCCTTATGAGTGGTATAAATGTGTTCAACAGAAGTGTATCTGAGACAAAAAAGCCAAAGGCACAAAGAAAGACATTAGCTCAGGTGATTCTATAGGTGACTTACAGAAGTGGTCAAAGAGAGAGAGAGAGAGAGAAAGAGAGAGGGACAGAGAGGGAGAGAGAAAGAGAGAGAGGGACAGGGAATGAGAATGAGACAGAGGGAGACAGGGAGGGGGATGAGAGAGAGAGACAGGAAGAGAGGCAGGAAGAGGATATTTTGACTGAAGCTTATGAGAACATGGTTGCAGACTACTTTAAAAATGGAAGTAAAGGAAAGTAAAGTTTAAGAGGAGGGGAGGCAGAGGTGGGTGAGGGAAGGGGAGAGGAAAAGGAGTGAGGAGAGGAAACAGTGTGAGGGGCATAAACGTAATAAGGGACTCAAGGTGGGGTGGAAGGGGATGTGGAGGGAAAGGGTGAAGGAAGTGGGAAGGCAGTAGGGGAGGACAAAGAAGGTGAGAGGAGTGGGAGAAGAGGGACATGGGAGAGTAGGGGAGGAAGCAGAGCTAACCAAGATGATGCGAGGAAGGAAAGGGGTAGTGGAGTGAGAGAGAGAGAGGACAGATAAATTAAGGATTAGGATTGGTCAGTTTCAAACCACTTGCATTGAGTCTTACCCTCTGGCTCCCTCTGGTGTACAGAGATGGTTCACATATTTTGTGCCACCATCTTCCCCACAGGATATCCAATTCCTCCGATATAAGTCTGATCAAACAGTGGTACTGTCCCTCCCTCTGGGATTAGGAGGTTTGACTCCCAGAGCAGTGTCATGAAATCTCTGAATAGATAGATTTAAAAATACTTCATATTGTAAAGTACTAGTTATTGAGATGTGCTTTCAATAGAAAATACCTGCTTTAGGGCAATGACTTTGGATAGTTCAACACAGCAACTTGGAACCATTTTTGTCTATTTTGCTTAGTCTGATCCTCAGTTTGACTGCACCAATAGGACAAACACTCACCCAATGAGTATATGGTGAGCCAATACTCCAGTGAACCTGAGTTCTACCTCTTCCAGCATTTTGGCGTGGCCCTGGTTCCTGCTGTGGGATTGTCACCTGCACTCGCTCAGCTCAGGCAGTGTCCACTACTCACTCAATTACAACGCTGTCCACACAACACGTCCTAACTCATGTCCTCACATCCCATCACGGTCCTGATCAATCACACCCAACCAACACACTGCACATTCCGACTGGGATTCAAACAGAGGAATGGGACTCACTGCCGGAAAATTAACCAAGGCGCTTTGTGTGCTCCTCTTACTGTGTCGGTGTTCCCATGGTACATAGAAAACAGGAGCAGGCCATTCAGCCCATCAAGTCCACTCTGTCATTCAATGGCTGACTCGTTATCTCAATGCCATACTCCCACACGCTCACCTACAATTTCACAGCTTTAGTCTCTAGAAATCTATCTTTCTTTAAGCGAGATATATACATCAGCCTGGCTTCCACAGCCCTCCGCTGGAGAGAATTCTGCAGGTTCACGATCCCTGGAGTGAAGTGATTTCTCCCATTTCAATCTCAAATGACTGACTGTGCATACCAAGGCCGTGATCCCTTGTTCTGAACCAACTGGCCTGGAGAACTGTCATGTCTGCATCCAGTTTATCCAGCCTTGACAGAATTTTATATTTCTCAATGAGATCCCCACTCATGCTTCTAAACTCCAGTGAATAGGAGATAATTATGACGACAGATGCTAGAGAATCAGAGTACATAGTGTGGTGCTGGAAAAAGCACAGGCAGCTCCTGAGCAGTAGGAGGGTCACTGTTTGAGGCAAGACCCTTCATCAGGATGCTGCCTGACCTGCTGTGCTTTTTCCAGCACCACACTCTGTCTACTCGAAACTCCAGGAAATATCAGCCCACTCAACATAATCTTGATTCGTACGATAAACTTGCTATCCCAGGAAACAGGCCGGCGAACCTTCACTCTACTCATTCTATGGCAATTCTATCCTTTCTTAACATGGAAATATTACACTCAGTTCCCTAATCCAAATAGTTGATGTTTAATCTGAACATCTGGAACCTAAACACTGGCTCCTGCAGTATCCCACTTGTTATCAGATTCCATTTTGAAAATGACCCACATATTCTTCCTGATGAAGGGCTTTTGCCTGAAATGTCGATTTTCCTGCTCCTCGGATGCTGCCTGACCTGCTGTGCTTTTCCAGCATCACACTCTCGACTAATCTCTAGCATCTGCAGTACTCACTTTCGCCATATAATTCTTGCTCCAACCAATTCTCAATCTTATACAATCTCTACCCTTCCCCCATCTCATGTCCTTTAATTTTGCACACTCATTCCTCATATGGGACCTTATTGAGGCTTTCTGAAAATCCAGCAGAAAATTCGACTGCCTATTGTTCATCTACTCTTCTAGATACACCCTCAATAAACTCCAGCAGGTTTGTCAAACCTGATTTCCCTTTGATAAATCTAAAAATCACACAACACCAGGTTATAGTCCAACAGGTTTAATTGGAAGCACACTAGCTTTCGGAGCGACGCTCCTTCATCAGGTGATTGATAAATCTATGCTGACTTGGTGTAATCTTGTTGGCATTGTTTTAAGTGTCCTGTTATCACAGCCTTTCTAATGGACTCAATACTCAGTTTTGACCAATGAAGCTACTAGAGAAACCCCCAGGGCACAAGCAAACCGTCAGTGGTTGAGAATTTTGTAAACCTTAGACCCAAAGTCACCTTTTCCACACAAGCAACACTCACCACAGATTAGGTCTCAAATTACACAGACAGAACCCCACAATATTCACTCCTGACAGGAATCTGTCTAATTTACATTAAAATGAATCAATATTCTCTTTTGCTTCTCAATTCCCCAAGAGAGCCTGTTTCATTGGCTGACCACTCACACTGGAATTCTTCCCCCTCAGTTGCGAGTGGGGACCTTGGCCGTGTTTACCTTTCCAGACAAGGCGAAACCATCTGTTTTGATTTTCATTATCCAGTTCCTTCACAAACTCTGCTTGCAAATAGTTGATTGGTAGCGCATAACTTGAGTATTTCTGAAAAACAGACTCTAGCGCTCAAATAAAAGCAAAATGATGCAAATGTTGGAGATCTGAAGTACAAACAGAAATTGCTGGAGAATCTCAGCAGGTCTGGTGGTATCTTTGCACAGAGAAATGGAATTAACATTTTAAGTTCAGTATAACCTTTCCTTAGAATTTATTTAGGGGAGGCAATGGTTTAGTGGAACAGTATTATCGCTGGATTGTTAATCCAGAGGTCAGAAGTCACACAACACCAGCTTATAGACCAACAGGGGTATTTGAAATCACAAGCTTTTGAAGTGCCGCTCCTTCATCAACTGTAGTTCGAGGGAAGCACACAGGCACAGAATTTATACGCAGAGAGATCATTGGGCAGTGAGATCATTGTGCAGAGAGATGATTGGGCAGTGAGATGATTGGGCAGTGAGATGATTGGGCAGTGAGATCATTGGGCAGTGAAATCATTGGGCAGTGAGATGATTGGGCAGTGAGATGATTGGGCAGTGAGATGATTGGGCAGAGAGATCATTGGGCAGAGAAATCATTGACCAGTGAGATGTTTGGGCAGTGAGATGATTGGGCAGAGAGATGATTGGGCAGAGAGATGATTGGGCAGAGAGATCATTGGGCAGTGAGATGATTGGGCAGTGAGATGATTGGGCAGTGAGATGATTGGGCAGTGAGATGATTGGGCAGTGAGATGATTGGGCAGAGAGATGATTGGGCAGAGAGATCATTGGGCAGAGAAATCATTGGGTAGTGAGATGATTGGGCAGTGAGATGATTGGGCAGTGAGATGATTGGGCAGTGAGATGATTGGGCAGTGAGATCATTGGGCAGTGAGATGATTGGGCAGTGAGATGATTGGGCAGTGAGATGATTGGGCAGTGAGATGATTGGGCAGTGAGATGATTGGGCAGAGAGATGATTGGGCAGTGAGTTGATTGGGCAGAGAAATCATTAGACAGTGAGATCATTGGGCAGTGAGATCGTTGGGCAGTGAGGTCATTGGGCAGTGAGATGATTGGGCAGTGAGATGATTGAGCCGTGAGATGATTGGGCAGTGAGATCATTGGACAGTGAAATGATTGGGCAGTGAAATGATTGGGCAGTGAGATGATTGGGCAGAGAGATGATTAGGCAGTGAGATGATTGGGCAGTGAGATGATTGGGCAGTGAGATGATTGGGCAGTGAGATCATTGAGCCGTGAGATGATTGGGTAGTGAGATCATTGGGCAGTGAGATGGTTGGGCAGAGAAATCATTAGGCAGTGAGATCGTTGGGCAGTGAGGTCGTTGGGCAGTGAGATCATTGGGCAGTGAGGTCATTGGGCAGTGAGATGATTGGGCAGTGAGATGATTGGGCAGTGAGATGATTGGGCAGTGAGATGATTGGGCAGTGAGGTCATTAGGCAGTGAGATCATTAGGCAGAGAGATCATTGGGCAGAGAGATCATTGGGCAGAGAGATGATTGGGCAGAGAGATGATTGGGCAGAGAGATGATTGGGCAGAGAGATGATTGGGCAGAGAGGTCATTAGGCAGTGAGATGATTAGACAGTGAGATCGTTGGGCAGTGAGATCGTTGGGCAGTGAGATCGTTGGGCAGTGAGATCGTTGGGCAGTGAGAGGATTGGGCAGAGAGATGATTGGGCAGTGAGATGATTGGGCAGTGAGATCGTTGAGCAGTGAGAGGATTGGGCAGGGAGATCGTTGGGCAGTGAGATCGTTGGGCGGTGAGATCGTTGGGCGGTGAGATCGTTGGGTGGTGAGACCGTTGGGCAGTGAGAGGATTGGGCAGTGAGATGATTGGGCAGTGAGATGATTGGGCAGTGAGATCGTTGAGCAGTAAGATCGTTGGGCAGTGAGAGGATTGGGCAGGGAGATCGTTGGGCAGTGAGATCGTTGGGCGGTGAGATCGTTGGGCGGTGAGATCGTTGGGTGGTGAGACCGTTGGGCAGTGAGAGGATTGGGCAGTGAGATGATTGGGCAGTGAGATCGTTGGGCAGTGAGAGGATTGGGCAGTGAGATAATTGGGCAGTGAGATGATTGGGCGGTGAGATCGTTGGGCGGTGAGATCGTTGGGCGGTGAGATCGTTGGGCGGTGAGATCGTTGGGCAGTGAGAGGATTGGGCAGTGAGATGATTGGGCAGTGAGATCGTTGGGCAGTGAGATCGTTGGGCAGTGAGATCGTTGGGCAGTGAGAGGATTGGGCAGTGAGATGATTGGGCAGTGAGATGATTGGGCAGTGAGATGATTGGGCAGTGAGATCGTTGGGCAGTGAGATCGTTGGGCAGTGAGATCGTTGGGCGCTGAGATCGTTGGGCGGTGAGATCGTTGGGCGGTGAGATCGTTGGGCAGTGAGAGGATTGGGCAGTGAGATCGTTGGGCAGTGAGAGGATTGGGCAGTGAGATGATTGGGCAGTGAGATGATTGGGCAGTGAGATCGTTGGGTAGTGAGATCATTGGGCAGAGAGATGATTGGGCAGAGAGACCCAAAGGTCATGTAAATGGTGTGAGTGGAGTGTCAAAGGCTGAATAATAAATCTCTGCAAGTCACACCATCCGACGCTCTTGATCACCTACAGAGACTTATTAATTGGCCTGTCGACTCTGATATTTCAGAATACAGCATCCAATTCAGGTCACCCTGCTATAGGAAGGATGCCGTTAAACTAGAAAGGGAATAGAAAAAATTTACAATGATGTTGCCAGGACAGGAGGATTGGAGTTATTAGAGGCTGGATAGGCTGGAATGTTGGGGGTCAAAGGGTGACCATATAGAGGCTTCTAAAATCATGAGAAGTATAAATAAGGTGAATAACCAAGGTCTTTTCCCTGGGGTGGAGGAATCCAGAACTAGAGAGCATATGTTTAAGGTGAGAGGGGAAAGATTTAAAAGGGACCTGAGGGGCAACATTTTCACTCAGAGGGTGGTATGTGTATGGAATGAGCTGCCAGAGGAAGTGGTGGAGGCTGGTACAATTACAACATTTAAAAGGCATCTGGATGTGTATATGAATAGGAAAGATAGTGAGGGTTATGGGTTAACTGCTGGCAAATGGGACTAGATTGGGTTGGGATATCTGGTGGGCATGGATGAGTTGGACTGAGGGGTCTGTTTCCATACTGTATGACTTGGTGCCCCTATGACTGTAAATAGGAAGGAGGGAAGAGAAAGTGAGATGATGGGTTTTGTAATAACAGAATGTACACCGATAAATTCAATGACCAGTGAGTGAAGAGGTACAATTCTCAGAATCCGTAATACTCAGCAGTGCAGGTTTATCATTTTCCATTTTTTGAGGGGCATCACAATCTTCTTGTGTCCCCAGTTGTCATGGAGAAGATGCTGATGAGTTCCTTTCTTGAACCGCTGCAGTCCCCAGGCGCGCACACGCACGCACGCACACGCACACACTGGTCTGTTGTTCTGGAGCTAATCTACAAAGGTGTTCATGTCTTATTTATATCTTCAGGAGCAGAATACAGAAAGGATACAGAAAGGAGTTGGGGAAATCTAGTCTGGTCCAATCAACATGGGGTACAGATGGAGGCACCTTGGTGGTCAAGCTCTTGACCCTGAGTTTTGAAATTTACAACAAAGACAACTTACAAAACCTGAACCTTTCCAACACAGAGCAGAATGGAAAGGTTAATTTTAATGGTATTTGTGCCTTAACCTTAAGCTGTGTATCAATGCCCCCCTTGAACCAAGTTCCTGAACGTGACAATGAAATATACAGCAGCAATTCTGCTCCACAACTGATTTCTCCTCCAAATTCAAATGCCAATTTCTGACAACTTTTTAATGGGGCAATGTTATGGAAAGAGAAATTATTACCTTTTGAGGCAAGTCACTCCACACAGAGTCCCTGATTCATTGCTGACAGGTGAGGAAGTGTTATACCCTGATGAAGGAGCAGCGCTCTGAAAGCTAAGGCTTCTAAATAAACCTGGTGTTGGGTGATTTTTAACTTTGTAATTTCACTAATCTACTGACAGCTATATTCTGTTTATACCACAGGCAAACCTATCAATATGTTTGATATAATTTATATTGATGTAAATAAAATTTGTATTCATATGGAATTCCCTCCCTAAGGGTATTGTGGGTCAATGGACAGCACATGGACTGCAGCGGGTCAAGGCGGCAGCTCAAGGAGCAGCTGGGGATGGGCAATTAATACAGGCCTAGCCAGTGATGCCCACATTCCACAAATGAATAAAAGTGGAGTTAGTGGAATTGTAGTTAATAATGATCAGCTTTTGTATATATATCTTCCCAATCTGAAAGTGAGCTGCTCTTTTTAAACCACTTACAGCTGGTTTAATTTTCCCATTTTATAAATTCACCATGCTAAATGTTAGCAAGAAGTTAGGGAATGGTATCTGTGAAGGTCATCAATGAATAATGGCTGAGTATTCCTTTCAAATCTGTCCGTTTTCAAATCGATTTATATTAATGATGTCAATTAGTCACAGTGTTCTGATCAACAGTCACTCTAAGTATGATACAAATGGAGCACTCATGGAAGGGATACTGGGGATTGCTTGGAATAGGAATTTTCCCCATGTCAGTCACATGAATCATTTGAAAAGTGAGAAGCCAGGGAGCAGAAGGAATTTATTCACAGTTCTGGCTGCTCAGTGGTCTCCTGGGAGAACGTCAATCTCCTGAGATATTCTCAATCACTTCTCACCATTGGCAAATGCACTGTGATCATTTAGTAAAATTCATACAATAAATCACTAGATTGTTCTTGTACTGGGGCCAGTCTTTCAACACGAAGCATTGAGAGTTACAGCTATCAGCACCGACACACATTTCATCAGGCAGAAGCGCTCAAATTGCTTATAGAGTGTGTTCTTCACTGAACAGAGATCTCAATACCACTGACTGGGCCATAAACATCACTCATCGAAGCTGTGCCACTCACTGAAGAGGGTGAACTCTTCAACGCACCTGCCGTACCAGCCACTGAGCTCCCAAAGTGGCCATTACTCAGCTCCATATTCCTATCAATGAGGCAGATGGAACATTTATGGAGCCCAGCACACCCCCCAGTGTGCCTTTTGTACGAGGCACCATGACCTAGCATTTCCGTGCCTGGCTTACCCCTCACTGTTCCTGTGTTTCAACTCCTGTCTGGTGAACCCATCTTCAAGGTCAGTGACCCATCCCCATCCTATCGATCACCAGGGCCAACATACCCAGCTTCAAACTGAGTGAACCCACTGTTCCCATCATTGCACCTAACATACTTGTCATTGCATCCAGTATACCCATCATTGCACCCAGTTTACTGAGCAGTGTGCTTATGAACACCAATCCAGAATTAACGCTGACGACAGATGCATCTTGGTTTGAAGATGATTGATCTGAATCCAGTCTTTCATTTGCCTTGCTGCAGGTCAGACTGCTCTTTGTCACAGTGCTCATTGTCCCAGGCTGGGCTTGCTTACGAGGATGATGGTTCAGTTGCCTTGAGAGGAGAAGAGGGTGCGAACTGAGATTGAGAGGAAGGTGTGAAACATCCACATTAGAAACAAAAGCAAGAGCAGCTAACTGTGCCCTGAAATGGGGTTGGACAGACACTGCGAGAGATAAAGAGAGAGAGAGAGAGAGAGAGAGAGAGAGGTAAGTGTGGCAGATATCTCTCAGAAAGATAAACATCTGTGGCAGAATGTGGGATGGGATCCTGATCCCACAGCCTCACTGCTCAGAACTGGTCTGGGAATTCTCTGGAAGTGGGGAAGAGCTTTTTAAATGATCAAAGTCCAACTTGACCAAAGAGTGAGGTCACAAGACTGTGAACTTTGTCCCTTAAAGATTTGTAAAGATCAAGAGTGATCATGTGACACAGAACAATATGGCATAGAAACAGGCCCTTCGGCCCACCATGTCTGTGCTGACCATCATGCTGTTTTAAAATAATCCCTCTATTGCCCATCTGTTGATGTGTCGACATGTCTCATATCTGCTTCTAGCAGGTCCCCCAGCAGTGCATACCAGCTCCCACCCTCAGTGTGAACATTGTTCCTCACACATCTCCTTTAAACTTTCCCGCTCTCACCTTAAACCTATGCAGCCTAGTATTTGGCATTTCCAGTCTGGGTAAGGGACCCTGACTACACTGCCTATCCATTAGCTCTCCTAATTTTATAAACTTCTATCAGGTTGCCCCCTCAGCCTCCAATACTCCAACAAAAACAATCCAAATTTGTCCAACCTCTTCTTAGATCTAATACAACTGGAAACCACAGTGTTTCATATTTACATACCTCAGTGCTGGGTAATTGAACACATTAAGACATTAAGGATTATGTTTTCTGTTTCTGGATCAGTGGTGCTGGAAGAGCACAGCAATTCAGGCAGCATCCAACGAGCAGGGAAATCGACGTTTCGGGCAAAAGCCCTTCATCGGGGGCTTTCACATTTCCAAGTTTATTTCCAAGAATGTGACTGGAGATCAGAGTTTGAGTAATCCACACAGTGTAAAAAAACTAAGGAGTCTTTTACTGAAAATGTTCCTTGCATGAACAGAATGATCCTCTATTAAGTTTTGCCTCAAGATCTGACTGTGAGCCATGTGTCACACAGAAGGTTCATGATACTTGGTGCTCTAATATTGTCTGATGTCATTGCCTTGGGAGCTCATAATGAAGCTAATTTGTCACTTTGAAGGAGATGCTTAGTTTAGATCTTTGCCTGTAGCTATTACTGAGCTATCAAGAGCAGAGAAAATGGCAACTGGTGTTGACCAGGCCTCATTGATTCTCCAGAGGCAGTTCCATTGATTGGAAGGTTACTCATTCTCTCCTCTTCCTGCTGAATGATGTGTCACTGAGGATCTGGTGATTACAACACTGAGTTATCCTGATTTGACCAGGAGTCCCCAGCTGAAGCCGTCGCTAGGATTGCAGGATCCTGCTGGAGAGGATGTATTGGTCTTCGGGCGTTAGCTCTAAATTTATACATGCTACTTGTCACGATTATGGACTAAGAATAAAACAATATTGCACTACAACTTCAAAGCTTTAATTTTGCAAAAGGTTTGGCCAAAGGTTTTCTGATAGCTTCAAACATAATAACGATCTTTACACTGTATCCCTCCCCAGTGGCCAAGAGGACCAATCACTTCAACAGTAATTATAGCTTGCCACCTACATTCCACACAAGAACAAAGGAAAGCCCAAGATCAGCCATGTTAGCATTGAAGAACGGAACACATTTGATGGGCTGAACAATCTCCTCCTGCTCCTGTTTTCATGTTTTCTTCTGAGGGAGGAGCAAATGACGCTAACTGAGCCACTTTGATACTTCCATCATCGTCACATGACATTCCAATGAAGGGGGAGGCGATGGTCTAGTGGGATTATTACTGGACTGTTAATCCAGAGACCCAGGTAACATTCTGGGAACCCAAGCTCGAACCCCACCATGGCAAATGGTGAAATTTGAATTTAGCTATAAATAAAATTGGAATTGAGAGTCTAATGAAACCATTATTGATTGCCAGGAAAAACCCATCTGGTTCATTAATGCCCTTCAGGGAAGGAAACTGCCAACCTTTATCTGGTCTGGCCTACATGTGACTCCAGACCCATAGTGATTGTGGCTGACTTTTAACTGCCCTCTGGACAAATAGGGATGGGCAATAAATCCTGGGCCAGCCAGCAATGCCCTCATCTCATGAATGAATAAAAAGACACCACAGCGTTTAGCAAGTGAGTTCAGGAGCTGTGTAAGAACAGAGACAATGCTGCTGGAGTTAAGACAGGAGGCGGGGGTAATTGGCTCCTTGCTTCGTGTGTCTCACCATTATAAAGGTAACAGTTGCCATAATAAAACTGAGACAACCAAATGTCAGGTGTGAGATCTGTTTCTAGCAGTGAGTTTAGAGCCAGGAGACCTGTCCGTGAAAAAATTGCTCCTTTAACACCTCGTGCTCAAACACCACGCACTGCTGAGAATTCTGAATGCAGTCCATTGAATAATGCGCAATTACTGATATCTATAATCCCTAGTGACAGGTGGAACTGAAATCCGCAGTCAAGGGAACATTTCCCCAGGGCCAACACAGAAAAAAACCTAAAACCTACAGAAGGATAAGAAATGTTCGTGGAAAGCTTCATTTGTAACTGAATTTGTCGGCAATTAAACATCATGAAAAAACTGCTAACGTGCAAAATATCTTGACTCGATTGAAATTACTTTTCGATTGCAGATGGGGTCTTACATCATGGAGAGGATTGAAACTGCTGTAAAAGACCGTAAACTGGATGAAATATTTGATTCTGTCATCCTCGAGTCTCTGTTTAACTATCAGACGTCAAGTGAGGCAGTGGAGACAACATGGGTGTGATGAATGTTCATAACATATTAGATTAGATTAGACTACTTACAGTATGGAAACAGGCCCTTTGGCCCAACAAGTCCATACCGACCCGCCGAAGAGTAACCCACCCAGACCCATTCCCTTAGATTTACCCCTTCACCTAACACTACGGGCAATTTAGCATGGCCAATTCACCTAAGCTGCACATCTTTGGACTGTGGGAGGAAACCGGAGCACCCAGAGGAAACCCACACAGACACGGGGAGAATGTGCAAACTCCACACAGTCAGTCACCTGAGGCGGGAATTGAACCCGGGTCTCTGGCGCTGTGAGGCAGCAGTGCTAACCACTGTCCCACCGTGCCGCCCAACATTGTTATTTGGAAACTTGGGTTTTAAAATGGAGGAATGATGCATAGTTTTAAGTTTGATTCCATAAGACATAGGAGCGGAAGTAAGGCCATTCAGCCCATCGAGTCCACTCCGCCATTCAATCATGGCTGATGGGCATTTCAACTCCACTTACCTGCATGCTCCCTGTAGCCCTTAATTCCTTGTGACATCAAGAATTTATCAATTTCTGCCTATGAAGACATTTAGAGTCCTAGCCTCCACTGCACTCTGCGGCAATGCTATCCACAGGCCCACCACTCTCTGGCTGAAGAAATGTCTCCACATTTCTGTTCTGAATTTACCCCCTCTAATTCTAAGGCTGGGTCCTAGTCTCCTCGCCTAACGGAAACAATTTCCTAGCGTCCACCTTCTCCAAACCATGTATTATCTTGTAAGTTTCTATTAGATCTCCCCTTAATCTTCTAAACTCCAATGAATACAATCCCAGGATCCTCAGCTGTTCCTCGTATGTTAGACCTACCATTCGAGGGATCATCCGTGTGAATCTCCGCTGGACATGCTCCAGTGCCAGTATGTCCTTCCTGAGGCGTGGGGACCAAAACTGGACACACTACTCCAAATGGGGCCTAACCAGAGCTTTATAAAGTCTCAGTAGCACAACGGTGCTTTTATATTCTAACCCTCTTGAGATAATTGACAACATTGCATTCGCTTTCTTAATCACGGACTCAACCTGCATGTTTACCTTTAGAGAATCCTCAACTAGCACTCCCAGAGCCCTCTGTACTTTGGCTTTACAAATTTTCTCACCGTTTAGAAAGTAGTCCATGCTTGTATTCTTTTTTCCAAAGTGCAAGACCTCACATTTGCTCACATTGAATTCCATCAGCCATTTATTTTGTGTGTATTAATAAGAGATCACAGTTTTTGTTTCATTTTTGAATTGAGAGTGGTGTGAGAGTGTCTGAGTTTGTTGATACATATTTTCAATGAAGGCTTACAGCCTCAGAGCACAGTATGAGGTGGACAGTTTAGAAATAAGCAGAAAATCAAAAACGTGTTGGGTTGCCTCATGACCAAAGTCCAATTTTACAGAAAGTCAGAACCATCTAGAAGTAGCAGCATTCAGGCAGTGTGTGGGTTCAGCTGAGGGGGGGGGGGTTCAGGTCATCCAGCCGTCAGGGGTCCCAGCCTAATCAGTTCCCGGGGGGGTGGGGGGGGCAGCGTGGTTCCCTGGGGGTCTGTTCCCCAAAACGCAAGCCAAGGGGTTTATCAGGGGTCACTATGCAGGAGAGAAGCTGGGGAACACAATTGTGGGGATTAGAGACAACACACTGGGAAGCAGAGAGGGTAACAAATGTGAAGGGGCTACTCAACATGTAACAGGGGAGTCAACAGAGCAGGGATCTGGGTTCGACTCTAGCCTCGGGCAACTGTCCGTGTGGAGTTTACACATTCTTCCCGTGTCTGTGTGGGTTTCCTCTGGGTGATCTGGTTTCCTCCCACATTGATGGTTTTAGGTGGATTGGCCATGCTAAATTGCTTATAGTGTCCAGGGATGTGCAGGCTAGATGGATTAGCCATGGAAAATGCAGGTTTACAGGAAGAGAGTCGGGGTGTGGGTCTGGGTGGGATACACTTTGGAGGGATGGTGTGGGCCTGATGGACCAAATGGCCTGCTTCCACACTGTAGGGATTCTATAATTCTGGGTCTAGCACACTTGGGCCAGGAGGTGGATTCCATGCAGTGGATTAAAGCCTAAGATTCACATGCAACAAGTTATGCTCACTGTGTCTCTTGCCTGGATCTGTGTGAGTCTGTTTAATACTGTCCGAGGCCCTTGAAAGGCCTCACATCACTCTCTGAACAAAATACATCCCCTCCCCACTCCAGTGGATGTGCCAGCATTTCCATCCCCATTGCTCATTCCCTGATTGGCTGGGGATGGATGGAAGCAGTGAGTCACATGGACAGCCTCTTGGTCTAGGTGACCCCCCAAATTGGCATATTCCTTCTTCCTAGCCCTCCCTGTAAATCTCATCAACTTTGATGTTCCTCACAATCCCAACCAACCCCATTGATTCAACTATTCACCTGGACCCCAGGGATGTGCAGCAGAGAACAGAATAGAAATTGTCATGCACTAATCACCATTAAAGACAAGTGGTGCTGACTGTCAATGACCCCCTGCCCTCCCCACATCGTCCCTCCAAAGAGTATCCCACCTAGACCCACACCCAGGCTCTATTCCTGTAAACCTGCATTTCAAAAAGAACAAAGAACAAAGAAAATTTACAGCCCAGGAACAGCCCTTCGGCCCTCCAATGCTGAGCCAATCCGAATCCACTGTCTAAACCTGTCGGTCATTTCCTAAGCATCTATGTCCTTCTGCTCCCCCCCTACTCATGCATCTGTCCAGATGCACCTTAAATGAATCTACCGTGCCTGCCTCTACTACCTCTGCTGGCAACGCGTTCCAAACGCCCACCACCCATGGCTAATCCATCTAGCCTGCACATCCCTGGACACTATGGACAAGTTAGCATGGCCAATCCACCTAATCCATCAATGTGGGCGGGAACCAAATCACAGAGGAAACCCACACAGACATGGGAAGAATGTGTAAACTTCACATAGTAGCCCGAGGCTAGAGTCGAACCAGGTCCCTGGTGCTGTGAGGCAGCAGTGCTAACCACTGAGCCACCGTGCTGCCCTGCACCTCTTCATACTACACCAGGGGGTCAGTCCCATGGAGGGCTCTGGTGCAGACAATGTTTTGGAGCATGCACAGTTTGATCCTCATTGCCAAAGTAGCAATCACCTTCTAAGGTCTATAATTTGCACATGGTGCAGGAGCCATGGGCTATAAAGCCCGGTGTAGTGAGCATTAACAATGGTCAGACTCTGTACCTTCAGTCTTGTAGTTGCAGCTGGACAGAGATTCAGCCACACAGCTAATGGTGAACACATTTATATTGTAGTATCACATGTGCCCCCTATATGGCCCCTCAGTGGTCTTCTTCCTTTCCTTCCCACTCTGTTTCAGTGCAGTCCCAGGATCTGCTGCTGTGGGTGGTTAAAGCCCTCCCTCTTGTGGAGCCTGTTGGCATTTATGTTTTGATTGGGTGACTCAGGAGGTGTTTGAGGTGCTAGGCAAGAGCATTCGCTTTGGCCTGATTTCCCGCAGGGTCAAGGGCAGAATAAAAGGCCCAATCATCCCAGTGGTGCTCTGAGAGGAGATGTCTCCGGGGTCCTGAGTGTGGTTCCTCCACTGACTGGGTGTTTCCTGGCTCTGCCCTCTCTCTCAGTCAGGAAAAGGCATCTGAAGTGAGGTCAAGGTCCCTTTCGCCTTGCCATTGATGCTGAGCACCATTGGCAGGTGCAATGCACCACAGGTCTGTGCCCACAACCCTGAGGTGGTCTGTGACAGCCACCCCCAAGCTGGTGAAAGGGGTAGCCAGAGGGCTGTATCCCAAAGACAGACATATCATTGCACAATGTTTAGCACCATTCATGACTCTTCAGATACTATACCATGATCAAATGCAGCAAAACTTGGATAACATCCAGAACCGTTTACACCAATGACCATTTCCAACAAGAGAGAATCTAACCACTATCCCTTTGATATTCAGTGGCATTATCATCACATCAAATCACATCCTGGGGGTTACCACTGACCAGAACGTGAACTGGACTAGCCATATAAACGTAGTGGCCATAAAAGCAGGTTAGAAGCTAGGAATCCTGCAGAAAGTAACTCACTTCCTGACTCCCTGAAATAATAACTATCTATTAAGGGTTCAAAATGAATTGAGAAACATTTTGCTGACCAGTTGCTCCACGCTGATGATGTAATCTTTGGTTACGGATCAGGACAATAAATCAAACATTGACCATTACTGAAACAGCAATTCCTATTCCAGGATCAGAAAGCTTGACAGTAAAGATAAAGGATCTTACAGTTGTGTGACCCCACTGTTTATCTACAGTCAATCCTCTGCATCTTTACTGTCAAGCTTTCTGCTCCTGGAATAGGAATTGCTGTTTCAGTAATGGTCACAAATTTGCACAGCCGCACAAAAAAATAAATGATAAATTCAACATCTACGGGCAAAAATCAAATACCCGCGATTTTTAACTTGTTTTTAATGAGCTCCACACCCACCAATTTCATCATTTACAAGTGGTTATTAGGAATGGAACACTCATGGACACAGAGGGATGACTGTATCGTTAAAATATGGAGGTGCTGGTGTTGGATTGGGGTGGACAAAGTCAAGAGTCACATTTCACCAGGTTATAGTCTAACAGGTTTATTTGAAATCACAAGCTTTCAGAGTGCTGCTCCTTCAGACTATAATCTGCTGTGGTGGGAGTCCTGACTTTGCAGAGTTAATGACAGCCTGTCTTGTGAGTCTGTGTGAGAGAGTGGGACAAGTGAAATTGGTCAATTTGCCTAAAAATCAAAAACAATAGATTCTTGATCAGAACACCCTGTATGTGCCAATTTCAATGTTCACCTTTAGGAAGTAAACAGAATAAACGATGGAATGAAGAATGTGCCCAATGACTGAGGGGGATGTTGACCCTTATCCCTTTGTGACTGCTACCTTCCTGCCTACATCACAGCCTTCAGAGGGCAGGAACCTCAACATTACAATCTCCTTAATTTTATCTTCACGTTCAACAATTCTGTGATGTATAATTTCTACTGAGGGATCTGAAAGAGGATATTTGAAGATAAAGTTACATCGCCAAGGAGCTTTCTCACTTATTGCCTGGGAACTACACTCCTGCAGAGATACTGTATCCTGTTGCAGCATTGTATGATGTAACAAGGTCTGCATATCATCTCTCATTCTCTCTAAAATATCAGCTTGTCCACGCAAATCCAAATATCTGTCCAGATGATGGATGTCATTTGTCAAGTAGATGCATGTTGACACCCATTCAGCTTAACGGTGCTTTCAGAAGCAGTAATGTGTATGGGCTGAAACATTTTACAATATGTCCCTACAGTCTTTCTGATGGATGTCATTATTTCTGACTGATACCATTCCACCAGTTGGCTGAAAGCTAATCCGACTCAGATTTATACAACACCTCAGCCTGCCTCCCAAACAATTCAAAACATTAATTACAATGACTGTTCTACCTAAACAAACAAAGCAACCAAACAGGATTTAGCAAGATCCCACATTGATCAATCATGCCTGCCTCTGCTTTTCTTAAACATTTTCTCCGATTTTTGATTTCCAGCATTCATCTTTTCTTTTTGCATTTTCTCTCCCCTGCTTTCAGAGACTCCCTTTAATTTACAGCTTTAAAATGTGGTGAGCAGAGGAAACTGAAATGAATGCAAAGTCAAATAGTACTTGTAAGAGTTGGATGAAATTAAATGTTGAACAGGCCTCAGTAACTGCCTAAGGGTAAAGCTGATGAAACTCAGAGGTTGAACACTGGGGAAGTTTTGGTGAATATTGTGCTGTTGTCATTGTTTCAAGTGTCTCTCTGTGTCACGATCATCCCTCCCATCACACTGAGATCTCAGCTTTCCGTTTCTGTCACTTCTAAACCCTTACCTCGAGTAAACTAAAATCACTTCTATTAAAAAAAATCAAATCTTGTAGAACTGGTCACTATTTTTCCAACACAGTCAGGAATGATCTGATGATTTCAATTGAGGTAATCCAGAGTTAGGGGGAACAGAGCTACGCTGCTGGATGGATGGTACATTCACATCAATGACTACTACATCTCCTTCTTTGCTCAAACACTCCCTGGAAGCTGAGTATCAGCTACCCTTGGGTTTACAAAGAACCTGCGATGTTCTACAGCACTCCAAAACAAGACAAAGCCATCCCTCACAATGGGGTGTCACAGCTCCCAATACGTGTCAGATTCACCTCAGTGCTCACAACGAATCTGAACTGGATCTTAAATGCACAAAAACCACTTTCAGCCTTAATTTGGCTTTATGCTGACTCAAAAACACACAGGTACAGAAACCTCTGTCAGCATCAGGAGATCACACCTTCCTCACTTCAACGTCAGAAAATATCATAGAATCCTTACAGTGTGGAAGCCGGTCTATTGGCCCATCGAACATACACTGACCCTGTGAAGAGCATCCCACCTAGACCCAGCACCCACCCCTCCCTGTAGCCCAAATTTCCCATGGCTCATCCACCTAACCTACACATCCCTGGGCACGATGGTTAATTTGGCGTGGCCAATTCACCTGACCTGCACATCTTTGGACTGTGGGAGGAAACCCACGCAGACACAGGGTGAATGTGCAAACTCCACACAGACAGTCCTTCCAAGGCTGGAATCGAACCAGGTCCCTGGCACTGTGAGGCAGCAGTGCTAACCACTGAGCAACCATGTCGCTCCACTGGGACAGTGGAGGAAGGTCACATCAGGCTGCGATACCAGAGAGAAAACCACATCTCGATTAAACATAAGCAGAAGTATCTTGCTGGAAGGATGCCAGCCTGGTGTTCATTTGGCACATGGGAGTAAAATGGAACAATTCTCACAGGCTGTAATCAGGGCGAAGTTGCTTGAAGTATGTTCCACATCACAACACCTCCTGACTGATTTGATACAAGATTTCAAAATCACGAGCAGGCTGGACAGAGTATAGAGGGAGAAGCTACTCTCTCTTGTAAAAGGAAAAAGAACAAGGGAGCACAGATTTAAAATGATGTGTGAAAGAAAGAAGAGTGATGTGAGAAAAAGTCTTTCTCACCCAGTGAGTAGTTAGGGTCTGGAATGCCTGGAAAGATGGAGGAGTCTGGTTCAATCAAAGCATTCAATAGGATTTTGGATGGTTATTTGGATAGAAAAGGTGTGCAGGGAGATGGAGAAAAGGCAAGAGATTGGCACAAGGCAATATAACAGTGTATGGGCCAAATGGACTCCTTCTGTACCATAACAATTCTCTGACTATTCTTGGGCATTGGAGAAGTCACCATAAAGAGTCCCTAATGGAGACCTTCCCCTTACTTTAGGTTTCTGAGTGAATTTGATTGCAAAAACATAAATAAAACATATTAATAGGAAACTAGGAGGGGCACGATTAGTCCTCATGGAAGGATTATTGCCCCCAGTATATTCCACATGAGTGGCATGGGAAGTCACAAAATATTCTTCATAGTATCTGCTCCAGGGATCTCACACAGGGATTGAATTGGAGTGCATTTTTATTTTAACATTGAATTCTATCCAGGAAATTAAGCCCATTGGGTTATATTCTCGCTATATTCTCGGCCCCAGTTCAGGCCTGCCTGTAAATGCTGGCCTTCCCAGTAATTCTCACACGCCATGAATAAGGAATAAAGAGACTGTAAATTAAAACGGTAGAATTTTCCTGCATTCAGTTTTCCTTCAATGACTTTCTGACTTTCTACAAAATATAGAAACAGGAGTAGGCCATTCAACCCTTTGAGTCTGTTCCATCATGTGTCACCCCAATACTAACACACACACAGCCCCCCGACTTCAGGCAACCAGCTTATCTTTCCAATTTTAATTGAAGTCTGTGTGAATATTGATTAATTGGAGAGTGTACATTTCCCAATGTTAGTAATTATGGAGAAGTGAAGGTTGAGTAATGGTTTCATTGTGGGCGGATAATGACATGGTAATGTCACTGGACTAGCAACCCAGAGGCTCAGGCTAATTTTCTGGGGCATGGTTCAAATCCTACCACAGCAGAAGGTGGAACATAAATTCAATTAATAAATCTGGAATTGAAAGTTAGTCTCAGTACTGGTAGCCATAAAATCACCGTCAATTATCATAAAAACCCACCTGGAACCCTGCGAGAACCCTGCTGTCCTTGCCCAGTCTGGCCTACATGTGACTCCAGACCCACAACCATATGGCTGCCTCCGAATTCTCTTTGAAATGGCTGAGTAAGCCATTCAGCTGTGCTGGAGGTGGTGACTCATCGCTATATTCTCGGCCCCAGTTCAGGCCTGCCTGTAAATGCTGGCCTTCCCAGTAATTCTCACACGCCATGAATAAGGAATAAAGAGACTGTAAATTAAAACGGTAGAATTTTCCTGCATTCAGTTTTCCTTCAATGACTTTCTGACTTTCTACAAAATATAGAAACAGGAGTAGGCCATTCAACCCTTTGAGTCTGTTCCATCATTCAATGAGACCATGGCCTAATCCATGCTCCAGCCTTTGGTCCATTTCCCTTCACACCTTTGCTGAATAAAAAAATGCATCTATCTCTGATTTAAAATTAACAACGAATCCAGCATCCACTGCTGTTTGTGGAAGAGAGTTCCAAACCTCTCCCAGCCTTTGTATGTAGAAGGAGAAAGTGAGGTCTGCAGATGCTGGAGATCAGAGCTGAAAATGTGTTGCTGGAAAAGCACAGCATGTCAGGCAGCATCCAGGGAACAGGAAAATCGATGTTTCGGGCATATGCCCTTCTTCAGGAATAAGGAAAGTTTGTCCAGCAGGCTAAGATAAAAGGTAGGGAGGAGGGACTTGGGGGAGGGCCGTCGGAAATGCGATAGGTGGAAAGAGGTCAAGGTGAGGGTGGTAGGTCAGACTGGGGTGGGGGCGGAGAGGTCGGGAAGAAGATTGCAGGTTAGGAAGGCGGTGCTGAATTCGATGGATTTGACTGAGACAGGGTGGGGGGAGGGGAAATAAGGAAACTGGTGAAATCCGAGTTCATCCCTTGTGGTTGGAGGGTTCCTAGGCGGAAGATGAGGCGTTCTTCCTCCAACCGTCGTTTTGTTGTGGTCTGACGATGGAGGAGTCCAAAGACCTGCACATCCTTGGTGGAGTGGGAGGGGAATTGAAATGTTGAGCCACAGGGTGGTTGGGTTGGTTGGTCCGGGTGTCCCAGAGGTGTTCTCTGAAACGCTCCGCAAGTAGCCGGCCTGTCTCCCCAATATAGAGGAGGCCACATCGGGTGCAGAGGATGCAATAGATGATGTGTGTGGAGGTGCAGGTGAATCGGTGGCGGATATGGAAGTTTCCTTTGGGGCCTTGGAGGGAGGTGAGGGGGGAGGTGTGGGCGCAGGTCTTGCACCTCCTGCGGTTGCAGGGGAAGGTGCCGGGAGTGGAGGTTGGGTTGGTGGGGGGTGTGGACCTGACGAGGGAGTCACGGAGGGAGTGGTCTTTATGGAATGCTGATAGGGGAGGGGAGGGAAATATATCCTTGGTGGTGGGGTCCATCTGGAGGTGGCGGAAATGACGGCGGATGATGTGCTGTACATGGAGATTGGTGGGGTGGTAGGTGAGGACCAGTGGGGTTCTGTCCTGGTGGCGGTTGGAGGGGCGGAGCTCAAGGGCGGAGGAGCGGGAAGTGGAAGAGATGCGGTGGAGGGCATCGTCGACCACGTCGGGGGGGAAATTGCGGTCCTTGAAGAAGGAGGCCATCTGGGTTGTGCGTTTTTGGAACTGGTCCTCCTGGGAGCAGATGTGGCGGAGTCGAAGGAATTGGGAGAATGGGATGGCGTTTTTACAGGGGGCAGGATGGGAGGAGGTGTAGTCCAGGTAGCTGTGGGAGTCGGTCGGTTTGTAGTAGATGTGCCCACAGCTACCTGGACTGCACCTCCTCCATCGTCAGACCACAACAACACGACGGTTGGAGGAAGAGCGCCTCATCTTCTGCCTAGGAACCCTCCAACCACAAGGGATGAACTCGGATTTTCACCAGTTTCCTCATTTCCCCTCCCCCCAGCCTGTCTCAGTCAAATCCATCGAATTCAGCACCGCCTTCCTAACCTGCAATCTTCTTCCCGACCTCTCCACCTCCACCCCAGTCTGACCTATCACCCTCACCTTGACCTCTTTCCACCTATCGCATTTCCGACGCCCCTCCCCCAAGTCCCTCCTCCCTACCTTTTATCTTAGCCTGCTGGACAAACTTTCCTCATTCCTGAAGAAGGGCTTATGCCCGAAACATCGATTCTCCTGTTCCCTGGATGCTGCCTGACCTGCTGTGCTTTTCCAGCAACACATTTTTCAGCTTTGTATGTAGAAGTCCTTCCTAACATCTTTCCTGACGGTCTGGCCCGAATTCTCACGCTATGCTCCCTAACTCTAGAATCCCAGCTCAGTGATAATAGGACCATGAGACTGAAAGCTAAACGATAAAAAGATTTCCTTTATAGAATACTCTTAATCTGCAGTAAAACTTCAGTTAAAATTAGGTATTGATTTTAAAAGTGGATATTTTAAACCTGCGTTTTATTTATGAGGCGATTTCATTGCTGAACAGGTTTTACTGCAGTGAAGTGGAGAACAACATTAATAAAAGCTGTAACAATTATTAACAGCTCTGTGCATCAGAAATCATCAAAATGTTCCGATTAAAATTACCCACAACAAGGAAGGTCAGTTCAGTTCCAATTGCCTGTGCAAATGGAGCAACATATTGACTGTTCATCCACGTTTGGAGACCATGCAGCCAATCAATGATGATGCTAGCTCATTCCATTGTGTGCAGTTTTCAGACATGAAACATGTTTATACAAAACTTCAAATGAAGTATGAGTCACGCACATCTCTGTATCCCACTCCTGTCTTTCTGCTGTCTTCATATAAAAGGCATATTTGAGATTTATTTAAGAAAGTTGACTTTAGCACAAAGCTAAGTGCATTTTCATTCACATCCAACAGTGAGTCAGCTTTCAATATTATTCAGGGATACAATCACAAACACCACCAGCATCATGATGAGGCTTCAGCTCGACGGATTTCCAGTTAGTGCCATATTTCCTGCAAAGTTATACCATTAAATCAGGATTAAAGACAATGTTCCACTGTATGCTTATATCACAATCTGATATCATGAAGTATTGATATGTTTGAACCAACTGTCAAATAACATAAAGGGAAAACAATCAGCAATAAAATCCTTGAAAGCAATTTTGCCATTTACTCCTGAATCAGCCTGAACAGATTCAACAAGTTAATATTTTGCACAATAATGAACCCTTACCTGGAAAGAAATTCCAAAGCCTTGGTTTGCGTGATATAGGCATGAACAATAAAATCAAAGTACAACCGTTATGTGGGAGTGGGTGCGAATGGTTTACCCTCAGACAGTGAAAGGCCACTTAGCTAACAGCATACGTGCCACCCTGTCAGAGTAATCTCTGTTCTTTCTCCATCCCCAGTTTATCCAATTTTCCTTTAGTTCTATACTCACCATTTTGACAAGGTAAGTTTCGACTGAATTATCCCATCGGATTGGTTGGTGAAGAATTTATATTTATGAACAGCAGGCAGCTAATAGCATGCTGACCTTGGTGTACAGGGCCCTGGTGAGACCGCACCTGGAATACTGTGCGCAGTTTTGGTCTCCAAATTTGAGGAAGGACATTCTGGCTATTGAGGGAGTGCAGCCTAGGTTCACAAGGTCGATTCCCGGAATGGCAGGACTATCTTATGCTGAAAGATTGGAGCAACTGGGCTTGCATACGCTTGAGTTGAGAAGGCTGAGAGGGGATCTGATTGAGACGTATAAGATTATGAGCTGAAAAATGTGTTGCTGGAAAAGCGCAGGTCAGGCAGCATCCAAGGAGCAGGAGAATCGACGTTTCGGGCATAAGACCTCCTGAAAAAGGGCTTATGCCCGAAACGTCAATTCTCCTGCTCCTTGGATGCTGCCTGACCTGCTGCGCTTTTCCAGCAAAACATTTTTCAGCTCTGATCTCCAGCATCTGCAGTCCTCACTTTCTCCTAGTATATGATTATTAAAGGATTGGACACTCTGGAGGCAGGAAGCATGTTTCCGCTGATGGGTGAATCCTGAAACTGAGGACACAGCTTAAAAATAAGGGGTAGGCCACTTAGAACAGAGTTGAGGAGAAACTTCTTCACCCAGAGAGTGGTGAGTGTGTGGAATGCTCTGCCCCAGAAGGCAGTGGAGGCCAAGTCTCTGGATACTTTCAAGAAAGAATTGGATAGAGCTCTTAAGGATAGTGGAATCAAGGGTTATGGGGATAAGGCAGGAACAGGATACTGATTGAGGATGATCAGCCATGATCATAATGAATGGTGGTGCAGGCTTGAAGGGCAGAATGGCCTACTCCGGCACCTATTGTCTATTGTCTATTGATATTTCTACAATATATTTTTAAAAATTCATTCACAGGATAGGAGTGGTGCTGGCGGGCCAGTATTTAATGGCCTTGAGAAGGTGATGTTGAGCTGGCTTTTAGAACCGCTGCAGTCCATGTGCTGTGGGTAAACCCACAATGTCCTGAGGGAGAGAATTCTAGGATTCTGATCCAGTGACAGTGAAAGAACGGTGATATATTTCCAAGTCAGGATGGAGAATGGAACTGCTGCCCTTGTCCTTCTGGATGGTACAGGTTTTGGGTTTGGAAATGGAAGTCTTTCCCTATGTCTATTCTATCAAACCCTTTCATTACCTTAAACCCTCCTGAGTTTTCTGTTTGCTACAGAAAAAAATAACCTTAAACCCAATCAAACTAAAAAGCATTCTTTCTTAGTTCTCTTTTACACTTCTTTTTCTAATCTTAACTGTTTGGATACCAAAATTGTTCACAGCATTTTAAATGCACTCTCTCCAGTTACATATTCAATACTGGTGAAGGCCCAGGGACCCCTCCACCTCCACCCCAAACCTCACACAATTGAAATGGTGTAGATGAACAAACTCAGCAAAAATGGGCTAGTTGTCCCCAAAGCCTGCCCACCATCTGCAATGCATCAGCCTGGAGTGTGATGGGATACTCCCCACTTGCGTGGATGGGTACAGCTCCAACAACACTCAAGAAGCTTGACACCATCCAGGACAAACCAGCCACTTGATTAGCTCACATCCACAAGCATCCACTCCTTTCACCACTGACGCTCAGTAGTAGCAGTGTGTACTATCTACAAGATACACTGCGGAAATTCAATAAGACTCCCTGGACAGCACCGTAAAAACCCACCACTACTTGCATCGAGAAGGATAAGGGGCAGCAGGTACATGGAAACACCACCATCTGGAAGCAATTCCCTTCCATGCTACTCACCATCCTGACTCAAAAATATATCACATTCCTTCAGTGACATTGGGCCAAAATCCTGGAGCTGATCAGTGGCTCAATGGCTGGCACTGCTGCCTAACAGTGCCAGAGATCAGGTTCGATTCCACCCTTGGGCAACTGCCTGTGTGGAATTTACACATTTGCCCTACATCTGCATGGGTTTCTCCCACAGTCCAAAGATGTGCAGGTTAGGTGCATTGGCAAATTACCCATAGTGTCCAGGGAAGTGTAAATTAGGTGGATTAGACATGGCAAATGCAGGGTTACAGGGCTGGGGTGTGGTCTGAGGAAGGGTCACATGACCTGAAACATTAACTCTGTTTCTCTCCCCACAGATGCCAGCAGCACCCCTGAGCATTTCCACTAACTCCTGTTTTGCTTTTGATTAACACCATCCGCAGTTCCTTCGGTTTTTATTCATTATCCTTTAACTGAGTGGCTACTTGCTTCAATTAAATGTCTGGAGTCATATGGAGACAAGATTAGGTTAAAGACAGCAGATTCTCTTCCCTTCTCTTCCCTGCTCCTGAATGGTAACTGTGTCAACGATCAGTTGAAAGTCATGTTGAGTGCTACTTCCCCGAAATAGCACATGGCTGCATTATTTGTTCATTAAATAGGTTAGAGTTGGTGTAAGTAATGTTACTAAATCCAAACAGGGATTGTGTATTCAACACTGACCCCCCAAAACCTTGAAATGTCCATGTATTCCTGTCTCCACAAATAGAGAATCAGTATGAGTCGCTGCAGCTATTGTCCTACCTTCTTGTGAAAAGTGAAGTTGGCCTGAAACAACTTCTCAATGAATAGCTGATAGTTTACTTCTAACCCCTCTCCAATCACAGCAGCAATGCTTCAGTTTGTTCGGTCAAAATTCTATTGCTGGCATGCTGGGAGATGTGAGAGTAGCTGTGGGATATTCACGCACAGCAGCTTTCTGTTCACCCCAAACAAAGCAGCAAGTTCACTCCTACCTGATGATCATGGCTGTGGTAACAGAGTATTCCACCAAGAAGCCCATGCCAACAGTTTGAGCAGCTCTGTGACATTTTACAAATGGAATCGCAGCTTTGAATTCTGTACAAACAGTGGATGCTCACAGAATGAGGCTCAGATGCAAAGCAGTCAACAAGTTTGGTTTTGTTTTCAAACTTCCCAGCTCAGTTGATGTCTTGCACACTTCGAACGTTTGGGTGTTTTCTTGATGGCATTATTGGAATTACACGAGAAAAAAATATCAGCCGTCACAACTGTGGGCTTTTCCTCTGACTTTTCCTAATCTGTCAGATTTATTGTGGAGATCAATAATGCAATACAGTCCTAACAACAGGAAATGCATTGAAGCAAGGAGCACTACAAAAACAAAACCCTGCAATGACATTGATACATTGCAAGGTTGCCCGTACAATACATGCAACCACAAGTGCATGGCAGGTTGTGCCTCACAAACCTTATTGAATTCTTTGAGAAGGTGACTAAGGAGGTGGACGAGGGGAAAGTGGTAGATGTGGTGTATATAGATTTTAGTAAGGCGTTTGATAAGGTTCCCCATGGTAGACCACTGCAGAAAATACGGAGGTATGGCATTGAGGGTGAGTTGGAGGTTTGGATTAGGAGTTGGCTGGCTGGAAGAAGACAGAGGGTAGTAGTTGATGGCAAAGGTTCATCTTGGAGTGCCGTCACTAGTGGTGTTCCGCAAGGTTCTGTTTTGGGACCATTGCTGTTTGTCATTTTTATAAATGACCTGGAGGAGGGGTTAGAAGGTTGGGTGAGCAAGTTTGCGGATGATTCGGAAGACAGAGGAGTTGTAGACAGTGAGGAAGGATGTGGCAGGTTACAGCAGGATATAAATAAGCTGCAGAACTGGGCAGAAAGGTGGAAAATGGAGTTCAATGTAGCTAAGTGTGAGGTGATTCACTTTGGTAAGAGTAACAAAAAGATGGGGTACTGGGCTAATGGTTGGATACTTAGTAGTGTGGATGAGCAGAGGGATCTTGGTGTCCATGTACACAGATCTTTGAAAGTTGCCACCCAGATTAATAGTGCGGTGAAGAAGGCATATGGCGTTCTGGCTTTTATTGGTAGAGGAATTGAGTTCCGGAGTACTGAGGTCATGTTGCAGTTGTATAAGACTCTGGTGCAGCCGCATCTGGAGTATTGTGTGCAGTTTTGGTCGCCATACTATAGGAAGGATGTGGAGGCACTGGAACGGGTGCAGAGGAGGTTTACCAGGATGTTGCCTGGTATGGTAGAAAGATCGTATGAGGAAAGGCTGAGGCACTTGGGGTTGTTTTCATTGGAGAAAAGAAGGTTTAGGGGTGACTTGATGGAGGTGTACAAGATGATTAGGGGTTTAGATAGGGTTGACAGTGAGAATCTTTTTCCACGTATGGAGTCAGCTATTACAAGGGGGCATAGCTTTAAATTAAGGGGTGGTAGGTATAGGACAGATGTTAGGGGTAGGTTTTTTACTCAGCGAGTCGTGAGTTCATGGAATGCCCTGCCAGTAGCAGTGGTGGACTCTCCCTCATTATGGGCATTTAAGCGGGCATTGGATAGGCATATGGAGGATAGTGGGCTAGTGTAGGTTAGGTGGGCTTGGATCGGCGCAACATCGAGGGCCGAAGGCCTGTACTGCGCTGTATTCTTCTATGTTCTATGTAAGTGACCTATGGACTTATCTGAGGACCAGACTGGAGGAGGTGAGCAGTCTGCTCTGTTCCAACCTCCAGCTGCTGCTCAGACTCCTGAACCCTGAGCCTGTTAACTATGGCTTGGAGACATGTTCCTTCCCATAGCAGCCGGCTGCATTATCAAACCCTGACACTACCCAGTCTACAACCATTGTTCAGATTGGCCACAGGGAAACGTCATAAATGTCATCTCCTCCACTCCTAATCTTCTGCTCATTAAGACAACAGTCTGTTGTCTCTGGAAGGAGGCTTGTCTCTCAGTTTTAACAAACTTTAACCTCAGGCTCACAGCTGCTCATACAAACTAGTTCCTGCAGCTTTCATGTTGTTCAATCATCTAGTGTGCTCCATTCGTTTTAAACTAGCACCTCAGCTAGACATACTGTGTCACTGGTTATAATGGAAATGCCCTTCAGAAAATGTTTAACACATCATCCATTCGATTAACCTTTCAATGGGGCAAGTGTTTTACATTCTTTCACATTTTGGCTGGTGCTACCAAACCAACAGATTAGCCCAGATATTATGTTCCTTCATACAGGAACAGCATCAGCGCTTACCTCGTTGCTCACAAACTCCCTCAGGCGATCGAATAAACACTTTTGGTAACTCTGTATCTGCCCCGACCCTCTGACCTGAGCGTGGGATCTGTGGCACGGGAAAGCAACTCAATAAAACGACAACGTTCTTCACCCAATGACTGAAACATGCAGAGTCTAAAGTACACAGCTGGAAATAGTTCAGTTTGGAAAGCAAAGATGAAAAATATTTATCGGATCACAGAGAAGACATAAACAGACAGAAACATTTCTGAATACTCCAACATCAATGTTCTCATGAGAATGGTAAAAAAATTACATCTTCAGGGTCAGACAGCAGTTCTGCAAATATTACCATCCATCCCACTATTAAAAATTCACTTACTCCTCATTCACCTGCTCAGAATCTTTCAGCCATGTATTGTGGTGAACCAGCAGACATCATATTCCTATCACAATTCAGCACATGGCAGTCCATATGAGGCCTTTCAGCCCATTGAGTCTGCACTGACATTAGTTCCACTTTTCAGTGCTTGGCCTGCAGCCTTGAATATTATAATAGTTCAAGTGCTCATCCAAGTACTTCTTAAAGGTTGTGAGGTTTCCCACCTCAACTTCCCTACCAGGTAGTGCATTCCAGACCCCTGCCAGCCTTTGCTCAAAACCCTTACAAACTCTCTGCTTTTCCGTTCAGTGCAAGCACATTCTGCTGATAGTGTGCGGACCAGAACTGCACACAGTACTCCAGCTGTAGCCTCACCAAAACTTGTACAGTTCCAATATAACACTCTATGAAAACTCCACCACACGTTGACTGAAACCTAACAATAATTTTACAACCTAGAAATCCACCCGCAGAAATCGACAAACAAAAAGGGGGCAAGAATCTGAGGAGGCTCAATCAGACAGGAACATTTCCAATAACATCAGAACTTAGACGTATGGGATGTAAAATAGCCATTGGATTAGACCGTCAATTTTTTATTGGACAGGTTTGGTAAAAATTCTGTCATTATTAAGAGATACATAAATAAGATTTTTGTTTCAGCCTTTAAGAAAACATTCAGTTCATCTCCACAGTAAGATCGTGCAAGACTATTAAGAAGATTGTGGTTTTACCTGCTAGGATACAACGGGACACTAAAGCTATTCATCAGGGCAAGCTAATTGTCTCTTGCACTCCATCTTATTCCTAAAGGAATACAAGGATAGAGCCTTGTTAACCCTTGGTTAGATCTCATATGCTCACTAATTGCACGCAATTTTCTTCAAACTAAGGCTATGAGGAATTTGTGATTAATATTTTACTTGTAGTCCTGCCTGTAGCCCTCACTTATTCCCTGCATTTGCTTTTTTTTTATTATACATCACCTGAACGAGAATGTTAGTAGAACTACAGAATCCCTCAGCTCACTGTAAGATTTGTACAAGTGTATTCAAGATCTTACCTCAACAAAGCAGTATTTTCATCTCAAGAGTTCCTTTTATTTTAAGACAGGGAAGCCCTTTAATGAATATAAGATTAAGTGCTAGGAGAGGGAACAATTTGTCTTGGCAATAATGTAATTTGTAGAAAACCAAGGTCCCTAAGCTCCTGAAAACTCCTCCAGACAAATTATCAGTACAATGGGAAAATCTTTTGTGCAAAATCAATGATTAAGCCATTTTTCCTGGAACATTTCCATTTTATTTTTATTATCTTGTCTCAGCTGTTTTCCTTTTAGAATTTCTACAAGTCGCTATTTGGAAACGGGCCAATTACAGTTTTCTATTTTTGCCTCTGTGCTGCCATCGAAAATAGTGGCTTGTGTAACCATTAAGATAAAAAACAGTTACTTGGCACAATCTCCTCATGCATCAGCAGTGTGCTGCCAGAGTCACCGGGAGGGTTGAATTCACAATTCAGGATGTGGACCATATGTAGCAGTTTGTAGGCAGTTCTTTCCATCTCTGCTTTAAGGCAAGGCTGAACTATGAAACAAACGCGATAAAGCTGAAAAGGAAAAGGCATTAAAATGATAACAGGTAGAGACTTGTTTTAGAAAACATTTTTATAAGTCAAGTCCCATGATAACCAAGAGCAAGGCAGTATATCCCATTGTGAACAAGACTTGGGAAGTAGCAACATCAACAAAGGGTGAAACATCACCACATAGCTTCAGGGCTAAAGAAGGATGAGAAATTTCAATATGGAGATAGTCACAAGGGAACTCCCCCCAGAGGAACAGAATTTCAGACTCTTCCTTTAACCAACAGCAGAATGATCCTGAAGTAATCAAAATGTGATGTGATCATACGGGCCTTGAGCCTGCTCCGCTGCTCAGTTTTGATTATAACTGACCTGTTCCATCTTCTCACCACAGCGTAGGAATCCTTTAACTCTTACCTAATGAACATCCATCAATCTCAGTTTTAAATTTACAACTGACCTCTAACTCAACCTCTGTTTGGAGGAAAGAATTCCAGATGCTTAACCTCTTTTGTGATCTCTAAATATTCTAGCTTTAACTTGAAGGTCACACCACCCTCCTTTTTCTCAATTCTCTCACCAAAGGGAACAGTTTCTATTTATCATGAAAAATCCTCCCCTCAACTATTCCTTAATCTTCTGTAGTGATGGGAATGAAGGTCTGCTCAAACTTTCTTGATAATTTAACTCTTTCAACCCTTTTTCATGAATCTGCAATATGCCTTTTCCAAGGCCAATGTCCTATTCCTGAGCTACAGGCTCCAGAACTGAACCCAGTTACTCTCGATGAAGTCTGAAAGAGTCTCGGTTCAGCTCTACAATAATGTCCATCACCAACAGTCTTTTCGCCTGTTTATTTGGTTTTGTGGTTGTCCTCTGCTGCTTTGTGATGACTTTATGTGGACCCCTAAATCACTCTGTGCCTCCACAGTATCTAGTTTCTCAACTCCAAGAATATTCTGATCCATATTCCTTGGGCTCAAAGTGGACACTTTCCATCAGAGAGTCCAAAATTTTGTTCAATCATTTGCCCAATCAATGTCCCCTTGGTTAGCTCAGTTGGCTGAATGCTGATTTGCAATGCAAAATGCTGCCGACAGTCTGGATTCAATTTACGAAAGGACCCTCCTTCTCAATCTGGCCCCTGGTTCGATGAAAGGTGATGCTCAGGTTAAAGCACCAGCAGTTAGCTCTCCCTTTCTCAAATGACAGAGCAATTTACCTTTTTTGCAGTGTGCCTTGGCAACGTAGTCCTCCTACCTACTTGGTGCTAATTAGTGTCCAATCTTGGGCAGAACACTTGTTGTCTCTAGATGTAGTGAAGAGCTACAGTTCAGTACAGGTGCCTGGAGTCACTGCTAACCATTCCCTGTCAATCAGAGGACACACCTATTACCTTTGTCTTCTCTCTCTCTCTCTCAACCTGTTCCTTAACCAAACTTGTAAGTATTTCTTTCCAGATTCAAATCAAGGTGATTTCGGTCAGTACGTTAAGAGGGTTTGAAGATTAATGGGCTCAATAGACAGGATTTTAACATGAATAATTCTGCAGCACTGATATACATTTCAAAACTTTGTCAGAGACACCTGTTGGCAAGGGGTGACAGCATCAGTTTTTGCCTCAAAAGATATGATGTTCCTCACATACAATTAATTCATCTGCACATTTTACATTCTTGAAGTACTGGCTGCTTAATTCTGTAAAAGATCAGCCTAACCTCCATCAATACATCAGGGAGTGAGAAAGAACAGAGACAAATGTGGGAAGTGACCTGAGCTCCTTTTATTTATTTGAAGAAACCATAAAGAATATGATTATTAACAGCACACCTTCAAGTGTCTCTGGAGACCAGGTATGGTGATATATAATGACATCGCTTTTGTTAAGTGCTTCAGAATGTTAAACACAAGACATAAATGCAGGCTTCTGTTGATGATAAATTAGAATGGCAGCTTTTTAAATGTATTTGATAGCAATACACGTTCTTTTACAGTAACAATTTGTATTCTGACATACAGCAGTCTGAAATCATGGTACATGCCCCCTCACCTTTCATTGGGATAGTAGCCCCACTTTGTGATGCACCCCCCACCGCCCCTCTCCCCCCATGCTCTCTTTCGACCTCTTTAATTGGATTTGGCACAAGTTCTGAGCAATGGAAAAGAAGTGAAAGTTTGATCGGAATGGGTAACAGCTACCAGGCTTGGTAAGTAACTCTGCCAAAATAGAGTTTATGATGAAGCTGTCTACCATTTAGTGAGATTGATATCGAAACATTAATATCTTTCATTCTGAAGGAAGCAGAACATTAGCACTCACTTGTGATGGTCACCATGGCGATGAGGGATTGGGTCTGTACCAGTCTCTAGTGAGATGATTCAACAGAGCAGTCAGCAGGGATATGAAGGACAGAATTCTTCACTGCTGCAACGTTTAAATTGTCCTGTGAGATATGAACACACCCACACATCACAACCTTCCATCAAATTCTTCTATACAATATTTGAACAACGATATCACTGCATTTACAGTTAATATTCAGAGCAAAGTGATTTCATGCAAATTGTTTTAGAGATTTTGAAATCAGTTTTATATTCACAGAGGTTCAATTAGCATGAGCTATTTTGCCACATACACAAGCCCCTTCAGAATTGTATGTAAACATCTTTTGGATTCACACCTAACCTGAGTATTGAGGCTGTTGGCACAAGAATAATCAGAAACAGCAATTTATTTTCTGAAATAAGAAAAATGACATTGCCTGATGAAAACAGAATACCACGTTCACTCAGCCATGAAAACCTAATCTGATGTTGAAGTAAGATTTACAGTTTGTGTGTCTAGAGGTTTGTAGTTTGCAGTTTGTCCTTCTTTGCTAAATATTAACCACTAACCAGAGTGTTAACTTGCTTTTGTTGAGGTCCAGTCAGTAATTGTGAGTGTAATTTGCATATAGGGACCAGCGCTATTATGTTTCTGTTTGAGAAATGAAGAGCCAGCAATACATAAAGAACAGTGACGCATGAGAATGCAGAACGGATAATCCGGTCTGCTGTTTGTTTTACAACAACATTATAAACAGATTTGTAAAGCTCGGGAACTGCTGTTTTGTGTTGATTTTTCACATAAAATTCAGAGACATAAAGATTGCTGCAAGAAGCCAGATCTTTTGTGTGAACTCTGTCGCTAACTTGGCAATCAGTAAGTGAAACGTTCTTCTAAACTTCAGAAAATAAAGCTACAAAGAAAATCTCTATGTATTGTCTTGACCTTTTCGTGATCTAAAAAAGATGACAGACCAATAATAAGAAGAGGGGCATCATATATATATATATAGTCATTTTGAGAGTTTGGATTCTAAAATAGTGGCATATGGGTGGGTTATTATACTGAAGAATTTTTAAATTAAACATTTCAAAACAGTTTTTCTTGAACAGTGATCCAATCCAATATGTGTCAGACATCAGTGACCCCCGTAGGGTATTGATGAAAAAATGTTTTCATTGTGGTAAACTCTGACAGGTGGGGTAAACACTGAAGGCCATTAGCTTGCTTTTGGTTCAGGTATTTAAGGATTAATTTTAGCTTAGAAAACTCAGAGATTGGATGACTGGAATGCAATTCAGAGGAGATCTGACTGGGGTCAGGAAGAAATACAACTTCTCTCCTAGAAAAGACTGAAGTCACACCACACCAGGTTATAGACCAATAGGTTTATTTGAAATTACAAGTGCTCTAAAAGCAGCACTTGTTGTCATGTGACTTCTGTCTTTACCCACTCTAGTTTAACACCAGCACCTCCATATCACTCCGAGAAAAGACTATAGAACAATTCAGGAGAAGCAGTTATCTTAGTGTAAAAGCTCAATTGTGAAACATCCAAACCAGGAGTGTATGGTTAGAAATCTACAAGTTATTTACAAGCTGAGAAAATCTCAGCTCTCAGTTTTGTGATTATTCATTTAAAAATTCTTTAGAACTCACAGTAAAGGACTGGAAAAAGTTTATTGAGCCCAACTTCGTATAGAGAGGTAATTTCTCTGGGAAACATGACAAGACTTTGCTTTGTGTTTTAAGATTATTCAAACTGAGTTCGATATTTGGATAGCTTAGTTTATTTTAGGTTTTCTTTCTTCTGCGTAATAAACTTATGTTCTGTTATAGGACAAAATTTGCAGCCTCCTGTAACTGTTTCAGTGAATAACCACCACTTTAACTAAAAATAACATTAAAGTATTTGATCTCTTCAGCCAGATATCATTCTGGGACCTGACTTGTCCAGTAATACCATCAATTGGTATCATAACACAACAAGTTCAATCCTGCAGAGCTGTAAATATGTATTTGTTAGCACATGGCTGCCCGTTGCTCAATAACTAGGCAGGAATTATAACTTCACATTTCTCAAGTACTTGATGTAGGTTCATAGCAAATTAGTGGAACAACTACATGATAAACCCCTGAAAGGAGGAGAGAAGCTTAACGAATGGGAACAGCGAAAGGCTATCACAGAAATCCTTTTCCATAATATTTTGTTACTCTCCATTTGGGCTAGAAAGATGGTCAAGTAGAAAAATAACTTAAAAGTGTATATTGCTTTGAGGTTAAAGTGCATGACAAGGATGACGAGGTGGTGTGGGAAATCTTCTAAGAAAAAGGGGAGAGTTTAACTTGAATGAAATATGGTAGTTTGGGAAAGCAATGTGGTTATTTTCCATAGCTGTGAATGTGGCCAAATTCTCAGTGTGTAAGTGGAGCCTTTAGCATTGTTTTAATACTGAAATCAGAGCAATGCTAGAATACAACAATTTAAATACTTTTTGTTCAAGTCAGATCTGGAAAGGCTGAAATCTCAGCGCATCTTCCGTCAGCAGAGATGATGCTTTCACTTTATCTATTGCTAAATACATTGTTGATCGTGTCTGAGAGATATTTTCTTTGGCTCTGACCTGCCACACACTACACTGTAAAAGATCAACTTTAGACAGGAAGAAACTTGCATTTGTATAGCACTTTCCACTGTGTCAGGATATCCCACAGCATAACAGCCAATCATGTCATAACGAAGGAAACATTATACAATTGAACCTTGGCTATACTCTGCTTTTCCCATTTAACCAGGGGAGTTGGGTGGGGGGGAGAGATCTCCTACATTCCATCAGCAAATACAGAAAATACAGAAGCCTGCTTCAAATAAATGACCTCTGAACTTTCAGCTTCCACTGATCATCAAAAAACTGAATGTGTTGTCTGTGTTGAATGTATTGGTTTTGATGCTCCATTTTCATCCTAAAATTGGTAGCCACTCCCAGTATTAACAGCTGCCTCCCACCACATAAATTCACCTTCCATTTTAGGATCTGATCTGAGTATGACGTTAATCTGTTCTTTGCTTAAACCACACAAGAAACAAGATGATGCAATGCAAACATATCTGTCACTACAGGGTGTACAAGCCCCTCACCTCTTTTAGGGGGGTAAGGTTCATTCCTTGTATAATTTATCAAATGCTTAGATTTAATCATTACGGGCAACAAGACAGCTGGCTCTCTAACCAGCGAGAATTCTGAAACCTGATTGAAGATACAATCAGTCACAGAAACTGCTGGTTAAATAGATAGCTTTATTCTGACTAGCGTTTGCCCTGTTCTGTTCAGCTTGGGCTAACTTGCCTGAAGGTACCTTTCCTTTGCAGGCACAGACATATTGATATTACTTAGCAAGCAGAACTAAATTTATCAGTACATTTTATCGTCATTGCAAGGCAAGCATAGTAGAGTATATAGATTGTGCGAGGAACTCCGATGGTGGAGCTCCATGTGGTATGTCAGTAATGGACCAGTTGAACAGAATTCCCTGTTCTAATGTAATTAAGAAAATTCAACAAAGACACTGATATACAAGAGCAGCTCTTCATACCTGACAATGGGATTATCCCAGTGATTGAATTAGTGGAAAAGGGATAACAATAATGGAAAGAATGTATGATTTGGAGACACTGGTGTTGGACTGGGGTGTACAAAGTTAAAAATCGCATAACACCAGGTTATAGTCCAACAGACTTATTTGGAAAAAATTTAGTTTCATGATTTTCTTTTCAATCTGCCATTTGATTCCTTCTACTGAGTATACTGGTGTCTCCTGATCCGTTACAAATGGAGGGAAATGATATAACATGATTGGTTTCTTTAGGCAGTTTACAGTGCACCTCAGACAAAACTGCTACTGTCCTTCATCCTAGTTTTAAGTATCCATCTGAACAGGACATATTTTTGCTTTTCATCTGGATTGAGAATCATACAAGTCTCCCTTTCCCTAGGCCTGATGTACCAGACTACATTAAATACTGGAATTTTACAGTGGGACCTGAACTCAGAATTTTCAGGTTCACTGGTGCAGATACTACCAAATGAACCAAACAAACACTATCCAAACTACATCAACATGAATGAAGGACAAGGCATGACATGAGGCAGTGACTTGCATGTGTTTCCATAATGACTAAAATAACAATGTCATTCAATGGTTTAATGCTGTTGCTGGAATATGCAGCTGGTCTGTGTGTTGCAGTTTGACAGTAACTAGTAGTGAATGAAGCTCTAGTTGAACGCAGTGACCTTTCTCTGCTGCACAATGTGGAAGAGTTTGTAGTAACTCCTGAAAGAGCCAAGGGGCAGCTGTCACTGGAGTGTTCATGTCTTCAATATAGCTGTTAACCCTTGGAGGAGTACATTTGTGTGTTGGTGTCTAGAACTTATCTTTAATTGGGTAAGATGTTTGGTTCGAAGTTGTAGATTATGCATGCTTCATCTTGTGATTCAATTCTATGCACTTGAGGCAGTCTGTTTTGTATCTTTAATGAACCAGAATGTCTACAGGCAGTCAGTTAGGAAGTATTTTAAAATAAGTTTTATAACATGAGACATAGGATGGGGGAAGAAACCAGAACCAAAAACATTAGAAACACATCTTTTGGGCAGATGCTTTGGTTTTGAAATTTTTTTTAAATTTATTCATGGTATGAGGGCATCCCTGGCTAGGACAGCATTCATGGCTGTGGGTCTGGAGTTACATGTAGGCCAGACCAAATAAGGATGGGCAGTTTCCCTCCTTAAAGGACATTAGTGAACCAGATGGGGTTTGCACAGTGGCTCAGTGGTTAGCACTGTTGCCTCACAGCGCCAGAGACCCAGGTTCGATTCCTGCCTTGGGTGACTGACTGTGTGGAGTTTGCACATTCTCCCTGTGTCTGTGTGGGTTTCCTCCGGGTGCTCCGGTTTCCTCCCACAGTCCAAAGATGTGCAGGTCAGGTGAATTGGCCATGCTAAATTGCCCATAGTCAGGGGTGAATATGAGGAATGGGTCTGGGTGGGTTACTCTTTGGAGGGTTGGTATGGACTTGTTGGGCTGAAGGGCCTGTTTCCATACTGTAGGGAATCTAATCTATAACTCTGACTTGAAATTGACAACAGATTCACAGTCATCATTAGACTCTTAATTCTAGATTTATATCAAATTCGAATCCCACTGTCTGCCAAACATTATTTGGTTCTCTGGACTAACAGTCCAGCAATAATACCACGACACCGTGCCTATCCTTAAAAGGGCAACTGTCTGAACAGTTCCTGGACTTTTTTTCACATCCATAAAACCATAAGACATAGGAGTGGAAGTAAGGCCATTCAGCCCATTGAGTCCACTCTGCAATTCAATCATGGCTGATGGGCATTTTAACGCCGCTTACCTACACTCTCCCTGTAGCCCTTAATTCCTTGCATGATCAAGAATTTATCAATCTCTGCCTTGAAGGCATTTAACATCCTGGCCTCCACTGCACTCCATGGCAATGAATTCCACAGGCCTACCACTCTCTGGCTGAAAAAATGTCTCATTTCCATTCTAAATTGACCCCCTCTAATTTTCAGGCTGTGCCCACGGGTCCTAGTATCCCCGCCTGATGGAAACAATTTCCCAGCGTTCACCCTTTCGAAGCCATTCATTATCTTGTAAATTTTTAATAGATCCCCCCTCAACCTTCTAAACACTAATGAATATTAACATCCCAACTCTTAGGTAATACAAGCAGCATATGCAACCATTTGCTATAAATGATATCATTGCATTTTTGCACTCCCAACAGAAGTTCTACTTTGAGATTACATATAGTCACTGCAAATGAAATGAAATGAGCTAACCTGATCAGAGATTTCCAAGTTCATCATTTCCAAATTCAGCTCACGCTCAGGAATTTAATTCCTCTGCCACATTGAGAACCTTTCTGCATTATTATTGCACACAAATCAGGTTAGAGAGATAAGGGCATGGCTTAAAAATTAGAAGACTGATGAAGACTAAAGACTTAAAACGTGAGCGATGTGGGGCACAGGCATCCGTGCTGGGGACAGTGGAATCTGCACAGATGGGAAAGGAATGATTTGGAGGTGCTGGTGTTGGACTAGGGTGGACAAAGTCAGAAGTCACACAATAATAGTCCAACAGGTTTATTTAAACTCACAACTTTCAGAACTTTCAGTTGACGAAGGAGCAGTATTCTGAATCAACTATGGGAAATGAATGAACCAAGCAAGCATGGGTCCTGTAGAAATGGAGTCTCAGGATTTCATAATGGAAAATAAGGTAATGGCAGATGAACTGAACAGAAATATAAAATCAGCCTTCATTATACAGGATACAAGTAAAATGCTAGAAATAGCGATGAATCAGGAATTGGAAGGGATGGAGAAACTCAAGAAAATTACAATCACTAGGGAGGTAGGACTTAGCAAATTATTCGAACTGTGGGTTGACAGGTCCCTGGGGCCTGATGGTTTTCATCTTAGGCTCAAAAAGAGATGGTTTGTGTGAGAGTTGACACATTGGCTTTAACTTTTCACAATTCACTAAATTCAGAGAAGTTTCTATTTGATTGGAAAGTAGTAGGGCAGCAAATCTTTTATTCAAAAAGAGCACAAGATACAGGCCAATCAGCTCAGCATCTCTGTGGGAGGGAAACCATTAGAAACTCATTGAAGAAGTTATAGCAAGGCCATGGGTAAGTTTGAGGTAATCAGGCAGAGTCAACATGGTTTTGTGAAAGGAAAATCATGGTTAATTAATTTAATGGAGGTTTTTGAAGAATTCATGTGTCCTGTACATAATGTGTCCAAATGTGTACAAATGTGTCCAGTACATCTCCTGTGCTTAGATTTCCTGAAAGCATTTGTCAAGGTGTGACATCAGAAGTTATTGTGGAAAATAAAAGGTAATGTTATAGTGAGTAACATATTGGCATGAATATGAGCTTTGCTAGCTACCAAGAAACAGAGATAAAGTGGTCATTTTCTAATTGGCAATGTGTAACAAGTAGTGTGCCAAAGGGATCAATGCTGAGGCACCAACCCTCGACAATACGTACAAATAGTTTGAGTAAAGGGTCTAGTTGATAAATGTTTTGTTCACATAAAGGTAGGTAGGAAAGTAAGTTGTGAACAGGACAGAAGGAGACTACAAAATGTATAAACTGGATAATTAAGTAGGCTAAAATATGGCAAATGGAACTTAGAAAAATGTGATATTGTCCACTTTTGCCGAAATCACAAAATAGAAGCATGTGATCTAAATGGGGAGAGATCTCAGAGGCAGAGGGATCTGGGTGACCAAATGCACAAAATACAAGTACGATAAGTAACTAGGACAGAAAATAGAACATTACTTATTGTGAGGGGAATTGGTTATCCTTTATGAAGTCATTTGGAACATCTGTCATCAACGGAAACAGTGGCACGGTGGTTAATACTGCTGCCTTACAAAACCAGAGACCCGGGTTCAATTCCAGCCTCGAGTGACTGTCTGTGTGGAGTTTGCACATTCTCCCCGTGTCTGCGTGGCTTTCCTCCGGGTGCTCCAGTTTCCTCCCACAGTCCATAAATGCGCAGGTTACGGTGAACTGGTCATGGGAAATTTCCCATCACATCCAGGGATGTGCTGGATGGTGGGTTAGCCATGGGAAATGCAGGGTTACAAGGGTAGGGTGGGTCTAGGTGGGATGCTCCTCAGCAGGTTGGTGTGAACTTGATGGGCCAAATGGCCTCTACCTGCACTGTAGGGATTCTATGAAACAACAATGGCAAACCCAGCTGTGTCGACCTGCAAAGCCCTCCTACTATCTGGGGGCTAGTGCCAACAGTGGAAGAGCGGACGCACAAACTGGCCAAGCAACAGTTATACTCACAGAATTGTACCTTACAGGCTGCATATACCCAGCGGAGGGGGCAGCACCGTAGTGATTGCCCTGGGACTCAATTAGTTACTCTGATCTCCATGAAATTTCTCATTGTTTCAGGTTAAACATGGGCAAGGAAACCTCCTGGTGATTACAATGTATCATCCTTGCTCCGCCAATAAAACAGTACTGCTCCATGTTGAATAACACATGGACGAAGCATTGAAGGTGGTAGGTGTGCATAATGTACTCTAGGTAGGGAATTCAATAGCTCAGCAGCAGCACTACTGATTGAGCTGGTCAGGTCCTGAAGGATACAGCTGCTAGACTGGTTCTGTAGTCTGGTGTTGTTGGGTCAAAATCCTGTAATGGCATTGTGGGTCTACCTACACTAAGTGGATTACAATGATTCAAGAAGGCAGCTCATCACCCACCTTCCAAAGGGCAGCTAGGGACAGGCAATAAATGCTAGACCAGTTAGTGATACTAACATTCTGTGAATGAATAGAACTAAATTAAACAAGGCATTAGTGATGCCACATTTGTTTGGCTTGGTCAATACAGTTTTGGTCTCCCTATTTAAGAAAGGGTGCAAATGTGTTGAAGCTGAAAATGTGTTGCTGGAAAAGCGCAGCAGGTCAGGCAGCATCCAAGGAACAGGAGAATCGACGTTTCGGGCATAAGCCCTTCTGCAAATGTGTTGAAGACAGTCTATAGAACAAGAACGTTTATTGGATTAATACTGTACTCGGAATGGACTTATCATCTTGAAGAAAGGGAAAGTAAGAGGTGCCTTGATTAAAATATACAAGATTCGGAGTCCTGACTGGGTGAATTTGGGTGATCGCCTGGTGGGAGAATCTAGAACTGGGGACCACTATTTAAAAATAAATGGTGGTCCGTTTCAGACAGCGGTCAGAAGAGATTACCTCCATTAGAGGTTTGAGCCCTTTTGGAACACTCTTCCTCAAAAGAAAGTGGAGGAAGCATGTTAGAATATTTTTAAGGCAGAGATAAACTCTTGATAGTCAAAGGGGTGAAAGTTATCAGAAGTAGGCAGGAGTATGGAGTTGATCTTATTGGGTATTGGAGAAGGATCGAAGGGCAGAGACACCTACTCCTGCTCCTTTATTCCTATGAAAGCATGCCTTCCATTGTAGTTTGTTCTATTAACAGGGATCAGAAAGAAGCAAGATCCAACATTACATCTGACAGAATAGTTTCAACCCAGTTGGTTATCTTTGTTCTTAATCTCTTTTATGTTTCAATCTAATCTTGCACATTCCCAGATGCATTTCCTCCATTACCTCGATGCCATTTCAGAAATCTGCCACTGGCTCTGGAGCATGTTGGGACCTCCCAAGGTCATGATCGGCACTGTATAAATTAAAGTCTTCCTTCCTTTCTACACTTTCGCAAGTCTGTAGAACACGTTAGAACTTGGTGACTTTGAGTAGAATGCAGTGACTCCATCCATCTCCCAACTAACACTGAGTCGATCTTGAAGTACCTTTGTAGCACATCACAGGACTGATTAAGACCACGTGGAATGGGCTTTGCAGTCAGACTATGTT
Source organism: Chiloscyllium plagiosum (assembly GCF_037043375.1). Taxonomy (NCBI): domain Eukaryota; kingdom Metazoa; phylum Chordata; class Chondrichthyes; order Orectolobiformes; family Hemiscylliidae; genus Chiloscyllium; species Chiloscyllium plagiosum. The sequence continues at coordinate 2,465,832 of NW_028270181.1, forward strand.
TGCAATAACCATACTTGCAGTATTGGTCTATTTTGTGACTATGAAATCACTGAAACAAAAGATACACCTTCATAAATAGTTGAGGTTTTGATCCATAGCAACTTAACATCAAAAGTTTAAATGGTAGGAGGATCAAATGTGTACCCTCCCTGTGGATTCAATACCATATCCCACTTCAATCTAAATGCCTTTCATTTCCTGGATTACATGTTGGATTCTGTCTTATGTCTCACTGCACTGGGACACGTTAGGACTTGAAACCATGCAAAAAATGGAATGAAGGTGGTCTAAGTGGGTCAAAAAGATGACTTTGGGGTCATTAAATAATATCTCCATACCATATACTGCACAGAAATACACAGGAATGAACTATAATCATATTTCAAGCTCCTCTTGTGGATTCCAACTCACCTGTCATCTATCACTGCCTCAGTATAGATCCTGGTGATGGTCTTGAGACTCTGCACAAAATGGGACTGAAGGAAACCTGCTGCTCTCTAAGGTTAGATTATGTCAGCACAATGTGAAAAGTCATCCAACTGACTGTTTCTTCACCAGCTAGCATGTCTCACTTCAGGATTTGGAGCCAGTTTACACTAACCCCTGAAACGGCCGTTCATCCCAAACCTAATCCCTCGAGAAGGACTGGGAAGCAGTGTGATGCCAACAGCATTGTCTGTTCATTTCAGTTGAGAACCCTGGCAGAACTAACATGGTTACACTGTCAGAGCAGGAGGGTCAGTGGGAAAGGAGGTAATGAAGAGATGGAGAAGAGAGAGTGGAGAAGGGAGGGTGGGAGAAAAACTGAAAGCGATGGGTGTCAGGCAACACAGTGAAGAGCAGGCAGTAATGAACCGCCTGCTGTTTTCTGTAGAAGCTCCTTTATCAAATGAGCCTGTAATTAGCCAGTTAAATACACAGTTGACAAACTGTTTACTTTGTATTTTCAGGCCAGAATTAATGAATCTTTCATTTCCTGGTTAGAGCGGATTAACTTGTGTAAATATTGGTTAATTGCCAAAAATATGTCTTACCTTATTGTGACTGCTCATCCTCCTCCCCAGAATTCAAGGGAACAAATCAAGAAAATCTAAATACTGCCAAACAAAACACAAACACTGGAATCTCCACCATATTGAAATGTCACACTTGTCTCACACGTCCATAGACAGACACACTCACAGTCAGACACACACAGGTAAGCCATTATGCTCACAGACATATACGTGCATGCACCAACAGATACGTGCATACTAAGAGACAAACACCGATACAACACACATGTTCACAGTCAGACATGCTCAGAGAGACAAACGCTCACAGACAGATACACAGGCACAAACAGGCAGATACTCATACATACACACTCAGACTACCACAGAGACTTACATGCATGCTCATTCACAGACTCTCAGCCACTCAAACACACACACTCAGACAGACAGAGGTGCACAAACACATAGACATGAGCACACACATGCAGATACTCTACACTGTGGACAGCAGGAACCTATATCTGAGTTGAGATTGCCAAACTCAACCGCCGGGTTGTTTCACTCAGTTCTCCATCAGGGTATAATTATAACCAATGAGAGACATTTGGACAAGTACATGAATAGAGGGGAAAGTGAGGACTGCAGATGCTGGAGATCAGAGCTGAAAATGTGTTGCTGGAAAAGCGCAGCAGGTCAGGCAGCATCCAAGGAGCAGGAGAATCGACGTTTCGGGCATGAGTCCAGCATCACATTTTCAGCCAAGTACATGAATAGGAAAGGTTTAGAGGGAAATGGGCCAAATGCAGGCAGATGGGACTAGTTCAGTTTGGGAAATCTGGTCAGCATGGATGAGTTGGGTCGAAGGGTCTGTTTCCATGCTATATTACTCTATGACTATAACTGCAGCTCTAGCTTGGAGCTAACATGCGGAACACTCATGGGCACAATATGCTCAAACTAACCCAAGATGGGAAACCAATGCCATCCAACTGAGCACCACTTGCAAACTGTATTTGCTACACAAATGCCTCAGGAAGCAGGTATTAGCTCAATGTCTCAAATACAGACCACCTCTCAACACCCCACAAGCCAGAAGAGCAGCACAACAGATCAGCCTCAGAATGTTACAAGAAATGATAAATGATGCCCACAACCGACTCCAAAAATACGAATGGTAAATTTCACGCCAAGAAACTCTGTACGCCAGCGCAACTGACCAGGAATGGATCGGTACACTAGAACAAACCATCAACATTAAACAACAGCGGTCCAAGACAAAGAAAAGACTGGTCCTACAAGAAAAACTGGCCAAGCTCACATACAGCAATAACAGGAACAATTCAGAGACTTGGATAAAGAACCTGTCGGACCGAACACTCTCAGACATGGAAAAAGCCTAGTACGAGAGATGGACTTCAACCCCCTGGACACGGACAAAAAGGATTTCTTAGCAGCATTGGAATCCATCCTGAAAGACAACAGACTTACAGAAGAAACCCAGCAGGCCATCAGACAGACAGTAACACCAACACTAGGCAGGAAGAAAGAAGGGAACACCCTCAACACACAGGAAAGGAAAGCCTTGGAATTACTTAGAAAAGGCAGAAATATTGTAATCCTACCAGCAGACAAAGGATGCATGAACAGAATACAATACACTGAAAAACCAAACACACTACTAGGCGATACCAACAGGTGGCAATGGACCTGACTCCATAGCTAGAAAACTGTATTACAGCATCCCTGAGGAAACTACACAAAGCAGATGAAATTAACAAGACAGACTTACAAAGAATGAAACCTCATGGATCCAACACACCCCACTTCTACAGATTACACAAACCCAGGGGTCCCCCTCAGATCCACAGTCTGACCCCCGGCACACCGACATACAGACTAGCAAAGGAACTCCCAACACAAACTGAAATACCGAGAAGACGACTCATGCCACTCCACCCAGGGATTCCTGAACATCATCAAAAACAGCAAGGTAGAGATGACAAGGTCATGACTTCCTTTGATGTAAAAGCCCAATTCACATCAATTAACATCAGCCTGGCCAAAGAAACACTGACTGCACTACTAGACAAACCAAGGACACAAACACCAGACAGCAGCAACTTCATCAGCAAGGAGAGCATCCTCAAACTAGTAGACCTGTGCCTCACAACCCACTTCACCTTCAATGACAAGACCTACAAACACCCATGTGATCACCAATATCAGGCTTCTTAGCAGAAGCAGTAATGCAGAGGTTGGAACGAGCAGCCCTGCCCACGATCCAGCCCAAGCTTTGGGTCCATCATGTGGATGACACCTTTGGCATCACGAAAAACAACAAATTAGAAGAAACCCACAAAGACATAAACAATATCCTTATCAGTATAATATTCACCAAAGAGGAAGAGAACAATAACTGACTCCCCTTCCTCGATGTCACAGTAAAACCAAGAGCCAATGGAGAGCTGCAGACCGGCATTTACACACACACAGACCAGATACTCAACTACAGGGGCAACTATCCCAACACCCACAGGGATCTGTATCAGGACATTATTTAAATGAGCCACAACACACTGCAGCACCCAGGAACTAGGAGAAGCCGAAGAAAAACACCGACACAATGTATTCAGGAACAAGAGGTACCCGATAAGCACAGTCCGCTGATTCTTACACAACAGACCTAAACGGGAAGACACAACACACCCAGAGACTCTAGCCACCCTATTATACATCAAAGACATTTCAGACATGACGACCAGACTACTCTGGCCCCTTGGCATCATGGCAGCCCACAAACCTACCAACACACTGAAGCAGCTCTCAGTGAATCTCAAGGGCCCTGTACCAACAACCAGCAGAATGAACATCATATTCCAAATATCCTGCAAGGACTGCATCAAACATTACATCGGACAGAGGGGCAGGAAACTAGCCACCAGGATACACAAGCACCAACTAGCCACAAAAAGACACATCCAACTATCATTAATATTCTTACACACAGACAACGAGGGACACTCGTTCGATTGGGACAACACACCCATCCTGGGACAGGCTAAATAGAGACATGCACGGGAATTCCTAGAGGCCTGGCATTCAAACCAGAACTCCATCAATAAGCACATCGATTTGGATCCCATTTACCAACCTCTGAGAAAAAGAAGCGGAAATGATATCACCCACTGTAACAGACTGAGACACATGAGAGAAAGTGGGACAGAACACCAGTGCTTCACTGGAGGCTCACTGATGATGTTACCCAGCATGGTGATGAAACAAACCTTCCAGCTCAGTGAGCAAACGTACATCCACGTAGGACATCATTTTGGGGGGAGGGGTTGGGGAGTTTCTTTAACAGGGCTGTAAGTGGTCAAGAAAGGTTTTGTTTCACATGTAACATTTTTGAGATAAATTTTATATTTTCTGCTTTGTTAAGAGGTACAGAGAATGGCTCAGTATGGTTTTATCTCTCTTCATTCCTGGGGAAAGGAGACAGAAGGGGATAATGGATGGAAAATGTAAATCTGGGATTGGATTTCAATAGAATCTATAAATTTGCTGACATTGAAAATGCCCTATGCCCTAAGGCATTATAGGAAAGATGAAAAATGCAGGAAGAAAATTCATGGAGTAACAGTAATTTGATTTTTTTTCCCAAGGAAGCCCTCTGATTAATCTTTCAAACTGACAAGTAGCTCAGGTAAACAGTACAAGCAGACAGACAGGATCAAAGCTGCACGATTTCTGGCAGACAGTATTAGAATAAATTCAATTTGAACACTATCAGAAGTCTAAATCATTCTCCTCTCATCCCTGTAGTTTGTTTTATCAAATCAAATAATCTTGTCATTAAAACATGGATACTTATATTAAAGCTGCTGTGGGTACAGTTCTCATTTAGATATCTAACTGCCTGATGAAAAGCTTGCATTTATATGACACATTATGATTTCTCTCAGAGAACACTCTAAAGCACTTCACATTACAAATTATTTGGAAGCTCAGTCATCCATTCTACTAAGAACAAGGTCTCACAAACCTTAATGAGATGAATACGCACTTAGGGGTACTGACATGCAGAGGGATCTGAACGTGCAAGTCCACAGATCACTGAAGGTGGCAACTCAGGTAGATAAGGGAGCAAAAAAAGGCCTATGGCGTGCTTGCCTTCATTGGAAAGGCCATTGAATATAAGGATAGACAAGTTATGCTGTAGCTTTATAGAACTCTAGTTGGGTCAGACTTGGAATATTGTGCACAGTTCTGGTCACCACACTACCAGAAGCATGGGATGTTTTGGAGAGGGTACACAAGACATTTACCAAGATGTTGCCTGATATGGGGGCTTTTAGCTATGAAGAAAGGTTGGATAGATTGGGTTTGTTTTCACTGGAGTGCAGGAGGTTAAGGCGACCCAATAGAAGTTTATAAGATTGTGAATGGCAAGGATAGAATTGGAAGTATGAGGCTTTTTCCCAGGGTGGAGGGGTCAATTACGAGGGGACACAGGTTGAAGCAAGTTTAAAAGAGATGTGTGAGGCAAGTTTTTCACACAGAGTGGTGAGTATCTGGAAGGCACTGCCAGAGATGGTGGTGGAAGCAGACACAACAGCAGCATTCGAGAAACACTGGATGAAAACATGAATAGCAAGGGAATAGAGTGATGCAGATTCTTTAAGTGAGGACAGTTTTAGTATGAACATAGAACGTTACAGTGCAGTACAGGCCCTTCGGCCCTCAATGTTGCACCAACCTGTGAAAATAATCCGATGCCCATCTAACCTACACCGTTCCATTATTATCCATATGTATGTCCAATGCCCATTTAAATGTCCTTAACATCAGCAAGTCTACTACTGTTGCAGGCAAGCTATTCCATGCCCCTACTACTCCGAGTGAAGAATCTATCCCGATATCTGTCCTAAATCTATCACCCCTCAATTTAAAGCTATGTCCCTTTGTGTTAGCCTTCACCAGGAAAAAGGCTCTCACTGTCCACTCTGTCTAACCTTCTGATTACTTCCTTCTGGTGGGTGGCACGGTGGCACAGTGGTTAGCACTGCTGCCTCACAGCGCCAGAGACCCGGGTTCAATTCCCGACTCAGGCGACTGACTGTGTGGAGTTTGCACGTTCTCCCTGTGCCTGCGTGGGTTTCCTCCGGGTGCTCCGGTTTCCTCCCACAATCCAAAAGATGTGCAGGTCAGGTGAATTGGCCATGCTAAATTGCCCTTAGTGTTAGGTAATAAGGGGTAAATGTAGGGGTATGGGTGGGTTGCGCTTCAGCGGGTCGGTGTGGACTTGTTGGGCCGAAGGGCCTGTTTCCACACTCTAAGTAATCTAATCTACTTTACATGCCTCAATTAAATAACCTCTTAACCTTCTTCCCTCCAATGAAAACAGCCTCAGTTCCCGCAGCCTTTCCTTGTAAGACCTTCCCTCCATACCAGGCAACATCCTAGTAAATCCCCTCTGAACTCTTTCCAAAGCTTCCACATCCTTCCAAATTGCGGTGACCAGAACTGCACACAATACTCCAGGTACGGCCTTACCGCTGTTTTGTACGGCTGAAGTATGACCTCGTGGCTCCGAAACTCAATCCCCCTACCAATAAACGCCAACAGACCATACACCTTCTTAACAAGCCTATCAACCTGGGTGGAGAAAGTGAGGACTGCAGATGCTGGAGATCAGAGCTGAAAATGTGTTGCTGGAAAAGCGCAGCAGGTCAGGCAGCATCCAAGGAACAGGAGAATCGACGTTTTGGGCACAAGCCCTGAAGATTCCTGAAGAAGGGCTTGTGCCCGAAACGTCGATTCTCCTGTTCCTTGGATGCTGCCTGACCTAATGCGCTTTTCCAGCAACACATTTTCAGCTCTACCAACCTGGGTGGCAACTTTCAAGGATTTTTGCACCTGGACACCGAGATCTCTCTGTTCATCTACACTGCCAAGAATTTTACCATTAGTCCAGTACTCTGCATTCCTTTTATTTCTTCCGAAGTGAGCTACCTCACACTTTTCCACATTAAACTCCATTTGTCATTTCTCAACCCAGCTCTAAATCTTATCTAGTTCCCTCTGTAACCCACAACATTTTTCAATACTGTCCACAACTCTGCCTACTTTAGCATCATCCCCAAATTTACTAACCCATCCTTCTATGCCCACATCCAGATCATTTATAAAAATGCCAAAACACATCCTTGCAGTACACCACTGGTAACTGAACTCCAGGATGAACATTTCCCATCAACCACCATCCTCTGTCTTCTTTCAGCTCGCCAATTTCTGATCCAAACCACTAAATCACCTTCAATCCCAAAACTCCATATTTTGTGCAATAGCTTACTGTGTGGAACTTCATCAAACACCTTACTGAAGTTCCCATACACCACATCAACCACTTTACCTTCATCTACCTGTTTTGACACATTCTCAAAGAACTCAATAAGGTTAGCGAGGCACGACCTACCCTTCACAAAACTGTGTTGACTATCCTAATCAAGTTATTCCTTTCCAGATAATTATAAATCCTATCTCTTATAACCCTTTCCAACACCTTGCCCACAACTGAAGTAAGGCTCACAGGCCTACAGTTCCCAGGGCTGTCCCGACTCCCCTTCTTAAACAAGGGAACAACATTAGCTATCCTACCAGTCTTCAGTCATCATCCTGTCGACAATGATGACACAAAGATTGAAGCCAGAGGCTCTGCAATCTCCTCCCTGGCTTCCCAGAGAATCCGAGGATAAATCCCATCTGGCCCAGGGGTCTTATCTGTTTCCAGATTTTCCAAAATTGCTGAAACCTTGTCTTTGTCAACCTCAATCCCAAATAACCTTGTAGCCATATTCTCACCAACATTGTCCTTTTCCAACGGTGAATACTGACAAAAAGTATTCATTAAGCGCTTCCCCCTGTCCTCGGATTCCAAACACAACTTCCCACTACTATCTTTGATTGGCCCTAATCTTACTCTAGTCATTCTTTTATTCCTGATATACCTATAGAAGGCTTTAGGGTTTTCCTTGATCCTACCTGCCAACAACCTCCCATGTTCTATGGAAGGGCACAATGTATTGGCACAAACTTGGAGGGCCGATGGGCCAACTTCTGTGCTGTTCTGTTCTTTGTTCTGCTTTGAATGACTGCCAAATCTTTCTTTTGTTGTGATAGCAAGGTAATTTTGGTTGGAAGATTGGGACAGGCAGATAGAAAATCGGAAAACTGCCTGAGAGGGAACCACAATGAAAAACTCCATCAGTCAGTTTGGGATTGTCACTGAAGCAGCCTGAATTTTGGCAGCAAAATCTGGGCAAAGATACTTTGTTGTTATTGTCAAGAACACTTCTGCAGTATGCATCAAACATGAGGGTCTGAGGAACAGTCACTCGATTAGAAAAGTTAACTCTGATTTCTCTCCACAGATGCTGCCGGACCTGCTGAGCTTTTCCAGCAACTTCTGTTTTTGTTTCTGATTTACAGCATCAGCAGTTCCTTCGGTTTTTACAAATAAATCTCCCCTGGACATGGTCAAGTTGTTGCATCAATTAATGCTTTGCTTGTTTTAATAACGGCTTTGAAATGGAACTCTCACACAGGAGAGGTGGAATTAGCTTATGTTTCACAAGAATTAACATACTACAGCACATATGTATGATGACTTTATTACCACCCTTCTACATTTAGACCCGCAATTCTGACTTTACTCTTGAGAAGAGTGATCAGGACATGTGCAACAATGGAGAAACGGAACTTAGCCAGCCTCCTGATTAAAGTACTGGGAATTATCATTAATACAGTGAGTCACCATGTTACTGCGCAATGATAACAGCACTTACCACCTAAAGTAACAAGCATTTGCAAGAACAAAAGCAGAAAAGTGATAAATGCCGCATTGGCCTTGGTAGCACCCGCAGGCATAGGCACAGCTGTATGACGCAGAAAATCATTTAAAGTGCAATTCTTTGTTCATTTTACCTAGTATGCAGTTTCAGAGATTTAGTCGATAATTAATTTTGCATATACATATAATATATACCTCATTTTGTTATTAACAACAGTATATATTGCACTTGAACACAGCAGTATATGTTTGACACATAATTGATTATATTTAGCAACTTACAAATCCGAACGACCTGGGCAATATGTGACTCATGAATACCTGTAATGAGATATACTATCCATGTATATACTTGCATCTATGATTATATTAAAAATCTGAGTGCACTGCGGTGTCACAATTAGCAGGAGTGATTATAATTGACAGGTTCACATTGACACTTCCATTATAAGTGTGGATTATAGAATTTGTAATGGAACTATGAATTAGGAATAAGAGTATATGACTTCCAAAAGGCAACAGAGTTTTGTGCCTCCTCATCTGTAATTCCTCCTTTCTAACCCACTGGGGATTGCACAGGGTCTCAACACTGCATGTCCAATGTCATACAACATTGACTGGTAAAGAAACTCTAAATATAACCATTTAGAATTGATACCATTTACAATTTCACCCTTGTTATTTATAAACCAGCAAATTCATGCAGATCCAATTGACAAATAATAATACTTTACACTTGGATCGAACTCTTCAAGATCTCAACTTTTGTCATGTAGCCAGTTTTATGTTATATTTGTGCTATAATTTTAGGCAAGAATTATCCTTATAGGAACAATTCATGATAAATATTAAAAAGGGGAAGGAAAAGAGCAGGCAGAGTGAGGTCAGGGTGGCTGACCTGTGGTGTGAAGCAAGTTGCAGTATTGAATGTAGGACTGTCTTGTCCCTCTTTCATGCTGACATTTCTGACTTTACCATCAGATAATGTCACTGACTCTGCAGATGGGTCTAATGCATAGAAAAGTACTCAACTTAAATAATATTTTATGCTGTTCCTGGTTCATTAAATATGATCTGTACCAGTAAACTATTTACAGAGGTAACAGGCAGTGTGGAAACAGCCTTTTCTTAGAAGTGAAGTCATGTGTTACTGCAATGAGATTGATTTGATAGCTGATAAGGTTGGGGATGGTGGTGGTGAGGGGTGGGGGTGGGGGGGGAGGGGAGGCGTTGGTCAGTTGGAGACTTCCTCCAATCGACAAGCATTGTCAACAATCTAACAATAACAAGAAAAATCAGGGTATTTACTCTCAACTGCTCTCATTAGCAGTTGAAACTCTCTTCCGTTTGCTTAATCCACCAACATCCAAAAAGGATTTTGTTAGAAGATAATGAAGAGGAAAACTCACCTCAAGGCGCACCACCAACTCACCGTGTGTCCAAAGTAAGTGTATGTGTGAAGATTTTTAAAGTTAAGATGGGACTGCAGTTTGAAACAGCAGAACATATTCGCATTTTATGTGAAATGTTGACAAAAGTTTGGAACAAACTGCAAAATCTGGCTTAATGAGAACCGTTGTTCTGACCTTTCTTTCCCGACAATCCAAAAGTAGAAGTTACCATTTTAAGAAATTGAGTTGCTGTTTGAAGTAGCTGTCACAGGTTTCATGTGATTTCTGTGAACAGGGCCAGGGCAAAAATGTCACTTGATCACAGCAGCAATAATTGAATTCAGACAATCTCAAACCACAAGCTGAACACTACAGGGGATGAGCTTGCTGAGGAGTGATGATTAAACACTGCCAAATACCACCCAAGGAGACCAGAACGCCAACAAATTAAATGTGGACTTTTTGGTGTTTGGACTCAACAATTTCTAATCATTTTGACCCTTCCTGAAGTGGCTGCAGTACAATTTGGTGATGCCAATGAGACATTTCTCTCTGTGCCACAAGTGTACAACATTCACAAATGTTGTGCCCAGGATGCAGCATGCGTAGCAACATGGTTCCAGAGTTAGATACAGTTTGCCCAGCACACCAGTGAGGGATCTTTAAATTCTCACACCATCTGCTTCTGTAACCTTTCTGAGGGAGGCTGTCAAATTAGTGCAAAGTTCTGTTCTGTGCACTTATGTCTACTGGGAACTGGATTGTAAAACTGTCTAAAAGATTCAGTGAAGATCATTAAAAGCCAGAGAAGCTGGCAAAGGAAACTTCCAACCAATGAGGCAGACCTGATTTTAAATCCAGATCTACTGGGGTGAAAGACCAGTGTTGTGACCCATGAGACCCCATTAACACATGGAGTTGAAAGTACATAATTGGTAATTATCTATCAAGGTAGTATACTTATTGATAAGTGGTGGTTTCGCAGCAACCATTAATTTGGAAGGACCTGCATGCATAATGATGGGTGCAGGTAAGGAACACAAGAGTCCCTTTTCACTCAATGATTTTGATATCAGCTGTCTCCCAGCTCACAGTTGGAAGAGTTGTATTTTAAAACACTCAGTAGCAGTTCAATTAGAAAGGACTATACTCTTTCTTTCAGATAACTCCACTGGGATTCTGGCAAGCCATCCTGAAGCACAATCATCCTCTCACTCTTTCTGTATTGATCCACTGGACTTAACATCCATTTGGTCTTTGAACAGCAGCAGGCTGTTGGTGAAGATCCATCAAGTATGATTTCTGTAGCAAGCATTGTAATGCAGCATGTTATTTTATTACTTATTTTATATAAAGCTAACCCTCCAGAATTTTAACTTAAATATATTCTTAAACTAATGGTTCCAAACAAACAAAAATGTTTAACTTGGTGAGGCTATTTTAGATTAGGATCAGCAGCTTTCTCCAAATTGTCTTCCCAATCATAACATGTTCATGCAGACCAACTGAAATGGAGGACAGTGGTATTATTCAACAATTAATACAATATCTGCTTTAAAAACAGCCCCCCTCCCCCAGAGCATCATTGTCACCCTTTACACCTAAATGATTCATGTCCAGGTCATTACAGATTCATAAACTGCTGTACAGCAAACTATTCTGCTATTTCCCGTCCAACCCCGGCCAAACCACCCCTGCTTCTCATCAAAACTTCCCACGTCTGTGACTTTGTACTATTTCAGAGAAAACAAAAGGCCACAAATTGGAAATATAAACTGTCTTGAGAGTCATCAAATGCCCAAGTCTTTGACATTGCATCAATCAGGTCAGCAGGAGCTGTTTTTAAGAGTTGAGTCAACAGTGAGTTCAGTAAATTATACCAAAGTCAACAGTTGCCAGGTTCAAAATTAAAGTCTAAACCTTCTCCTGCGATGTAAACTGCAACAGAAATGTTTAATGCAAGGCTTCAGTCAACACTGTGAGTTTCTGTTTGAGAGGCCGGAAACATGCATCTTTGGTTGAGGAAGGCGGGAATGCCGGAAAGAGCTGGCAGATTTCTCAGGATGGGAATCAAAACTCTGAACCTTTCGTGAACTGTCTTCTAGAAGCGGCTGCTTTCTCTGCAGCTTGTTGAATGGTAAGATCTCCAAATGGGATTCGTCCCTGTGTTTGTCGGGTTCACCGCGCTGACTCTCCCTGTGTTTGTCGGGTTCACCGCGCTGACTCTCCCTGTGTTTGTCGGGTTCACCGCGCTGACTCTCCCTGTGTTTGTCGGGTTCACCGCGCTGACTCTCCCTGTGTTTGTCGGGTTCACCGCGCTGACTCTCCCTGTGTTTGTCGGGTTCACCGCGCTGACTCTCCCTGTGTTTGTCGGGTTCACCGCGCTGACTCTCCCTGTGTTTGTCGGGTTCACCGCGCTGACTCTCCCTGTGTTTGTCGGGTTCACCGCGCTGACTCTCCCTGTGTTTGTCGGGTTCACCGTGCTGACTCTCCCTGTGTTTGTCGGGTTCACCGCGCTGACTCTCCCTGTGTTTGTCGGGTTCACCGCGCTGACTCTCCCTGACAAGTGGCTGAGAATTTGTTGGAAATGCTGTCGTCTTACTACTCAGCAGTGGGGAAGTTAGGGATGGTGGAAGTTCAGCTTTTCTGTTTTGCTGTTCATTTCTCTGTGCTGTCAGGCTGATGTGTACTGGTAGGGGGAGTTGACATTCTGATTCCTTTTGATCTCTTATTGAGAGTTGAACTGGACATTCTCCAATGAAAATCTCTGGATGAGAGACTGCACCAGCATTCTTTCTGGATTTGGAAAGTTGAGAAGACTTCACTGTTGAAGTCTGAGTCTTGGATTTGACACTCGGATTCTTGGAAGGTATGCACTGTCTAAAAGCGAACCTGGGCCGAAAGTCTTGATTTCTGGATTCTTCTGTAAATACTGAAGTGCTCCGTAAATGGGTCTGCTGCACTGAAACCAGATTATGGCCATGTTCCTTTGGTGCAACATTTGAATTTTGTCTGACCTTCTTCCACCCCGGCTGCTCTTGGGCAGGCCTGTTGTTACAGTCTCCTGTCTTTTGTGGGATGGATTGATGGAAGCTGGGTTTGTCTGAAGATGTCTCTAAGGAAACAGCAGCTTTTGCATTTTGGTTGGTTTGGCAGTAACTCTCACAATTCACACTCCCTGTACACCTACTGGGGTCCTCGATAAGGACTGGCTTTGTTACTTTTCCAGTGTCTTGTTCTTTGGAGCTGCATATGTGGTTGGAAGGCTGTAGTACTGGAGGCTGTTGGAAGAAAAGGCATTTTAGAACACATTGATTAGATAGAGCTTTTGCAGAGAACAAAATCTCTTGTTACTAGACATGCTGGTTTGCTTTGCATTTCTGGACACCATGCAGCAGTACAACTGAGGGTCTGAGAGAAGCGTATGATACAAACACTGGATGAAACTGGAACAGTCATCCAGCAGGACTTTCATGAAATCTTGAAGCTGGTCACAGAGGAACGATTTGCAGCCATTGGATTTGGTAACTGCTGAATGATAAGGAAGCACACAGAATGGGTGAAAAAAAAACTTGCCTCTCACATGGTAACATACAAGTCATGCTGTCTGTCTGTAATATCCATTGTAAATTAGCATTGTTAAAAAGATTCAAGAGAAATGAGAATTGAAATTCTTTCTCTTTAGTTGTATTGTATTTCTAGAACAGCTATCTAGAGAATATGGGTTCAATTACCCAACAGCAACTACAGAATTTAATATCAGGTTATAAAATATTTTGGAATAATAAAATGTTTATAAAATTAAAACCAAATTTCCATAGCCATGGAGCTGCACATTGTTGTAAAATCTGACTGAGTTAATCATTAAAATCCTTCACCAGATGAAACCTGGTGACCTTATCCATATCTGACATGTATTGACTGCAGTCCCACAATAACGGAGGTTGACTCTTAACTATTCTCTGAAGTGACCAAACAAGTCACTCAGTTGTTTTGAAGCAGGTAATTCACCAACATCTTACTGACAGCAGCAAGGGATAGCCTTGCCTACCATGCCCACACTGCAAGAATGAAATCGTATTGATAAGCCTGGAGGATCTCGAGTGGCATTGCTCCTGGGAAATCCAAACATTACAATTAGTTTAATATTCTGCTCAGATTGCCAAACTGTGTAGTTCAATGTATGTGTTAATGCAATAAGTTTAATTAGTCTGCTATTTAAAGGCCATAAGAGTTAGTTAGTGAAGATGAGCATTCCTCCAAGGTTAATTTGAGGCTAATTGCTTCATATCAGGGAAATCTGTAGATCAGTAGATGCTTGTAAATTCACAGTTTTGGGTTGGGAGAAATTGTATCACTCTCTTTTCATACTTTGATACATTAAGTTAAAATCTTAGCTTAAAATTCTTTTGTAACGTATAAATTGATTTGTGTTCCCAGAAAGGAGTTGCTCAGTGGTTAGCACTGCTGCCTCACAGCGCCAGGGACCTGGGTTTGATTCCAGCTTCGGGTGACTGTCTGTGTGGAGTTTGTACATTCTCTGTTGCTCCAGTTTCCTCCCACAGTCCAAAGATGTGCAGATTAGGGTGGGTTGGCCATGGTAAATTGCCTAGAATGTCAAGGGATATGCAGACTAGGTGAATTAGCCATGGGAAGTGCAGGGTTACAGGGATAGGTCTGGGTGCAATGCTCTTCGGAGGGACTTGATGGGCTGAATGGCCTGCTTCCACACTCTAGGGATTCTATGATTCTATGAGTTTTGATTTCTAATCAATTTGGCACAGTGGAACATTTCAGAATCATTTGATATTGTCAGGGAAGAGGAGATGCCAAGCCAATTCACTAGGAGAAAGTAAGGACTTCAGATGCTGGAGATCAGAGCTGAAAAATGTGTTGCTGTAAAAACGCAGCAGGTCAGGCAGCATCCAAGGAGCAGGAGAATCGACGTTTTGGGCATAAGCCCTTCTTCAAGCGAAGTCCTTGATTACATCAACAAAAATGAACAAATTTGTCTGTGATTTCTGACTGAGAATTTAGGTAAGACTGTAAAAGACTCCAATAATTCTGAGACTATTTCTCTGTAGGCATAACTTACTTCTTCTTAATCGTATCAATGGGAGTTGTTACTTTGTACTTATTAGCCAAAGCAACAATTTCCACAGGGCCCATAGTGATGGCCTAGTGATGTCATTGTTAGAGTATTAATACAGAGATCCAGGAAATAGTCTGACGACCCAGGTTTGAGTCCTGCCCTGGAAACTGGTAGAATTTGAATTCAATAAAAATCTGGAATTAAAGAGTCTAATGATGACCATGGAACCATTGTTGATCACTGGAATTTGCTAATCTGGTTCACTAATGTCCTTTAGGGAAGGAAACCTGTCCTTAGCTGGTCTGGTCTACCAGCGACTCCAGAAACACAGCAATGTGGTTGTTCCTTAACTGCCCTCAGAGCATTTAGGAATGGACAATAAATACCTGTCTAGCTAACGATGTCAACATAAATTAGAAAAAATGTTTTCAGCATTCCATTTGTATTAAAATACTTCATGAAGTGACTTGAATTTATCCAATAAAAACTCCAGTCAAAGACATTTTCTGTTGTGTAGCATTTGCCAAACTACAGAGTGCACTTTCAACTTCATGTTGGAAATGCGCCGCTGATCTGACAGCAGCTGTCAAGAGAAGAGAGAGGTTAATGCTTCTGGTCAAAGGCTTGCCCAAACCACACAAAGGGCTAGAGCTGCAACGTTAACCTACCTCCTCTCCTCAGGGCCCACCTGGCAGGTTTGCTGTATATTTCCAGCATTTTGCTGTTTTAATGCAGGGTTCCAGCATTAATAGCTCTCTGATTTCTGCTTTTCTATTAACTTGTACTGAAGTTGCTAAGGCAAATCTGTCAAAGGATCCCAGGTCTATGAACATCTGCTTATTTATGACTGAATATTGCATGGTGTTCCTTATTTTGTTGTAACAGACTGAAGAGTGGCTGGGTCAGAGTCCCTGGAATAGCATGGATTATTTGCTTTGTCTATCAAAGTATGTAAGATGTTTTATAGTTACACTTTAGGCATCACCAACGTCACTAATATGCTACTAACTAATGAGAGACAAAGTTTGAACAATTTTAATATCAGCACTTTACTGAGGAAATGGTGGATTGAAAATATCACAAAGAAACATTCTGACAGAGCGGTTAATCAACTTTGGGACCATTTATATTGTTAAAACTGAACTAAAAAGGATTGCTGTCGATCAGTGCAAAATTCCTAAATTAGAATTTTCCAATTTGGCTCTGAGACCAAATTTGACAGAAACATTGGCTCTGCCTCTCAGACAGGAAGAACCAAACTAGCAGAAGTGTATAAATCCATCAGACAAACTCCAAACATTGTGACAGCACAGCTGCTGCATAATTCCTCTCCCCACAATCTCTTCCTTCTCCAGGGTCTACCCCCACCCTTGTGCTGTACATCATCTTCAAGTGTGCAAAATTCAGAATAAATACTCCTGCACATCTTACAGGAGGACACTATTTGCAGTGGCCATTTTTCTCAATACAAAGGGATTTAACACTATCAGCTTTGTACATACAACAGAAGCAAGTGCATCATAGAATCCTTACAGTATGGAAGCAGGCCATTCGGCTCCATGCAGTCTGCAGTGACCCTCTGAATAGCATCCTACCCAGACCCACCCCCTATCCTATCACTGAAACCCTGCATTTCCCATGGCTAATCCACCCAACATCCCTAGACACTCTTCGCAATTTAACACTGCTAAATCCACCTAACCTGCACATCTCTGGAGGAAATCAGAGGACCCCGAGGAAACCCATGCAGACACGGGGAGAATGTGCAAACTCCACACAGACAGTTGCCCGAGAAGGGAATTGAACCTGGGTCCCTGGCGCTGAGAGGCAGTGGTGCTGACCACTGAGCCATATTCCTGGAAACTCAAATCAATGTGGCAGAAAGACTGGTGTGGGAGAGGTGGTTTCCAAAATGTAGGGCATCAGCACCAATACCGGGGAAAGTGGGATCTGCGCTGGTGGGATGGCTGCACCTGAACTGTGCTGGGATGGTGTTGTTGCAAAACAATTAACTCGTGAAGTAGAGTGGGGGCAAGGACTAAATTTGTGCATTTCTGGTGTACAAAGAACAAAAAAAATTTACAGCCCAGGAACAGGCCCTACTCCCTCCAAGCCTGAGCCGATCCAAATCCACTGTCTCAACCTATCGCCCAACTCCTAAGGATCTGTATCCCTCTGCTCCCCACCTACTCATGCATCTGTCCAGATGCACCTTAAATGAATCTACCGTGCCTGCCTCTACTACCTCTGCTGGCAACGCGTTCCAGATGCCCACCACCTTCTGCGTGAAGTACTTTCCACTTGTATTCCCCTTAAACTAATCTCCTCTCACCTTGAACGCGTGACCTCTTGTTGTTGAATCCCTCACCCTGGGAAAAAGCTTCTCTCTATCCACCCTATCTATACCCTTCATGATTTTGTAAACCTCAATCAGGTCCCCCCTCAATCTCCTTTTTTCTAATGAAATTACACAATGAATGGAAGAGCCTTGGGAAAAGTTGATGGGCAGAGAGATCTGGGAGTGCAGGTCCATTATACCCTGAAGCTTGTTGCACAGGTGGATAGAGTGGTCAAGAAGACATATGGTATGCTTGCCTTTATCGGACAGGTATTGAGTAGAAGAGCTGGCAAGTCATGTTAACATTGTACACGATGTTGGTTTGGCCACATTTAGAATACTGTGTACAGTTCTGGTCGCCACATTACCAAAAGGATGTGGACGCTTTGGAGAGGGTGCAGAGAAGGTTTACGAGGATGTTGCCTGGTATGGAAGGTGCTAGCTATGAAGAGAGGTTGGTAGGTTAGGTTTATTTTCATTAGAAAAAAGGAGACTGAGGGGGGATCTGATTGAGGCTTACAAATTCATGAAGGGTATAGACAGGGTGGATAGAGACATGTTTTTCCCAGGGTGAAGGATTCAATAATGAGAGGTCACGCTTTCAAGATGAGAGGTGGAAAGTTTAAGGGGGATACATGTGGCAAGTACTTCACACACAGGGTGGTGGGCGTTTGGAACGTGTTGCCAGCAGAGGCGGTAGAGACAGACACGGTATATTCGTCTGGACAGATGCACGAGTAGGTGGGGAGCAGAGGGATACAGATGCTTAGGAATTGACCGACAGGTTTAGACAGTACATTTGGATTGGCTCAGGCTTGGAGGGCCGAAGGACATGTTCCTGGGCTGTAAATTTTCTTTGTTCTTTGTTTTAAAACAATCCTAACCTACTCAACCTTTCTTCATAGCTAGCACCTTCCATTCCAGGCAACAACCTCATAAACATTCTCTGTACCCTCTACAAAGCGTCCACATCCTTTTGGTAATGTGGCGACCAGAACTGTACACAGCATTCCAAATGCGGTCGAACTAAAGTCATGTACAATTTTAATATGACCTGCTAGCTCTTATACTCAATACCCCGTCCGATGAAGGCAAGCATACCATATGCCTTTTTGACCACTCTATCTACTTGTGCAGCCACCTTCAGGGTACAACAGACCTGAACTCCCAGATCTCTCTGCTCATCAACTTTTCCCAAGGGTCTTCCATTTACAGTATAATTCGCTCTAGAATTAGACTTCCCAAAATGCATCACTCACATTTGCCTGGATTGAACTCCATCTGCCACTTCTCCACCCAACTCTCCAGTCTATCTATATTCTCCTGTATTCTTTGGCAGTCCCCTATGCTTTCTGCTACTCCACCAACCTTTGTGTCATCTGCAAACCTACTGATCAGACCACCAATGTCTGCTTCAAGATCATTTATGTACATCAATTAATGTGAGAAATGATAACCAGACAATGACCAGATGTGACAGGGAATAGAGATCTAAGAGCAAATCAACAGCAATGACTAGAGATTACAGACACACAAGAATAAAACTTAAGGCCCTGTATTTGAAACCAAATTGAAATAAATAAGTACGATCTACTGGCCATAACTGAGATGCGGCTCCAAGCTGGCTTCGAATAGCATCTAAAATATTGAAGGATATGGGACATTTAGTCCCCAGGTTCTGATGAATTTCATCCTAGGGTCTTAAAAGAAGTGGCCAGTCAAATAGTTGATGTGTTGGTCTTAAACCTATTGGATTATAAGGTGGTGTTGTGTTATTTCTGACTCTTGGAGAACAGCTGAGAGGTGACCACCTTTGCCAGGAGTTTTAATATCTAAAGGTTACTCCAGTTTAAAAACTATCTCCTGATTAAAATTCTAGACTTCAGCAGAAGCAAAAATTGCTATTTTTTTTACCATGATATGGAAAGAAAGTCTTTCATCTCTACTGTTTGAAAGCGAGCATTGAGAGAGTATGATACCCAGTCAATATGGGAAGATTCCCAATGAATATGGATAAAATGCTTTCACAGCTGGAGGTAACCAGAGTATATCAGATTTAATAGAACTGGCCAAAGTATCAGAGACAACATCCAGAAAATAAGCGTGACATAGTGGGCTGCTGTGACCTGGAATACTGAATCAGAAAGCTGCCTGACGGACAGTGGGGGTAGATTCAATAATCGTCAAAATAGAATTGCATACTTAAAAAAGAAAGAAAATGCAGAGATATGAGGAAAGAGAAAGGAAACATGTGAAAAGAGCTAGCACGAGCAAAAGGACGAACGATCTCCTCTTCTGCGGTAACCTTCTCTGATTGCATGGGAAGACCAGACTACCAGACCAGTCACTGATCATCACTACACCATCAGTGTCTAGAGCTACAATGATCCCTATGCCAAGGCTAAAGTAACCAAATTGCAAAGGCCCATGACCATGTTTTCAGGTAACTCTATTTTTTTGACACATAGACATCCTCGGCTGAATGAGGAACGTATTGCTTCAGATGTCAATAGGATCACACACTCTAGTACAGCCGACACAATACAGATCACATTGCAAGGTCCATATTAATGTTTCCAACTGTTAAAACATTTAACATTTCACTTATCATAAATGAGGCTGCAGAAAATTTCAGTTCACCCACAGACTCCTCCCATACTGTGATCAAAGAATACTGTAACACCTCAAGCAATTGTTCTCCTCAAGAGTTTGATTCATAAATGCTAGTGATGTTAGAAATGGTTAGGCTTATGCCCGAAACGTCGATTCTCCTGTTCCCTGGATGCTGCCTGACCTGCTGCGCTTTTCCAGCAACACATTTTCAGCTCTGATCTCCAGCATCTGCAGACCTCACTTTCTCCTACAGGGGATATACAACACAGAAACAGGCCATTTGGCCCATCCAGTCCACCTGATGTTTGAGAATCTGCTCATCTTTCCTTATCCAAATCTATCTTCAATAGCCTTTATTCCCTCCTCTCCTCATGTGTTTATCTCATCTCCACTTCCACATTTAGACTATTTACTTCAACCACTTCGTGCGTTAGTAACTTCCACATTCACACTATGACTACACCTTCTCCTGTATTCTTCATTGGATATGTCTATTACATATTGATGGAATAACTCTGCATCAACTCGACCAAAATCTTATATAATTTCAAATATTCCTATTAGATCAATCCTCAGTCTTTTCTCAACAGAAAAGAGACCCAGCCTGTCACTCTTTCCCTGAAACGTGAACCCTTGGATTTCCACTAAGATCTTTGTAAACTGTGTTTGCTGTCTCTTCAGTCTGTCCCTTTTTATAATGTGACAACTAGAATGCACACAGTACTCAACGTTTCATCTCACCTGTCTAATTAACAGGTTTAGTAAAATTTCTTTAGTTTTCATTTCTAGTGCATTATAATATCATTAGATAGACAGTGCAAGGAAGAAAAATCCACTCATTTTTCAAATGGTTAGTTTTGCTTTATTGATTTGACATCTGTGTCAGCTACACTCAAAAATGTAATAATATCAGATACATATAGGAAATCTATTAAATCTCTGAACTGCCCTTCACCAATTCTGTATTACTGGAAAACATCATGAATACTGTTACCCAAGGAGAAAGATTAATAATTCTACAAAGTTCTACAACTGACTTGCCCTGGCAGTGAGCATTCAGCCATAATGACAGGAGAGGTAAACATTCTAGCTGCACTCAGGGATATCCATGAACACTACCTTGGGAGAATCAGTTCATTTATAAACAATTCTGAAGATGCTTCTCATACTTCAAATGTCACATTTCAAATGTCATCCAATAAACTCTGATTGCAAACCCGAATTCCTGTCACTCTCTCATGCAATAAATATCCAACATCCTCGCTGGAGGAAGACTTGCACAAGTGGCAAAAGATAAGGAGAGACAAGTCTGTGTAGGGAGTGAATGTAAGGTCAGTGGAATAGGACAGTCAGTGTAATGAACATCACAATGTTGTGTATTACATCCAGACCAGTACAGTAGAAAATGGTGCAGGCTTCAACTTTTTAATGGGATGATTAAGAATGGGTTTTGTCACTTGTATTCTGGCAGCTATATTAATCAGGGAATCCTTTCTCAGTAAACTCAATCGCTTTAACTAGATTATCGCCCTCATCCTTGAAAGTGCTCAGGTCTCTCCCTGAAGGAAAACAGCTTTAACTCGATAATGGATCTGTGACTTGACCTCAATATACGAGTCATCCCTTTATCTTCCGTGGCAACATTTCACCGTTTTTCTCATTGTTCCCCTGCTTCTGTACATTCCTGCACACAATCTGCAGGACACAGACCCCAAAGGCACATCTGCCTCTCCTCCCTTGGTTGGTCCTTCTTGCAGACAGTGTATCTCTATCTGCACATCCCTCATTATCTCCCTGCTTGCTTTTAAAAAGCATCCTCTGACCCTGCCTTTGTTGGTCACTATCTTTTCCATTCTGCTCACTACCCATCACTGCTTCTCTGTTTTGGATAGCTCCTGGAGGTTTCTCTCTCAAAATTAAAAATTAAAGCTCTTGTTGTTATTGAAAAACAAACAGTCCCTGACTATTGTATTTAAGTCAAGGATAAACACAAATAACAGGCAATCAGAACAAGTGCTGTAAAATCTTATTGTTTATAAGGAGTTCATAGCAGCTTAATTTCTCATGATCACACTAGGAACATAAGCCTTTGCTGCTCACAAGCAGATGGTTTAGTGACAACAGCTATTGAAGATGCCAGATTTAGCCTCTTGAGAATTTTTACACTGAAAACAATTTAATGGATAACTGTTTATGGCAGTCTCACTATGGATCTGAGTTCTGACATTCTTAAAGTGGTCATTCTTAAAGTGTTGACCTGATATTCTGAAATACCTGGGTGATGTCTTTATATTTGCATCTCAATTGAGGGGTACAAACAGCTGAAAAATTAATCTCAAACACTGACAGTCAATGTCTATACGTTCTGTTTTCGTTTCAGATTTCCCTCAGTTTTTCTTTTTAATACACGACGGTACAACCTGATGCTACCAAAGGCTATGTGTTCAATCCGAATCTTTCCCATCGCAGACTGACTCTACTCCTCTTCCTGCTCAGCCTCCTCCCATATATTCTTCTTACTTAACTGTTGGGTTCCAGTCGGTGTGATCAGATGGTGTTTCGATGCAGGAATGCCAGCTATTTCTTAAAGATGGTGAAACATGCTTTTTAATGACAATGTTCTCAGTGCCTCTCAGTCTGGGGGGGTGCAATAAGTTTGATGGAAACATACTCTTGAAGAATTCCAATTAATACGTTGGAGGATGAAGGTTACAATTGTCACTAGCTTGTTATAACTGTGTCACCTGGTTGGGATAACTGTCTTCAATGGTACTCGGCAGCAGCCCTCCACAATCACCTGATGAAGGAGCGTCGCTCCAAAAGCTAGTGTGCTTCCAATTAAACCTGTTGGACTATAACCTGGTGTTGTGTGATTTTTAACTTTGAATGGTACTAACTGCTTTGCACAGTATTATATTAAAAAAATCACAATCAACTGTTCAATCCTAATCAGTCAAAACCTACAAAATAAGAAATAAGCCAATAAAACACAGGCTGTTAATTTGTTTAAATTCTGTTATTGTCAATTTGCTTTTTGTGTAAAGTTCACTGCTGTCAGTCTTGGAGATGTCAGAGAGGTCTGCACAGAGGTAGGATCACAGCAGAGACAATGTAAACAAGCATTTACATACTGCAATAAAACCAACAGACAGTTACGCTCCATCCATTCTGAACCCGATCCAGTAAATTAACAGCCTGTTGATCCCCACTGCTCAGTGGTAAGAAGCTCCCTGCATTGAGAAAACGAATCTACTCAGCAAACAGATGTCTGCCTTTTATCAACTGAATTGTGAAGCTGGAAATAATGTT
Organism: Chiloscyllium plagiosum; assembly: GCF_037043375.1. Lineage (NCBI taxonomy): Eukaryota > Metazoa > Chordata > Chondrichthyes > Orectolobiformes > Hemiscylliidae > Chiloscyllium > Chiloscyllium plagiosum. The sequence goes on from NW_028270181.1 coordinate 2,489,419, forward strand.
GTATTAAAAATTATCTAATATCAGATGAGGGTGCTTTAATGGACAAATTACATTTTCAAAGCAACTCTGACCTTATGCTAGTATGCTGACAATATCACCACTCTAAATATGGACAAATGATCAACACTGTGATACCAGAAGCTCAAATATTTTGATAACTTGAACAGGTTTCGTGAAACACACCTTATGTCATGGAATATAACTTAATTTCCATTAAATGCAGATTTTTGCAGCACTGTACTCCCAAAAAAGTTAAAGTTGGGTGGTTTTTGAAATCTCTACATGTGTCAGGAACTGCTAGATTCCACCTCCAGGTTAGGATGCACATGCAGCTCCTTCTGTTTAGTTGGTATTTCTGGTGTAAGAGCAGAAAATGTTACAAATATACACCGCTTAATTCACATCCAGAAGATGGATTTATCTTTATGGGTTGGGACTTTTTATTCTGAAGGTTTCTGCTGGGTTTTCTGTTTGCTAATTATTGATGGAAAAATTAATGATATGCAATAATAAAAGTGAATATCATTTTTGGGCCTTATCTACACATTACTTCAAATTACCAATTCCCAATTTTAATCTCTGGTAAGGAACAGCAGTTTAGCATTTCTGAACCATTTCTAACTGCTTCTGTAAATCCCTGATGGCTGACTGAGATGTGGAGCATCCATGACCTTGAGAAAATATGGAAGGAAAGAATTGTACTGTTCTCTCCACGTACAGTGTACGTACAGAAACGGTCTCTTTGTTAACTTGTATTTTGGAGCCATCTCAGAAGTTTTGCTCTGGAACCCAATCTGCAAATAAGGATAAATCATTTACAGAGAGTGTTCTCTTTGCCACAAAACCTGCAAAGAATTATGGGAGTGGTGGCGGCGGGGTAAGAGGAACAGTCAAGGTGGGAGGAAGAGACAAGAAATTAGGGGAGAGAAGCTAAAAGCACAACTAAAACAAGCAGTGGTTTTGAAGGAGCTCAGTAGTAAAACAAAGGTGGAGGATGAGCACTGGGGAGTGCAGGGGTGTGACTCTGACAGGGAAAAAGGACATAGGTCAGTGTGGTTCTGAATGGCCTGCAGATATTGTAGTGAGTATGTTATTTAACAGCAGTGTGGTTAAGTTGTGTCATTCTTTGTGGAAAGCTGCATGCCTTTCTCAAATGCTGTTAAATTTTCATCAGAGGTCGGGTGGTTAAGAAGGCATTTAGCACGCTTGTTCTCATTGCTCAGACCATTGAGTATAGGAGTTGGGACGTCATGTTGAGGCCATACAGGATGTTGGTGAGGTCTCTTCTGGAATACTGTGTGCAGTCCTGGTTGCCCTTTATTGGAAAAATACTATTAAATTGGACAGGGTTCAAAAAACATTTACCAGGCTGTTGCCAGGAATGAAGGGTTTGTGTTATATAAAAATAGGCTGCACAGGCAGGGACTTTCTTCACTGAAGCATTGGAGGTTGAAAGGTGACCTTATAGAGATCTATAAAATCATGAGGGGCACGGATAAAGGTGAATAGCAAGGCTCTTTTCCTTAGGGTGGGTGAGTTCAAAATAGGGGCATATTTTCAAGCTGAGAGGAGAAAGATTTGAGGAGGACCTGAGGGGCAACTTTTTCACACAGAGGGTGGTTCGTGCATGCAATGAACTACCACAGGAAGTGGTGGATGCAGATACAGTTACAACGTTTAAAAGACATTGGGAGAAGAACATGAATAGGAAAGGTTTGGAGAGATATGGCCAAATATAAGTTGGTGGGACTAGTTCAGTTTGGGAACCTGGTTGGCGTGGACTGGTTAGAACCTAAGGATCTGTTTCCATGCTGTATGACTCTATGATGCTGCTTTTATACTGGGCTTTGATGATGCATAAACTTGCAAGAAAGAGATGGAAAGCAGTGTTGGCTCTGTTGAGCAACTGTTGAGTAAAAGTGTTTTTACCACAGGGCCAGAGATAAGGACATCTTCAAGCATGACATGAAAACTAACCTGAAATACCTTCTACACCTTTGACATAATGTCTCCAATGAGAAACATAAAAATATCAAACTTTATTCATTATACCAGAGGAAGCCAACCTTGTTGCACATTTCAAATTCAATTTTCCTCTGGGGACCAATGAGCAAATTTCAGAAAGAGAAGCGTTGCCACAATAGTAAACATGAATTCCACCAAAGAAATGCAAAAGCAATAAGTTAAACATTTAAATGAGCAATTAATAGATATGACCTTAAAATATGGTAAAGCTGAATAATAAAGTCAACTTTTGTCTTTTTGGTTAAGAAGCAGCACTAGATAGATAGAGAGAGAGAGAGAGAGAGAGACTGAGAGTGAGATAGAGACAGAGAGAGAGAAAGAGAGACTGAGTGAGTGTGTGTGTGTGTGTATATGTGAGTGAGTGAGTGAGTGAGTGAGAGAGAGAGAGAGAGAGACTGAGTGAGTGAGAGAGTGAGAGAGTGAGAGAGTGAGAGAGTGAGAGAGTGAGAGAGAGAGAGACTCTTCCCTTGGTAACAACTCCTACCTTGTTATCGCACTTTCTCAATCTCACATCCTGCCCTCTATACCTCCCAGTCCCTCTGCCTCTGAACTCTCTCCCTCCCTCTGTCTTTATTTGATTCTCTTTAACTTCAAGAAAATAATCCACAGGGCTTTGCATTCCAAAAATTTACTCTCAGTTTTACCTCATCAGCAAACATTTCATGTTGATATGAAAGTGGACGTGCTTTTAGTTTCTTGAGAGATTTAAATAGAACTTGTTAAAATATTGATTCCCTTTATAAAAATGGAAAAAAAGAAAAATCAGCAGTGACCTTGCAGCTCACCACTATCTCGGCCTGGTAGGCAGGTTCTCTCCACCACATCACTCTCATTGCCTTTCACTCTCATCATGTACCCTTCCTCCCAAAATCACAGTCTCCCTGAAAGCCTCCCATCACCAAATCTGGCTGCAGACTCACTGCTCTGGCCCTAGGCCTCAGGCCATCTGTGGCTTCAGGCCTTAAGAATTGGAAACTTGGGCCTCTCAGGGCTCTGGGAGTTAGTGCTCCTAGAGAATCAGGGCCTCTCGGGGGCCAAGGCCTCTTCCCCCTTCTGGATCCTCCAATCACTGACAGGCTCTGATAGGCTCACCATCTACGCACATGGGAGAGAAAGGCCTTCTGATTGAAGGAGCAGCTCTTCACAAAATCTTCAGCTTATCGTTAGCTTTATTATAAAACATTGATTTTTAAAAAAATTAAGACATTTCAAAGCAACAACAAACTTTCATATTACATTTATTCCCCCCAGGCCTATTGTCCTGCTCAATGAGGTAATGTAATTGTCAATAATGGGAACTCGAGTAATGAGCTGTGAACTTGTCTCCCAGTTCATTGGGTTCTGGTGGGTTGTTTGTGACTGCAGACCATAGTTCAGGCAACCCTGTATCACATCATCAATGCACTTACAATATAACTTCATTTATGGGCAGCTAGAGGCAAGATTTGGATTTTAAAAAAAATTAAACTTTATGAATTTTCATTCTACAGAAACCCCGCAGAAGGCCAGAGAGAATATTCCGGGACCTTATTCTGAATTCTCAAATAGGTTAGTCTCCATCTTCATCATTTGGGAGGGTATAAGGGAGAGAAAGGCAACCTATAAAAATAACTCCGTGATCACCCTCCCTTTCTATGGAGATTGAAATTCCATGTCGATGATTTTGGGTGACCTTTGCCACTACCTGATCAGTGAAGATGAAAATGGCCCTGAACATCTTTCAGATTCACATTTTGAAATATCTCCAACTCGATATTTAACAATGTTGTGCATTTATCCTGCTTCTTGTGCTATGGAACTGCTTGCTAAAAAAGGGTTGAAGACTTCAAATGGATTAGAAAATCAGCGCTGGGAAATTGGAGTATTACGGTCGGTACACATTGTATGAGAATATAATGGAAATACATAACTGACTGATAAGATAACAGTTGAGGAAATTAGACATCTTCATAAACATGTGTGGTTCACACTCCTCAACTGAGCAGATGCTAAACAAATGCCTTAATTCACTGCGTGATAATGGATATGATGCACATTAACACATTTTATTTTCAATGTCAATTGCTTCTATTTGAAGTGCTCTATTGTGATGTCTCTACATCCTTTGTAGGCTCAGATTATAGAATGCTCTGATGTAGAACCTGCAGTAGCAGTTTGGAGCACACAGTGAATTTCAGCGAATATATATTTAACGTGTACACACAGATTACAGCCAGCCATTTCATCAAACAGCTCTGAAACAGCCTACAGGTTTGTGCATGCAGGGTTATGTCATACATGCAGCATGCAGTCAGCAGTGATTAGATTGCATTGTACCATACCACACTTTATCATAGAAGTATTGGACAACATCCTCAACTCCTTGCATCAGCCAATGAGAAGGGAGAGACAGAGAAAGACAAGGACATGGGTAGTGACATCACAAATGATGAACCTCATTAATCAAAGCATTGGAAAACACGGCAGTTACCAAAAAAATACTAACTGACCTTTCACCTGGACAATTTCACTTTGGAAGCAAAAGTTTCATGAACAGCTTGTATAATATTTATAAAGCACTGTGCAGTATGGTAAACCCTCTACTGTGTACTTTTTCCAGAGGTGACAGTACAATGTAATTCTAACATATACCATCTACGGTGTAATGTGCAGTCTGGTATTTTAAGTTCCTTTGTTGTTGTACAGAGGTCACCAATGCACTAGTAATAACTTATTTTACTGAGTATTTTATTGCTTTTTATTGAGGTCTCTTTTATCCCCAAAGTGCAGAGGTCCCTTGTGTATTGTGCATTGTTAGTATATAACACCCTGGACAATGTATTATTGCAAACTGCACAGGTTTCATGTAATTGCAAAATATATTGATGATTTCACATTATCTGAGAGTTGGATCATGGGGCATCATTTTTACTTCTTGCTGACAGTATTATTCATTAGAACAAAACATTAAATGATGAGTTTTCCACCTCCAACTCCTCAATTTGGAGTGATCCAGCATTTCCCTGTCTCACTCGTCTTTACATCAGAGAAGCAATGTTACATCAGTTGAGAATTTTTTTAAAAACCTAGGCTTCATTTGGGAAGGAGTGAGCAGCTGAGTCTTTTGATCAGTGATGTTGTGGGGATTCCTGAGACGCAAACAGTGTTGGTGTGATGTTTGCAACTTCACATTTACTGTCCAATGGATAACTTACTTTCTACAAACCTGCATTGCACTCTCCTCACTGTGCTAATCCTGAAGTCATTTTATTTTGATACCCAGTTGACTCCACTTAAATGAATAAACGAAACTTACAGAATTGACTAACTACAACCTTTTTTCGAACAAAAACATAAGTTGCTGGAAAAGCTCAGCAGGTCTGGCTGCATCTTTGAAGAGAAATTAGAGTTAACGTTTCAGGTCTGGTGACCCTTCCTCATCGGATAACTGGACCCGAAATGCTAATTTTGATTTCTCTGCACAGATGCTGCCAGACCTGCTGAGCTTTTCCAGTAACTTCTGTTTTTGTTTCTGATTTTCAACATCCGCAGTTCTTTCAGTTTTTCATCTTTTTTCCCAAGTTACTCACTAACCACAGCCAAGAAATGGCTCAGTAGCCTGCACCATGAATAGCGTTGATGTTGTGTTGAACTAGCTGTGAAATCACATGCTGTGTCCCGAGGACAGACCCCACTCCTTCAGTCCCCAATCCTCACTGACTGGAAGATAAATCCCCAAATCGTTTCCTCTCAATACTTTGCTGTGAAGTCCTATTTAATACATACATTTTAAGGCAAGTTGTATGATACAGTCACCTCCTCAAGACTGATCATTTGATGATCAGAAGTTAGAAAATTAAAGAGTAATGGCAATGCGAAAGCAATGTGCAATTTGAGAATCATTCCATTCAGCTGTTCACTCATATAAAACCTTATCAAGTCCCTCAGACATGCCTCTAAGCATTTCATATTTCATGGATCACTTTGATGTGCAATGTAGCCAAATATGGTGGCCATTTTCGTCACAGCAAGCTTCTGAATTGAGAACTTAAGTGAGTAGAAAGTGCAATGAATACTTTACAGCAAGTTTCTAATTAGTGATAGTCTCAACCAACGCAATTTTCTGACAAGCAAGGCAATGTTTGAACAAGCTTTATACTTGTTGAAAGTACAGATTTAAGAACAACTAGATTACATTTGCCATTCCATTCTCCACAGGAAATCTAATTGCAACTCAACTGTCACTAGGTCCAGTCAATGGATTGGAATGCAAAAGTAGAGAGATTGATGATAACGGTGTCGGGGATGTGGAATAACAGGAGCGCTCACTTCACAGCTGCTGATCACTGAAAAAACAGCATGGCAGAAAAAAAAGAACAGGCACCCCAGCTCAACCAGCTGAGGTACAGCCCACAGTTCTGGCTGCCATGTTGTAACAAGGAGCCAGAGAAGGTATAGAATTAATTCACATTATGACACAAGACCTGAGATGATATGTTAATCATGAAGGGTTACAGCTCTTTCCTTCAGCAAAGAGTAGGCATTGAGCAGCGCTCCTCCCACTGAGACCCCATCACAACCTCTTGGTGAAAACTGAGAGAGGGATGGGGACAGAAGATCTGAGAGAGTCTGTGAAAGAAGCCCCTCATTGGCCACTGCTGTTTTGGAATTTACAGCCTAAATATTTCAGCTCATGATCCCATTTGGAGTTGTGACCTCCACTTTAGGAAACCCTGGCTTCAGGTGACCTAATGTATGTCTTTAAGATTATAGAAGGATTTTTTGCGATAGTTATAAAGGTGATGTTTTATTTTTGGGAGTCAAGAGCTAGAGGCCATAAATATAGTCTCCAGTTCTGGTCAACTGTCACTGATGTGAAACTTATTGGTCATGTATCAATACTGAGAAACATCAACAGAAAGTGATAGTTTTGTGAAAAAAAAAATTGTTTTCATTGGTTTTGCTTTATACTGAGCACTGATGACAAGCCTCAAGTAAACAGAAGGCTAAACTCAGAAGGATGGAGAAAAATAAAGTCAGAAGTTTTATTTTGTTTCAGATACAAACGCGATTAATATTTTGTTGGCAATTAAGTGCAGAAGAAATGATCAAAGTTATGGCTCAGTAAAAAGCCATTCAGCCCAACTGGTCAGTGCCAGTGTTTCTACTCCCCATATATCTCCATGTACCCCATCAGTATGCCCCTCTCTCTCATGGATCTATCATGTTTCACATCAAATGCGTCAATGCTATTCACCACAACTGCTCCCTGTGGCAGTGAGCTTCACATTCCCATCATACTCTGGATAAAGACAACCCTGCTGAATTTCCAAATGGATTAATTTCTAAGGACCTAATCCTAAGCTGGACAGACATGACTCCAGCAATGGTATGAGAGATTGCTGTTAGCTGGGTGGGAGGGAAGAAGCACTCTGAGCTCTTAGTGCAGCATGGCTGCTGTGTCACGCTCCTCTCTTCTCCTGCTTCAGTGAGGTTGCTCATCATGGAGCCCAGCAAGATAACAGCAAAGCATGTGACAATCAAATATTAGAACACATCCACAGAAAATATGTTGCTTCAATGAAACAAACCAGGCATTGCATTACCTTCGAGAACTTCCAACTACAATATCATCAAGTTTAAATCTGTACATGGAAAGTGTTGTAAGCAAAGCTGTGAGGCTTGAAACTAAAGCTGTCTGATTAGACAAGGTTGCATGTACTTTGGTGAAAACAGCATTTGTACTACTGGGCTTTCCCCTCTGACCCCCATATCACTTTCATATCATATACGTCATTCTAACAGGCTGCAGTACAATCATACTTTGTCAGGTAGGGTTGATTGGTGCCAGACTGCCCAAAATCAGCTTTCTGCTTTTGAAGGAAGTCAAAGCAAGAATGAAATAGACTCACAACACTGCAGGAACTGACCCCTGTCCAACAAAAGGAAGAATAAATACTCCACACAACCAAACCTCCCTTTCTGTACAGGCCCTTCCACATGGTGAATGAAGATGCTATATGAGGCTAACAACCCATCACAACCATACCACCACCTGTGTGTCATGGGTCCCCTGAGAACAGTCTCTCCTATTACCTTTAAATGAGTATCTTTCAACAGAGAGAGCAGTGTGTGGATGGAGTGTCAGAATGCTGCTTTCACAGGACCACATATATGTCAAGTGTAAAGTCATCTTCGGCCAGATAGTGTCTAGATACTGTGGGACCTCTGACTAAAAGCTCGTGTGACATAAAATAATGTTTTTTTTTAAATTACTTGTGCTTTCCCGGAAACTGAGGAATGAACACTCATTTAGAAGAGTGACAAAGTTACTGCTTTACTAAAACTAAAGTCACCATTATCCTACTGGGTTGTTGTCTCATTAGAGAGAGACAACTGGTGGTGGTTTAACCTGAGGATCACCACGCCGCAGTTAAAGGGGAGAGATTAAGAAGGAATGATCTTTTGGGTGCCAGTTAGAGGTCAGATGGTAGCACGCTTGCCTCAGAGTCACAACGTTGTTGGATCAAGTTTGACTTTAGAACTTGTTCATAAAATCCAAGGGTGTCATTGTAATGCAATATTGAAGAACCTTCTGCACTGATAGAGATGCCATTGTGTGAATGAGACATTAAGTCAAATTCCCATACACTCACTCAGATGGACATAATAGATCCCATAGCACAATTTAAAGGAAGACTATGAGCCTTATCTCCAGTAACTTGGCCAGATGTCACCCTCTAATCAATGCCACGAGAATAAGTTGCCTGGTTATTATCACAGTGCAGTTTATGCAGGTTTGCTTTGCAGAGTTAGCTGCTAAATTTCCAACATCACGACAGCGAACATTTATCTGAAGAGTTTCATTGACTGTCAAACCCTTTGAGGTGTCCAATGATTGTGAAAAGTGAAATGATGCACTGCAGAAATTCACCCCAGCTCCTTAGATAGAATATTTCAAATTCACGACCTCTACAGTCTCGAAGAGTAAGGGCAGTACATACATGTGAACACTATCTGCAAGTTTTCCCCAAGCTTACTCACCATCCTGACTGCATTCCTTCAGAGTTACTAGATCAAAATCCCTGAAAGTCCTCCCTCATGGCATTGAGGGTCTACCGAGTGAAAATGAACTCCAGTTATTCCAGACGTCAGCTCGCCACCACCTTCTCAAGGATAACTCGGGATGGGCAATAAATGCTGGCCCAGCCAAAGATGCCCACATCTCGTGAATGAACAAGATGAAAAGCCTGATTTCCAATGGGCAAAACAACTAGAACTTTTATAAATCAACTGCTAATCTGCAATTAACTAAACTGTCACAGTAAATCTTGCAGTGTAAAAATCAAAGCCATTATAAAATAACAAGTGAATATGTATTATATATGTGACATTCATTATTTTGCCTAATCATTGCTGTGTGGTATACTCCTGCTCCATGTTCCTACGGTACTGATCACCAAAACAAAGAAATTAAGCATCAAGGAAGTAAAACGGACTCTAATCTCAATGCATACTTTACACAATTTTTCTGTAAATCCAGATATATTATTAAAAATGGTGTGCACACGGACACTTTCTGGATGCAGTTTCTAATTGTTATTTTATTTTGATCATTGAATTATATCAATATTTAACATTCAAAGTGTCCATGTAAACTTTCAACTGGAAATCCAAGCTGTAAACAGGTAACTAATAAAGCAGGGCGTAGATTCTGGCTTTTAGATAGTGCCATGGAACTCTCTCATTGGTGAGTAACAGTCGATGATGTCATGCACAATCAAAGATGAGAATTTTTTATCTGACCCACTGCAATTCTCTCTCCTCTATCCTAGTGCTATCAATGCAGCATCAAGTGGATTATGAATGTTTTTTTTTTCTCTGCCCTGTGCCTGTCAAATTGTTCTGAACATCAACAACCTGTTGGGAAAAGGCACTGGCTTTTAATATCTACTTTAAATTGACTTCTCAATTATTTAAAATGAATGTCCTCTATGGTCCTACAGACTTTAAAGCAATGCACAGAGTTTACCTTATCTATTTTATTTAATACTTCATCTACTTCAGTAAATTGTCTTATTAATTCCTTCTTTAGATGATAGAGATTGTCCTTCTCTGATATTTCCTTGTAGTTCACCCTTTTCATGTTTAGAATGGATCTTGTTTCTTTTCTTCAGCTTTTCCAATGCACTGTACCATTTTATGGCTCGGTCATCAAAACTGAGCAGATTATTCCCGGGTAGACTTCACAAAGCCTGGGGCTATCCTTCATAAATAAAGATTCCAAGGCTCTGATTCTATAGATCAGCTTGCAACATAGTTTTCAAAAGACTTTGTCATCTTGAATAGAAACAAGGTGATGCATCTCTTATTCTTCGCAGGTTTCCTGTCTGGCTTGATGCTACTCATTCCCCAGAATCAGAAAATAGCGGGTTCAATCCCTGACACAGAGGCAGGTACAGAATTTAGGCTGCAGCTTCCATGCAGTACCAAAGCAGTGCTGCATTGTCAAAGGTGCCACCTTTCAGATCAGATGGTAAAACAAAGCCACATCTGCTCACTGTGCTGTGCATGAAAGATCTATTGGCACTATTTGAATAGGAGAATAGGAGTCAATTGCGTTTGGATTCCATCCACTACATGTCCTGGCCAACAATCTATTGTCAAACCTTCATTGCCGCTGGGTCAAGATCCTGGAACTCCCTCCCTAATGGCATTGTGGGTCAACCGACAGCACATGGACTGCAAGCAGTTCAAGAAGGCAGCTCACCCCCACCTTGTCAAGGGGGCAGCTAGGGAGGGCAGTAAAAGCTGGACCAGTCAGCAGTAGCCACATCCCATTAATATAAATTTGAAAAACAAATTTGCATAGATCATACATAGTTAAAGCTCAAGTACTAATCCCTGTATGATTCACTATTACAAAACTGATAAAAACCCACTTATCTCAGTTCGCTGCTTCCTGCTAATTAGTCAATCTTCTCCCCGTGCTGGTATCTCACCTACAACACCATGCACTAGTTAACTGTGGAACATTCACAAATGTGCTCAGAAATCCAAATAATCACATTTCAGGATGTTTCATGATTATCTATAATCTGTTGTAAATAGCTGAGGCTGTTTGGCAAGCAAGCTCTTTCTAAATATATGCCCACTGTTGTTATGAATGAAACTTGAAACATGTGATTACAGCCCCTGACTAAAGTTGATAGACTGACATAATCAGCAGTCCCTGATTTCAAATTAGAAACACAGTGATTATATCCCAGTGAAGGCAGCGCTCAACATTATGTGCACAATGTGTTTCAGTCTCCTCAAACACAGCTGTCAAACACCCCAATAATGCGACACAAAAGCAAACTAAAATATATATGTATCCCATACGTGGCCTCATTAAGTAAAAAACATCAGAATTTTCTGGGCCGTTACAGAGGTCTTGTCTTATTTTTACCATCCTGTAATCACTCCTAGGCATTCATTATTGGCAATCTAAACTTTGAGCTCTTTTTATATTCTGATCTCTTGGTCATAACCATTCCCTTTACAAACCACCTGAACCGTCCCACCACAATATTGCAAAGTAACCGTTCAGAGTTTGCCGTAACTCTGGTATTGATTGGGGGAGGTCCTGTATCCTTGTTGTACAAGTTCAGCATTTTTTTCTCAAATATATCATTTCAAAGCCAATTTATTTGAAATTTTGAGGGATCAAGATGTTCTGTGCATGAAACAAAACAAGGTTAGCTTGCAAGTTAAGAAGGAAATGGGATCTTGGCCCTCATTGTTAGAGGGTTAGAGTTTAAAAATAGAGAAGCCTTGTTACAATTGTACAGGGTGCTGGTAGGGCACTGTGTACAATTTTAGTTCCTGTATTTAAGAAAGATTCACTGGGCTAATTCCTGGGATGAATGAATTGATTAGCAAGAATGGCTAAATAGGTTTGGGCCTTGCATTCATTAGAGCTTAGAAGAATGAGAGATGATCTTATTGAAACACACAAGATTCTGAGGGGCTTAGAGTCATAGAAATGTACAGCACAGAAACAGACCACGCAGCCCAACTTGCCCATGCTGATCAGATATTCTAAACTCATCTCGTCCCATTTGCCAGCACTTGGCCCATATTCCTCTAAATTGATAGGACCCTTCCTATTCATATACTCATCCAGATGCCTTTTGAATGTTGTAATTGTACCAGCCTCCACCACTTCCTCTGGCAGCTCATTCCATACACGCACCACCCTCTGCGTGAAAAAGTTGCCCCTAAGGTCCCTTTTAGAGAAATGGTCTCTACGAGTGGGGAGCTAGGGGGGACACAATTACAAAACATGTGAACACGCATTTAAAACTGAGATACAAAGCAACTTCTTCTCCCAGAGGATTGTGAATGCCCCGAATAGTCTCTCAGAGTTATCACAGAAATACTTAAACGGGGGTAGATAGATTTTTGAAATATCAATGAAGTGAGGGCTATAACAAGCTGTGCAAAAGAGAAGTTGAGGCTTGAGGCATATTATTCACGACCTTGGGGTGGTTTTGAGGGGTCAGATAGCCTATTTCTGTTTCTATTTCTTATGTTCTTAAGAAGCAGTCCACGTCCAATTGCAGCAGCTGGCAACAGTCACACCACACAAGAGCTGGGTAATGAACATCTTCATTCAATGGCATTACCATCAGTGAATCACTCATTATCCACATTTGGGGGTTACCATGGAGCAGAAACTGAACTGGATTAACCCGATGAACACTGTGTAGGTCAGAGTACAAAGTTAAAAATCACACAACATCAGGTTAGAAGCACCAATTAAACCTGTTGGACTATAACCTGGTGTTGAGATGTTTAACTTTGTATACCCCAGTCCAACACCGGCATCTCCAAATCATGACTACGAGGTCAGAAGCAAGGAACCCTTTAACAAATAATTCACTCCTTATGAAGAGACTGGAGAACAGAGATCTCTTACGTACTTCTGGGTCAGGAAGCCCAGGTTCAAGTCTCATTTGCCCTGAACATGAGTCATAGCTGTTCAAACAGGTTGACTAAAAAAGCAGACCTGAGTTTCTTGATTTAGTCCAGTCCGCTATTCCTGTTCTTCCTTTATGTTTATTATGTGGTGGTGCCGGTGTCAGACTGGGGGTACAAAGTTAAAAATCACACAACACCAGGTTATAGTCCAACAGGTTTATTTGGAAGCACTAGTATTTCTATTGTGGTTGCATTGCTCTGGCCAGGCAATGGCAGCCCTGCCCCAATGATTTTAACTCAACAAAAAAACCGAAAGAACTGCAGATGCTGGAAATCAGAAACAGACAGGTCTGGCAGCATTTGTGGTGAGAAAGCAGGGTTACTGTTTCAGGTCTGGGGACCCCCTCTTCAAAACAGTAAGCGTTAACTCCGATTTCACTCCATAGACCCTGCCAGACCTGCTGAGTTTTTTCCAGCAATTTACTTTTGTTAATGTTTTTAACTAGTTGTGTGAATGAATTTGTTGACTGGGTGATTTGGGTGGTGAGTATCAAAAGATTTTGATCTTTGTGTAGTTTGTCAAGCAGGTAATATGGTGGCGAGTTTTTAAATTAAAAACAAATTGGGTACTTACCCTGTTGGGCAATATTTGATCTTTGACACTTATTAATTAGTTAATACTCCTTTGTTAACAGCATTGTGAATTACCTATTCCACACAGACTAGCACTTGAGAGAGCAGCTCACACCCACCTTCTCCAGAGCGGTTAGGGATGGCCAGCACTGAACACCTGGCCTACTCATTGATGCCAACATTCAATAAATAAATAACAAAATGAAAATCCATTAATGTTACAGTGTAAATCCTGTTTCTAACACACCTGTTAATCACAGAACATCATTTCCGGCATATCCAGTGTTTGGCAACTTCTCTTAATGATTAGGTTGGTCACTCAATTCAATGATTGCACAATCTACAAGGAACATTTAGTATTCAGTGTGACAGGTTTCTGGATTGTATTGTTTCTGTTTTCTCAGGTGATACCATCCTTCCAAATCTCTTAGTACTTCATTATCCCAGCTTCCAGAAACAAATGTCTGACAAGCAATTATGTGGACAGCAAATTCCCTTCTGGTCATTATTCTTGCAACATGTCAGGCATCAAAAGAAAACGTTTTAGTGTCTGAGCATAAAAAAGTACGTGTTTAAACTGTGCACTATTTTTAAAGAATGGTGCAGATGAGGTGAAAATTAAATTGAGTGAGATGGGTATGTAACTATTTTAGACTCAGCTGCAACTGTTCTCCAAAACAAAAACTGACATATTAAGTGGTAAAGAATGTTCTCCATTTTTTAGAGTATTGAGTACAGGAGTTGGGAGGTCATGTTGCAGCTGTACAGGACATTAGTTAGGCCACTGTTGGAATACTGTGTGCAATTCTGATCTACTTCCTATCGGAAAGATGTTGTGAAATTTGAAAGGGTCCAGAAAAGATTTACAAGGATGTTGCCAGGGTTGGAGGATTTGAGCTATAGGGAGAGGGTGAACAGGCTGGGGCTGTTTTCCCTGGAGCGTCGGAGGCTGAGAGGTGACCTTATAGAGGTTTACAAAATTATGAGGGGCATGGATAGGATAAATAGACAAAGTCTTTTCCCTGGGATCAGGGAATCCAGAACTAGAAGGCATAAGTTTAGGGTGAGAGGGGAAAGATATAAAAGAGACCTAAGGGGCAACTTTTTCATGCAGAGTGTGGTATGTGTATGGAATGAGCTGCCAGAGGAAGTGATGGAGGCTGGTACAATTGCAACATTGAAGAGGCATTTAGATGGGTATATGAATAGGAAGGGTTTGGAGGGATATGGGCGGGGTGCTGGCAGGTGGGACTAGATTGGGTTGGGATATCTGGTCGGGATGGACAGGTTGGACCGAAGGGTCTGTTTCCATGCTGTACAGCTCAGGATTTAAACAGTATACTAATTGGAGGCACTATGGCGCAGAAACTAAAAAAAAACATTGTTTTTAGTAATCCTATGCATATCATATTGTTAGACTGGTGTCAGTAAATATGCTTCAGTAGATGAAGCAGCCTATAATCCCCACCAGTGTCAACTGTTCACGTGCAGGAACATAGATTAGATAAGATTAGATTACTTACAGTGTGGAAACAGGCCCTTCGGCCCAACAAGTCCACACCGACCCGCCAAAGCACAACCCACCCATACATTTACCCCTTCACCTAACACTACGGGCAGTTTAGCATGGCCAATTCACCTAACCTGCACATCTTTGGACTGTGGGAGGAAACTGGAGCACCCGGAGGAAACCCACACAGACACAGGGAGAATATGCAAACTCCACACAGTCAGTCACCTGAGACTACTGGTGGATACAATTTATTACTTAGTAATGTCATCCTGTTAGGCCCACAGAAACTGTACATGGCTTAGCTTTTTTTAAAATCCTTTCATGAAATATAATCATTGCTGGTTAGGTCAGCATTTATTGTCAATTGTTTATTGGATGTCAGCATCAATAACTAGGTCAGTGTTCAGTGCTGGCCATCCCTAACTGCTCTGGAGAAGGTGCTTTCTTCACCCTCTGCACTCTATGTGGAGTAGATGACCCACAACACTGTTAAAAGGGGAGTATTAACTTTTTTCAGAAGGTGGTGGTGAGCTGCCTTCTTGAACCGCTGAAATCCACATGCTGTCGGTAGTCCCACAATGCCATTGGGGAGGGAATTCCAGGATTTTGATCCAGTGACACTGAAGGAAAACTGATACATTTCCAAGTCAGGATGGTGAGTGGCTTGGAGGGGAACTTGCAACGGGTGGTGTTCCCATGTATCTGTGCCCTTGTCCTTGTAGATGATAGTCAAAGTTTTGGAATATTCTGCAAAGCAGCATTGTTGAGTTTGTGTGTCAAATGTGAAGGGAATGAATACTGAAGACTATTTTGCCCTGAATGGGATCAAGCTTTTTGAGTGTTTTTGGAGCTGTATTTGTCCTGGCAAGTGGGCAGTATCTCATCACACTGCTGACCTGTGCCTTCAACTGTGGGAAGTCAAGTGACAAGTTATGCACTGCACAAATCCCAGCCTCGACTCCTCTTGTAGCCTTTGTATTTATATGGACTGGATTCTCTTTTGTTGGAAATGGCAACTGCTTAGCAAAAACATTACCACTTGTCAATCCAAATCTGGGTATTATTCAGGTCTTGCCACACAAAGACATGGACTGCTTCAGTATCTGAGGAGTTGTAAATGGTGCTGAACATTGTGTAATCATCAGCAAACACTTCCACATCTGACATTATAATGGAGGGAAGGTCATTGATGAAGCAGCTGAAGATGGTTGGGTATAAGACACTAGCACTGCTGCCTCACAGCGCCAGAGACCCGGGTTCAATCCCTGCCTCGGGCGACTGTCTATATGGAAGTTGCTTATTCTCCCCGTGTCTGCGTGAGTTTCCTCCGGGTGCTCTGGTTTCCTCCCACAGTCCAAAGATGGGCAGGTCAGGTGAATTGGCCATGCTAAATTGCCCGTAGTGTTAGGTAAATATAGGGTAGGGGAATGAGTCTGGGTGGGTTACTCTTTGGAGGGTTGGTGTCGACTTGTTAAGCCGAAGGGCTTGTTTCCATACTGTAGGGAATCTAATCTAAAAAACTTTGATAATCAGCACCTTTTCAGGTGAAGCGTAATTTTTTCTCTTACTAATCTAATTCCTATCTGTGTGTGTGTCTATCTGAAAGATATATGAGTAATCCAGATGCAAAATTTGGAACAGGCCAAGTTGCACTTTGAAAGGTTATACCACTATTGAGATTGGTGCTTTGGAACATTGACCTATAAGATGACATTCAAGAAGTTATGAGTTCAGATTCCCCCACAGCAAGATATGAAAGTGAATTTTTAAAACGTGGCAATTTCTGGGCTAGCACAAAATTCTTATGATCCTGGGGTCCACATCCATGAGGTGGCACGGTGGCTCAGTGGTTAGCACTGCTGCCTCACAGCACCACAGGACCCAGGTTTGATTCCAGCCTCGGGCAACTGTCTGTGTGGAGTTTGCACATTCTCCCCGTGTCCGCGTGGATTTCGTCGGGGTGCTCTTGTTTCCTCTCACAATCCAAAGATGTGCAGGTTAGGTGGATTAGCCATGCTAAATTGCCTGCAGTGCTAGGTGCATCAGTCAAGGGGAAATATAGAGAAATAAGGGACTGGGTCTGGGTGGGGTACTTTTTGGAGGGCCAGTGTGGACTTGTTTGGCCAAAGGGCCTGTTTCCACACTGCAGGAAGTCTTAAGTTCTAATTCTGTGACTATATCCTATTTTCCTCAGGGTGACTAAGGATGGTGGATTGCCTTATTAATATCAGCCAAATCCTGAGGAAATATAAAAAAACAAAACTATTGTCCTGAGTAATATACTGCTATGCTTGCTGTATTAAGCACATCTTGCATTTTATGGTTTTTTTTTAAAACATGAAACCAATAAATATCAAACAAACTAGTTATACAAGTCAGACCTTCATTTATATTTTCATAACTTCAAATTCAAGGGAGTGAATTATATGGCAGCAAATTCGTTGACACATTGCCAAAGTGACAACCATTAAATTGGACTGGAGATTCTACTTTACAATTCTTTTATTCTGGTCTCTCAGCAGATTAATCGAAAAATCATACAAACCAAATTCTCAATTTCAAGAAGATCCTTCCTGCTATGCACAACATTTCTATTCTCTGAAGCACACTGAACTATATTTGAGATATTCTGAAATCTAGCCAGGTTTTCAAAATATCTTCCAGAATAATTTTCTGCTGTCTTGACTTTTAAAGAAGGAAGTCAAAATCCAAACCTAAGATTATAACAAACAGAAAGTATTCCAACACGACAGGAAGTCAGAAACTATGCTATAAATCTGGAGTTGTAAAATGATTTAAGGTTAAATACAATTGACAATCCCTGTTCTTGTAGTTATATTAACATGTCTAAATGGGGGAAAATTACTTTGTGTTTTATGCAGAAAGCAGATATCAAGCCACTGAAAGGTTTATTGGTGAAATGTGGTTTTGGTTCTCCTTTGGCACTAGGCTTAGAGATTTCAGATGTTGCGTATTTATGAAGCTAACTAGTTTCATTTTTTTGTCTCAATGATATTTTATCTCCCAAGATGGTAGATGGCAATACTGGAGAAGATTTTCCTACCTTAGGATGCAAAACTCAGTGTCAATAATTCTCAGATTTTCAACGATACTTCCAGGGAATAAATGGACTTTTCCTGTTCCTGGATTTTAATTCTCTCTCCCACCAAAAATCTTTGCTCAGTTTTTCAAATACAAATACCTTCTGCAATGACCCTCTCATTTCCATTACAGGTGTACGATGAGACAAACTGATATATATTCCTCTCCACTATGCTGTGATTGGAAGTAGATATTTCAAATGTTGGTAATAAATAACTCACTGTGAAAGACATTCAAATACCCAGGTGCTTAAACCAGACTACCCTTACAAGTAAACTGGTTAGGATCATTAATTCCTTTGACAAATCAGGTGAATGAAGATTGGATCTAAGGATCATAACTACTACTCTTGAAGAAAACTAAAAGAGCCCTTCTTATTCAAGTCCCCTATCTGCTCATGATAACAGCAAACTATTACTATTTTATGCCCCTAAATGGAAGCGTGTTTAAAGCTTCACTTTCCAGAGGTACACCACCATATAAAGATATTCAAGGTCAAAATTAGCCAGTGAGTTCAAGTCATGAACTAACACACAATGACATCATTGAGAATGTGAAATCTACAAATATTATTGCAATGAGTCTGTTGTTCAGGTCATCAGTCAACTGGAGCACACCAGTGTATCACAATTCCCACCCCTTCCATTCAGAATTCAGAATTGTCTTTTCAACAGTTTAACAGTGGTTCTTGTAACTCAACTACATGCAATCCAGAGGCATTTCCTTTACCTTTACTCTAACAGATAGAAATACCTATCCAACTGAAATACACTCCCCCTACCAGTTATTTAATCTACTATGCTCCTTCACTGCTTTCCATGGGAAATTCTGCATTTGGTTCACAATCTGACAAAAATCTGAATTGTTTTCTGGCTTTATTGTGCAATAGCTTGTCCACTTTGAGCTTATGACTTAAACTTAAAAGGAAAAGCAACAAGAGCATTTCTAATTTGCCAGAAAATATTTGAAGTAAATTGGAACTTGCTTAGGGAAAGTAAATTAATCCATGGTAGCTGCTACTGAATACACTGGGATTGTATATTTATAATTGACATTGGTTGTATTTTGGTACATTTTGTTAAATCCATTCACAGGCTATGGCTGTCCCTGGCTAGGCCAGCATTTACTGCCAAGAGGGAAATTAAGACTCAACTAATGGGTCTGGGATCACATGGAGGTCAGACTGGGTAAGGGTAGAGTTCCTCTCCTAATGAGCATTCATGAGATTATTTCCCTGCATGTAAAGCTTTTAACAACTATTGTGCACTGATAAAAAAAAAATCTAAATGTTGCATTGCCTGTAGTTTTGGGGTGCTCCTTTGTAAGTTGTGAACTTTTAAACTGCTCAATCAATCCGAATATTACTCACTTATGGAGACTGCACTCCCTGACCATCCTTTTGACTTCTGAATAGCACAATACACTTGAAAATGTTGACTTAAAAGCTATAAAGATACATATTCCGATCATTTTTACATTGGGTACACTGTCTTCTAGTTAATAATTTAATTTATCAGTAACAGGCCTCAACTGAATCCTGGACTAATTTAACCAACAGTCACTCTCAAGCATCTCTTAATCTCTATGTAATGAATATAATTTTTAAGATGCAAATTTTAATTCTGCTTTTAAACAGTGATTTGTCAGTGACTGGGGAAAGCATATAATTACACCTTTCTTGCATGAAAATAAGTACAAGATTTTATGTACTATCAACTGCCAAAATTTAACAATCAATATATTATTCAGAGAATGCAGATGATTGTGACTGTTATAAGAGTCTAAAATACTTGAGTCTTGGTATCACTAGCCAGGAGACTGAAGCCAAGAAGTGTATTTCTGGCATTGACCTGGCCACCATTTGAACTTATTTCAAAGGCAATGGGCAGTCAACATATTGAGTGTCTTTCTCAGCTCTCCATTGCTGTGAATTCTGTTGCCATAAGGAAAAGTTAAAAATCACACCACACCAGGTTATAGTCCAACAGGTTTATTTGGAAACACTAGTTTTCAGAGCCTGCTCCTTCATCGGGTGGTTGTGGAGGTTAAGATCATGCTCACAGAATTTGTAGCTAAAGGATTCCGGTGTCATGGAGATGCGATACAGTAAACAATCTCAGATTAAAACGTTCGTCTTTTAGAATGGGATATGCTGGTTTCTGTTCTTTTATATGTAAACTCAGAACTTCTTTTTAAATTACATTCTCAAGATTTTTAAACAATAGATGTGGAGTCTGTCTGTGACCTAATGCTATGTCAGACTGACAAACTCTCTGTATAGTTTTACATGGATTCATGCAGTTCTTGAGCAAAATGTAATTATGCAAAAACAAATTCACTCCATAAGCTTGTAAGTGTGCGTATGTAAGACGACAGATTGAATGTGCATGTCAGTGTGTGCATGTGTGTATGAGTGCAATGATGGAATGTGTGTGTAAGCTTGGTTGAGTGTGTGCCTGTGAGTGTGATGGGGTATGTGTGAGAGGGGTCAGTGTGTGAGAGTTTGTGTGTGTGTGTGTGTGTGTGTGTGTGAGAGAGAGTGTGAGAGTGTCACACAGTGGGATCATCTCTAGTGTGACATGAACCCAAGGTCCTGGTTGAGGCCATTCTCATGGGTACCGAACATTGCTATCAACCACCTGACAAAGGAGCAGCGCTCTGAAAGCTAGTTCTTCCAATTAAACCTGTTGCACTATAACCTGGTGTTGTGTGATTTTTAACTTTGTCCATCCCAGCCCAAAACCAGCACCTCCAAGTCATGACCATAAGGAAAGGCTGATCTCTAGTCTTACCATCAGGTCTCCAGTGGAGCAGCATGGTGGCTTATTGGTTAGTACTACTGCCCCACAGCACCAGGGACCTGGATTCGATTCCAGCCTCAGGCGAATGTCTGTGTGGAGTTTGCACGTTGTCCCTGTGCTTGTGTGGGTTTTCTCAGAGTGCTCCAGTTTCCTCCCACTGTGCAGGTTAGGTGAATTGGCCATTCTAAATTGCCCATATTGTTCAGGGATGTGTAGGTTAGGTGCATTAGTCATGGGAAATGTAGAGTAATAGGGTAGGGGAATGAGTCCGGGTGGGATAGTCTTTGGAGGGTTGATGCGGACTCGTCATACTGTGGGGATTCTAAAGCTCTCTATTGCTGGCATCAGCGTAATGCATCACATGAATGCAGCATGTTGGTAGGTCATTCAATCTCTCTTTCTTTCATGTTAATTCCAAATTAGTCTGTATGATATCTTCACTTATTATTTTGCCAGGTATTAATGATAAAGTTTGTGGAATCCTCAGCTGGAGAACAAGGAGGACAGGTCAGAGACACCCATTGTAGGTGGCATCATCAGACCAGATGCAATAGAGATGAAGAAACTGGGCAAATGGAATTTAGTTCTCATTGCCTTCAGAATCAAAGGATAATGGAGGAGGACGAAATCAGGGTATTGAGCTCAGTAAAAATCATACTGAATGGTGGAGCAGGTTTGAGAGATTGAATGACTTACTCCTGTTATGTTTCTAACTTTAAAGGAAGCAGTGTGGGAGGAAGTGTAGTGGTGATAACTGTGGGAGATAGTGGGTTTGCAGTGGACATTGGTGGACAGACTATCCCCAGAAATTAAAACAGAAAATTCAAGGAAAGGAAGAGTGTGAGAGGTACCAGATAGAGATAAGAGAAGGATGGGAATTGAAAACAAAAATTATTCATATTTTCAATTCTCCAGGAGAGAAAGAAGCAGCATTAATGATGTCATCGATGTACCACAAAAAGAGTTAAGGGAGGTGGCCTGGGTAGGACTGAAGCAAGGAATGTTCCCCATACCCCCACAATGATACCGGTAACACTGAGCCCCAAATGGGAACCCCCAGCCATACTT
Organism: Chiloscyllium plagiosum; assembly: GCF_037043375.1. Taxonomy (NCBI): domain Eukaryota; kingdom Metazoa; phylum Chordata; class Chondrichthyes; order Orectolobiformes; family Hemiscylliidae; genus Chiloscyllium; species Chiloscyllium plagiosum. The sequence goes on from NW_028270181.1 coordinate 2,511,505, forward strand.
TGGAGAAAGTGAGATGAGTTAAAGGAGGTGTTGGTCAAAGCAAAGACAAGCTAAGCCAGGCGAAGGAGGTGGCAGTGGAAAGGGGCTGTTAAGGTTTCCATTGAAGGAAGATGCAGAAGGTCTTTAGACAACTCTGGTGGGTTGGACATAGAAAGAGTCTGCGTGTTCATGGTAAAGAGGTGGCTGTGGCAAAGAAACTGAATTTGTGGAACCGACATAAAACACGAGAAGCATCGCTAATGTAAGTGGGGAGGGACTGGACAAGGGGAGTTAAAAGTAGGTTCATAATAGGCAGAAAGAGGCAGAGATGTGTTTAACATGACTTGCAGCATGGCAGACTGAAACCAGCATTAAAGTAAAGTGAAGACCTTAAGAAGCCATCAGGAGGATGAAGTAGAAAATGAGAACAGGATAGCAGGTACTATTAAATCAATAAATCAATAATATGTATTTGTATATTGAGAGTAAATGCGTGACAATAGAAACAGCATGGCCAGTGAAAGATCCAAAAGAAAGACAGAACATTTATTTGACCATAAGAGCATTAGACATGGAGCAGAAATTAGGCCATTCAGCCTAATTCAAGTCTGCTCTCCCATTCAATCATGGCTGATAAGTTTCTCAACCCCATTCTCTCCACTTTCTATGAACCTACATTCCACGGTCTCTTTGTTCAGCAACACCCCCAGGACCTTACCATTAAGTGTATAAGTCCTGCTAAGATTTGCTTTCCCAAAATGCAGCACCTTGCATTTATCGAAATTAAACTCCATCTGCCACTCCTCAGCCAATTGGCCCACCTGGTCCAGATCCTGTTGTAATCCACTACACCTCCAATTTTGGTGTAATCTGCAAACTTACTTACTGTACCTCTTATGCTCGCATCCAAATCATTTATATAAACGACAAAAAGTAGTGGACCCAGCACCGATCCTTGTGGCACTCCACTGGTCATAGGCCTCCAGTCTGAAAATCACCTCTCCACCACCACCCTCTGTCTTCTACCTTCCAGCCAGTTCTGTATCCAAATGGCTAGTTCTCCCTGTATTCCATGAGATCTAACCTTGCTAACCAGTATCCCATGGAGAAACTTGTCGAATGCCTTACTGAAGTCCATCAAGATCATGTCCACTGCTCTGCACTTTTCAATCCTCTTTGTTACTTCTTCAAAAAACTCAATCAAGTTTGTGAGACATGATTTCCCATGCACAAAGCCATGTTGACTATCCCTAATCAGTCCTTGCCTTTCCAAATACATGTACAGCCTGTCCCTCAGGATTCCCTCCAACAACTGCCCACCACCGACGTCAAGCTCATTGGTCTATGGTTCCCTGGCTTGTCCTTACCACCCTTCTTAAACACGTTAGCCAACCTCCAGTCTTCCGGCACCTCACCTGTGACTATCGATGATACAAATATCTCAGCAAGAGACCCAGCGATCAGTTAAGGGAGAAAGCTCAGTTTATCCAAGATTACACAGCTCAAATCTAACATCATGGCACAGGTAGTGGGACTGCAAGGACAACAAACATTTTGTGTCGGCTCATGGAATAGGTCCGAAACAGAAGATGAATTTCAAACTGGTAAGCAGAAGTAGAAATTTCAGATAAATTTGAAAACATTAGAAGATAAAAAGGGAGTAGGTGCCAACAGCTTGCAGGCAACAGCATTCAAATAAATGCAGGGGAAAGAAAAATCAATTGCTTCCTTAATGCCATTTTTAGGGAATCACCAATAAAAGTAGTTGTGAAAATAGCTTTCAACTTACAAAGTTAAATAATGATGACGCAGGGATTTACAGACACAATACCTGTGGTATAAGGGGAGTAATGAAATATCTGACTCAGCAGGAGATGGTAAAAGGAAGATGTCTGGGATTTATGGAAGGGCAAATATTTCTGACCACAGTATTTCTGTAGAAGATGGGAGGTCTTGTTGACAATGGGAATATTCCAAATTTAATTTAGTTACGATTTCTAGTCTGTGAGCTAAGGCATGATCTGCAAGATGTGGCCAAGGCTCCTGTAAGTGTGACAATGCTGCTCCTTAACCAAGATATGTTATCCTTGGTTTTTTCCAAAAGTGTTGCACAAGGCAGAGTTGCTGAGTTGTCTGGGTTTATCTACTTGAAGAAGCTTTCAAGTTAAAAAAAAAACTTGTGCAATAAAAGGGGAGTGGCCAATTCTCCCAGCTCGGCTTTTCTCTGGTTTGGTTTGGTTTGGTTTTAGCAAGCAGTCAGTTTTTGAGACTGCTGGTCAAAGAAGCAATTCCATGCTGATCATCTCTCCCTCTTTCTCTCTCTCTCTCTCTCTCTCTCTCTCTCTCCCCCTCTCTGGCATCTTTTCTGCAAGAGCCTGTGCTCAATTTTATCTTTTTTTTGCCAAGAGGTGTTCGTAGGGATGTTGCAAGTCTTTTGAAAAGCATCATTAAGTTGTGATAGAGTCAATTAGGTTTTTAAATAGTTAAGTTATTTTATATTCTATTCTCTTTTGTTTGTGTTTCATTTGGTAATCTTGAAAATAAATTCTGTTTTGTTTAAAACTGACTGCTTGGGCCAGCTGCATCCCTCCTGGAATATCCACTTTACACCTTAAAACAACTAGACAAGCTCATGTCCAGGCTACTTTCATGAAATGTTTTGAGGGGGTCAGACTTGGACCATAACAGGAAGTTCACTGGAAAATCTCATCAAGCTATGATAATGAAGCAGGAACAACTCAAAGGACATTCCTCAGCAGGCTCTTAATCTCTGTATCCTCTCAGACACGGAAGACAATTGCCTCCATCAGGACTGCATATGGCTTCCATCCTCTCTCCAACACTTTGTGGCACAGTGGACTGATATCTAAGACTATCTTGCATTAAAAACACCATTGTCAATGAGAGGATATTTTGTATTTTTATTGTAATCAGAGAATGTTAAAATGGTTTCAGATCTGTCAAATTAATTGTAAGATATTCAAATCTCTGCAGTTTTTTTTTCTATTTTTAAAGAGATTCAATAGCAAAGCCTTAATTATTAAGGCTTTTAATTAGAACACCACACAGATTTTGATGTAAATTATTGGTTGTGAGTTGGGTTGTTAAAATAATCACAGCAGCACCATTTATCTTCCCTTTCAATTAAACTGCTAGTTGTCTATGAATTACATCATTTCATGTAGAGCAGTCTTCTCAACTTCCCAGTTAATATTTGATTAGACTTGGACCTGTGTCTGCACTGCTACAAATGGATTGGCCTCTGGCATCAAACTTGAAATTCAATTTTGTTCCCTAGAATACTTTCATTGTAGATTTGTTGTGTGAATTTCAGCTGGACTGGAAATCTCATCTGGATTCTACACAAAAGGTGCTTGCTCAGAAATTATTTAAATGCAGCAGCATACAGACAGAATTTCATAAAAATTCTAACCTTGTCTTGACAGATGTGTGCACTGAAAATATACCCACACAATGAAGGGCTTCTGGCATAAAGGTTGTAAACAAGAGCCCTTCTCATCACTAAACAAAAAAAAACCCTGCGGATGCTGGAAATCAGAAACAAAAACAGAAATTGCCGGAAATACTCAGCAGGTCTGACAGCATCTGCAAAGAGAAATCAGAGTTAACATTTCAGGTCCAGTCTACTTTCTCTCCACAGATGCTGCCAGACCTACTGAGTATTTCCAGCAATTTCTGTTTTTGTCCCTTACCATTACTACAGTTTTGAAAGACTTGAAAAATAGATTTTTCAGAAATAAGATGAATCTACATAACACCATTTAAGGAAGTTGGAGTAACTTTGTTGAGATATTTGAAGAGTGCTATAGAGACACTAAAAGCCCCTAACGGAAGATTTTTCAGACAATTAACTTGTGATTTCTTTGAAGTAGATATCGACAGGTAGTAGTGATCAGATAACTGCTTTTCTTTCAGATTTCTAGTATTTTGCTTTTCTCTTACTGATCAAAGAACAATCTGTGAACTCTAGTCAGACTGGTTTCATGGCAAAATGGGGGCTTTTTAAAAAGTAAAACGTTCACTTGTTACATGAATTTAAACTGGGCAAGAAGCCACAACAAGATTCTCCAAAGACATTGTTTGTACAGAACTTTGTGCTCACAGCTATTCAGATCAAATTCATCAAGGGATGAGTCATGGCAAGTTGATAGCTATACTGTAATGCTTAAAATATAATTTTACAATTTATTTGTCATAAAAGGAGCAGCATGAATAAATCAGAAGGGAAAATGGGCTAAAAATGACATTTATATGGTTGCTAACAACTCATCTCCCCCCTTCCATTATACACCTTTCCCCAGTAAATCAACTGTAGTACATATTATCTGCCAAGCTGATGTGTATATTCCTCTTTAGAACTGCAATCATAGATAGAACAGCATTACATTAATAACAGATGGTAATCTGATTTTAGTGAAAACTTGAAAAGCTTCTGAGTGTAGCAGCTGAAGTGTAGAGAGTTTCAGATCAATAGGAAATGAGGTTTTATTCCTAATTTTTGATCCTCAATGAACAACTTGCATTTTGAGAGCACCTTTAACTTAATACAGCATCTCAAGGTGCTTCACATCAGCATTGTCAATGCTCAATTTTGAGCTACAAGAGGTGGTGTCAGGACCATGTGATCACTAGTTTGATGAGACATGTAGGTTTTAAATAATGTCTTAAAGGAGAGGGAGGTAAAAGTGAGAGATTTAGGGAGAAATGTTATGGTCCACGCGGCTGAGAGCTCACCACAGGTAGCGTGGTTGAAGTTAAGGACACGACAGATGCCAGGATAACATTGGATAGCAATCAGTTGCACAAATTACATTGAGACAGTTCCTTCCTCGTCAGGAGCTAACATGGCTGGTGACAATACTGTACCTCTGTCTCCAACAGAAATCAACCAACTTGACCCTGTTCAAGGTTTGAACGTCAGACTCTCATGGTCTGGGACATCATGGTTGTCCATGTCAAAATGGTCCAATTCCCATCAATATAACAATTAGATCCCCCATACAAAAGTACAATGTTTAATAGTGTCTTATAGAATGGAAAGAATTTCAATTTGTAGCGAATTAATAAAATGTGCAAGGCTGAGAAGGATCTAGGGCAAATCATTGCGATTGCTGAAGTGAAGCCATGAAGCAATCATTGCAATCCACAAAAAATATCAACACTCAGCTGTCAAGGATGTTGCTACTATCATAAAATTCTAGTGGATGGGTGGCGGAGAGAGCTTTCCTTCTGATTAGCCTGAATGGTTTGGAGAGCCGCTGTGTGATCGGCAAGGTGAAGCTGAACACATTGTTTCCTGTTGCTTTCTATCAAAGCACAGCGGGTGTGTGAGGGGGCACAGGAACCTGCAGCACTGCACAGCAATAGCAAACATCCTAGCTTTCCAAACACCCACAAACGTTCGGATTAAATTTCTGATTTGGGGAGAAGGGATTAAAATCACTCTTACAATCTCTTATTCAGCCTGGATTTTTATCCGCGGGACCGGTGGCAGGACTTGGGCAACATTCCATGGTCCATCTGACTCGGAGCAGAGTGCCACTACAAGGGCAGGATCAACACTGTTGGGCAGTGCCTGCTGCTGTCAGGCCCTTTTGCAGAGTGGCAGGCATTGTCAAGTGGGGTGCCACAGGGTTCAGTGCTGGGACCCCAGCTGTTCACAATATACATGAACGATTTAGACAAAGGAATTGAATGCAATATCTCCAATATTGCAGATGACACTAAGCAGGGTAGCAGTGTTTGCTGTGAGGAGGATGCTAAAGGCTGCAGGATACTTGACAGGCTATATGTGGGAAGAATACTGCCACTGTTGGGAAAAACCAGAATCGAGGTCAAAGTCTAAGAATAATGGGTAAGCCGTTCAGGACTGAGATGAGGGAGAATTTCTTCATTCAGAGAGTTGTGAACCCTTTTGGAATTCTCTCCCACAGGAAGCTGTTGGGGCCACTTCATTAGATAGATTCAAGAGGGAGCTGGCCAGGGTCCTTGTGGCTAAAGGGGTCAAGGGGTATGGGGAGAGACTGGGAATGGGACACTGAGATTGCATAATCAGCCATGATAATATTGAACGGTAGTGCAGGCCCTAAGGGCCAAATGGCCTACTCCTGCACCTACTTTCTATGTTTTTATTTTTCCACTACAATTAACTCTGGAAAATGTTCAGAGGCCACCACAGGATCAGTTGTAGAGGTCCAATGTTTAAAAGGCCTACTCTGGTGATATGAGACACAACTAAAGTAGAAACACCCTCTGAACCTCATCCGCTGACCCACTGCCCTTGCCACCCATGAAAAGACATCAAACAAGCCTGATCGCCTTTTACGCCAAGCTATAACACTTCCATGACCATTTGGAGATGATTATCACATTTATCGTTCTGTTGTAAGGAGTTTTTTTTTAAACTATAGTGAAAGGTTATCAATGAATTGCTTTTTCCAACTAAAAAAGCTTGTTTTGAAAGAAATACGTTTAACTGGAAGCACTGGGTGAATTGCTTCTAAATGGTGGGCAAATGGGCTCAGAAGTCATGAGTGGTCACAGGGCTTGTTCGGAAGGCATATCTTAACATGGGTGATGCAAGAGGCCAAAAGGGCTGGCTAGAAAGTACAAGGGCATGAGGAGGACATTTTGAACTGACCTCTGAGGTGCCATGAACCTTGACCCTTCAGAAAGCTGCTCTGGTTCCCTGAAAGTTTCAGTGGAGGAGGAAGAATCTCTCTCTGAAATGGAACCAGCCAGGTCAGGAGTGCTGAGTGCAGCCTGCACACTTAAAGGGCATTCCCAAAAACTACAAATATGATAGTTTAAACATCAGAACTGTAATAACTTTGATTGAAAGCAGCAGCAAACATCTGTCAAGATTAAACTGTTAAGGGACAAGGGCAAGCTGTTATACAGAAATTAAAAGCAACTAGCCATGCCTGGGAGACAAAAGAGTCGAAATTACATAAACAAACTGCTTTAACATCTGCTTGATAACTGGCTGCTTTATGCCACAAGGATAAATGAAATATTTAAGGAGCTAATCCCAGGAAAGCTGTGTCTTTAAACAGACTGTCAGTACCAGATTTAACAATTTTGATTTGATTTGATTTGTTATTGTCGTATGTACCAAGATACAGTGAAGATTATTGTTTTGCGTGCTATCCAGCCAAATTATATCCTACATAAGTACATCAGGATAATAGAACAGAATACAGTGTTACAGCTACAGAGAGGGTGTAGAGAACGATCAACTCTATCAGATGAGAGGTCCATTCATAAGTCTGATAACAGAGGGGAAGAAGCTGTTCTTGAATCTGTTGGTACACATTTTCAAACTTTTGTGTCTCCTGCCCAATGGAAGAGTGTGGAAGAGAGTATAACTGTGGTGGGATGAGTCATTGATTACATTGGCTGCTTTCCCAAGGCATTGTAGATAGAACAGAAGATACTTCTGTTAAGAAGGCAAGCTGTAGACTTGATGGTTCCAGAGGAGTAGTCATTATTGTGGATGAAAGACTCAAAAGAATCATCAATAATGTCACACCACAAACATGGAAAGAAGAAAAATGTTTCAGAATTCAAGGATTCTTTGGGAGCAGATCTCCAGCGAACAGCGTTGCACAAGGATCACATTTTGGACACATCCAGAGATAGATGCTGTTGGTTGGAATTGTTGCTCAATTCCACTCAGATAAGAAGCAAGTCAGTTTGTGAGACTTAACTCGCTTATTTGAGGGGTCTTATTTTGGTTGCTACTTGCAATCAAGTTTAAGTATTGTTTCAGTATTTGGTTGTCTGTGAGATTTCTTAATAAGTCGCCAAATTAAAGGTAGCTTGTGGTAATTTACCCACAACCCAAGGTCCACGAATGGGGTTGGGAATCCTCACCGTGTTAAAGGGTTGATGAGTCATTCGAATGCAGTGAAAATCCAGCCTATGGTTCAATAGCTGAGATCCAGTATCATGTAGAAATGATAGGTCCACTTCCTTCTAGACTCTGAGGAATTATAGTGAGGCTGTACCTCTCTAATCCAGCCACCTCCAGTCTGGCAGAGGCTCAGCCTCGAGGCTGCTGAATTACAGAGGTATAACTTATACTCTACTCTGGAACTGAAATTATTGGGATGTCACAGAACCTTCTCTACAGGAGTGTGAATCTCCTTTTGTCCTTGAAACTGACTCTTCCCGAGTTTGTAACCTTTAACACTGATGCTGGTAGGTGGTGGATTAGAAACAGCTGGATCATCATTCAGAGGTATAAGTATTATTGTTATTTTTAACATCTCAATTATCAACTGTGCCTGTGGTGAAATTATGACAAACCATAAAATCATAGATGATTATCACTTATGTAAATTAAACAGTACCTGCCTCAAATGCACAGCTACTCAAACAGTCTTACAATCGACTAAATTGCTGTCTTGTCACATCTCAGCAGGAACAATTGCACTGTTTCTTCTGAAATATTAGCAGCTTGTTACAAAATTCCTATTGTAATACTCCAAGAAAATCAGAGGGACTGTCTGGGAGTGTTTTAGAAAACAGCAAAGAAGGTGAAAAAAAGGGAATAAAAATAGAATATTACTAGAAACTGGCCGGAAGTAATAAAAAAAGGGTAGGTTTTTAAGTATATGAGAAGAAAGTAAGGCAACAAATCCTGGTCACAGAGATGCAGAGACTGTCTTATGGTCAGGAGGAGAGACAGTAACAGCATCAGCCATTTGTTAGGTCTACCCTCGTAGCCTTCAATTCAAACATATTTGGTCAGTGAGCTGCTGGAAGGGAGCAATTGGGTGCAGTGAGGAACATAGAACAGGAATTGCTTATTCAGCTCCACGAACCTGTTCCACCAGCCAATGAGATAATGATTGATCTGTAGCCAAACTCTATACACCTGCCTTTGGCCCACACCCCTTTGCTAACCAAAAAATTATTTATCGCAGATTTAAAATTAACAACTGATCTAGTGCCAACCACTGTTTGTGGAAGAGTTTCAAACATCTATCACCCTTTGAGTGTAGAAGTGCTTTCTAATTTCTCTCCTGAACAGACTGGCCCTAATTCTCAGACAATGGCTCCTAGTTCTAGAATCCACCAACCAGTAGAAACAGTTTCTATACTTACCATATTTTCCTGTTAAAATCTTGATATCTATAATCAGATTACTCCTTAACCTTCTAAATTCTAACGAAAACTGGCCCAATTTGTATAATCGCTCCTCATAGCCTAAACCCCAAAGGTATCATTCTTGTAAAGCTATGTTGCACTCCATCCAAGGCCAATCTGTCCTCCCTATGGTGTGCTGCCCTAATCTGTTCTCAGTACTCCAACTGGGGTCTAATCAGGAAAACAGAACATGTGTATGCTCTCAACCAATAAGATGGAGAATTGTGAAACAAGGATTTTGAAGAAAGTGAAATTTGACAGAGTGATTACAATTTCATACTAACCACATAAAATAGGAAGAGAAAAAATCAAAATGAATACAACTCAGGAAGTTATATGCAAACTTGAGAGTTTGAAATTGGATCTTGATCCAACATAAGGAAAAGTTTCAGCTGTATGGGGAGTAGCCAATAAGTGGTTAAGGTCTATCCTATTCTTAATTTTTAGATTAGTATCCAATTTGGTGACAAATTTTCCAATATATATAAAAATCATCACAGATGCCAGTCTTCAGATGATTCAATGCACCGCATGTGATATCAAGAAACTGAAGTCAGTGGATCCTGCTAAGGCTGTGGGTCCTGACAACACTCTCAGAATAGTACTGAAGATGTGTGCTTCATAACTTGCCATTCTCCTAGCCAAGTTGTTCCAGTAGAGCAACAACGTTGGTAATAAGATTGCAGGCAGAGGAGCCTAGATGGCTGTAGTCCATATTGTGGCTGGTATACACTGTTGCCAATACAGATCAGTTCAAAGTGAGTGGGGTGCCAATCAAACAGACCATAACCAGACAGTGTCAACTTCTTGAGTGCTGTTGGAGATAAGCCCATGCAGACAAGTGGAAAATATTCCAACGCACATCTGACTTGCACCTTGCAGTGGTAGATAGGCACTTGGGAGTCAGGAAGTGTGTCACTCACTTCAGATTCTTAACCTCTGACCTGCTGTTTTAGTCACAGTATTTTTATGCTGGTTCTGTTCATTTTCTGGACAATTGTAACCCCGAGAATGTTGATAGCGTTACGTAAGTTATGGTAATGCTATAGAATGTCAAGGGGAGAATATTAGATTCTCTCTTGTTGAAGATGGTCATTTCCCTCGTTACTTTCTGTTCAGCCTCTTTCTTTGCTTTTGATTTATGAGACTTTTAGACCAATTTGCCAAAGATTACAATCTGGAGGTTCCTCAACTACTATAAATATCCTTTGTGGATATTATGGATTTTGAATTAACTATCATCCTGAAATTGAGTCAATTGTATATCATAAGCCATGTAAACAGATTCTTCTTCAGGACATTGGTTCTAATCTTTTCACTGCACGTTTTCTCTACAGAGCTCTTAAACCACCCAGTTCATTTATTCCACAGTTTTCACGCTAAGGTTACTTTCACTTCCTATTGACTGTTAGTTTTGAATATCTTGACTTTTGCTTCCAGTTCAATGAGTGGTTCAAATGAACAAATCACTTCTCACTGCATAACATTGACTATCATACTAAGATGAGAATCCCTTCCCACTCTTTCTAAAATCACACATGCTTACAACCACCAATTACATTCCGCAATATTTTCTGTCTTTGCCAAATATTAAGGAGATAAGGAGAAACGTCTTCAGCCAGAGAGTGGTGAATTTACAGAGTTTATGGCCACAGAAGGCTGTGGACGCCAGGACATTGAGTACATTAAAGACGGAGATAGATAGGTTCTTGAGTATCAAGAGGATCAAGGGTTACAGGGAGAAAGCGGGAGAATGGGGTTGAGTAACTTATCAGCCATGATTGAATGGTGGAGTGGACTCGATTGGTTGAATTCTGTTCCTATGTCTTATGGTCTTATAATGACTCTCAATATGAAGGACGGAATGGAGAAGACGTATTTTTACTTAAGCACCTTCTAATTTGTTTCCAAAGTTCCTCCGTTAGCTTCAAATATTAAGAATTAATTTAAGGTGTGTTGCCCATTATGATAAAGGGAAGCACTGGAGACACTTTACGACAGGCAAGACTCGAGATGAAAAGAATGAGCAAGTAATGGTATGGGCCATTGTGTTCAGGTCAAATTCCACATATTACACAAAGATCAAATAGAACACAAATTCATGTACTTTGTTTAGGACCGGAGGTCATTCTGTGCCATTAGTGCTGAAAATAAAGCTATATTCTTGTGCATACCAAGTCTAAGCACATTGAAAGCATATATTGCAGAGGAAACAACTACCAATCAGATGTTAAATAGTTTGCCAAGTAGAAACAATAATCAGGTAAAGGCAAAATATGGCGTATATTGAAATCTGAAATAAAAACAGAAATGCTGGAGAAACTCAACAGGTCATAGAGTCATAGAGATGTACAGCATGGAAACAGACCCTTCCATGCCGACCAGATATCCCAAACCAATCTAGTCCCACCTGTCAGCACCCGGCCCATATCCCTCCAAACCCTTCCTATTCATATACCCATCCAGATGCCTTTTAAATGTTGCAATTGTACCAGCCTCCGCCACTTCCTCTGGCAGCTCATTCCATACACGTACCCTCTGCGTGAAAAAGGTGCTCCTTAGGTCTCTTTTATATCTTTCCCCTCTCACCCTAAACCGATGCCCTCTAGTTCTGGACTCCCCGATCCCAAGGAAAATACTTTGTCTATTTATCCTATCCATGCCCCTCATGATTTTATAAAGCTCTATAAGGTCACCCCTCAGCCTCCGATGATCCTGGCAGTATCTGTAGAAGGTGCATTTTCAGATGTTTCGTCGCCATTATAGGTAACATCTTCAGTGAGCCTCTGGCAAAGCATTGCTGATGATTCCTGCTTTCTATTTATATGCTTGGGTTTCATTGGTTTGGTGATGTCAGTTACTGTGGTGATGTCATTTCCTGTTCTTTTTCTCAGGGGGTGGAATCCAAGTCAATGTGTTTGTTGATAGAGTTCCGGTTCAAATACCATGCTTCTAGGAATTCTCGTGCGTGTCTCTGTTTGGCTTGTCTATCCTAGGATATCCTTACATATGGATGAGGAAGGACACCACTTCGACTGGGACAACACACCCATCCTAGGATAAGCTTAAAAGGCATCTGGATGGGTATATGAATAGGAAGGGTTTAGAGAGATATGGGTCAATTGCTGGCAAATAGGACTAGATTAATTTAGGATATTTGGTTGGCAAGGACCAGTTGGACTGAAGGATTTGTTTCCATACTGTACAACTATATGACTCTATGACTCGTAAGAGAATGAGTCCTGAAAAATGACTGGAAAGTTTTGAGGTCTTCATCATGGATTGGACAAACCATGATTTTATTGAATTATCTATGAGACTAAACTGTTCAGAAATGTAAAATCAGAATATTATGGTAAATTGAGACTTTACAAAGGGACAAGGAGCACAGATTGAAATTAGATAAAGAAAAATTTTGGATTGACATTAGAAATTTCTTCATTTAAGCTAATGGAGGTGAAAATTCTATATTGAAGAAACAGATCCATATCCTCTTGTGAAGCAAAGAGGTTGACTTTCTGAAATGAGGATCCATGATGAGCTAAATAGAGTACCACTTCACCTGATCTATATGGACTATAAGGTGTTCAACAAGGTTCCCCATGGGAGACTGATTAGCAAGGTTAGATCTCACGGAATACAGGGAGAACTAGTCATTTGGATACAGAACTGGCTCAAAGATAGAAGACAGAGGGTGATGGTGGAGGGTTGTTTTTCAGACTGGAGGCCTGTGACCAGTGGAGTGCCACAAGGATCGGTGCTGGGCCCTCTACTTTTTGTCATTTACATAAATGATTTGGATGCAAGCATAAAAGGTACAGTTAGTAAGTTTGCAGACGACACCAAAATTGGAGATGTAGTGGACAGCGAAGAGGGTCACCTCAGATTACTACAGGATCTGGACCAAATGGGCCAATGGGCTGAGAAGTGGCAGATGGACTTTAATTCAGATAAATGCGAGGTGCTGCATTTTGGAAAAGCAGATCTTAGCAGGACAAATACACTTAATGGTAAGGTCCTAGGGAGTGTTGCTGAACAAAGAGACCTTGGAATGCAGGTTCATAGCTCCTTGAAAGTGGAGTCACAGGTATATAGGATAGTGAAGAAGGCGTTTGGTATGCTTTCTTTTATTGGTCAGAGTATTGAGTACGGGAGTTGGGAGGTCATATTGTGGCTGTACAGGACATTGGTTAGGCTATTGTTGGAATATTGTGTGCAATTCTTGTCTCCTTCCTATTGGAAAGATGTTGTGAAACTTGAAAGGGTTCAGAAAAGATTTACAAGGATGTTGCCAGGTTTGGAGGATTTGAGCTATAGGGAGAGGCTGAACAGGCTGGGGCTGTTTTCCCTGGAACGTCGGAGGCTGAGGGGTGACCTTATAGAGGTTTATAAAATTATGAGGGGCATGGATAGGATAAATAGACAAAGTCTTTTCCCTGGGGTGGGGGAGTCCAGAATTAGAGGGCATAGGTTTAGGGTGAGAGGGGAAAGATATAAAAGAAACCTAAGGGGCAACTTTTTTTATACAGAGTGGTACATGTATGAAATGAGCTGCCAGAGGAAGTGGTGGAGGCTGGTACAATTGCAACATTTAAAAGGCATTTGGATGGGTGTTTGAATAGGAAGGGTTTGAAGGGATATGAGTTGGATGCTGGCAGGTGGGACTAGATTGGGTTGGGATATCTGGTCGGCATGGACGGGTTGGACCAAGGGTCTGTTTCCATTTTGTATATCTCTATGACTCTATGAACATATCTGGGGAGTTTGAGGTGAGGAGATAGCGAGCAAACATCTTGTGTTCTAACTTGTAGTTTCCAAGCTACAGAGTCATACCTTTCGACATTTTTTTAATCACCTTAAACACGATCAATAAGTGAGAGTTAATACTTCATTTGTGAAAGGAATAATAATTAACTCATTCACTGGTATTGTTAGCTAGGCAGTGGCAAACTGAGCTACACACATTAGAAAAACCATAAAACCAAGAAATAAAACTAGGCCATTAGGGCCTCAGAGTCTGCTCTGTCATTCAATTAACTCCACTTTCCTGACTTTTCCCCATAGTCCCTGGGGCAGCATGGTGGCTCAGTGGGTTAGCACTGTTACCTCACAGTGTCAGGGACCCGGGTTTGATTCCATCTCGGGTGTCTGAGTGTGTGGAGTTTGTGCAGTCTGACCATGTCTGCATGGGTTCCCTCCCACAATCCAAAGATGTGCAGGTCAGGTGAATTGGCCATCCTAAATTGCCCATAGTGTTAGGTGCATTAGTCAGGGTAAAATGTAGGGGAATGGGTCTGGGTGGGTTACTCTTCGGGGGGTCAGTGTGGACTTGTTGGGCCTAATGACCTGTTTCCATACTGTAGGGAATCTAATCTAATCCTTGATTTATTGATTAGTCTGTTTGATCTAAACCTTGAATATACTTAACCAGCCTCCATGGCCCTTTGAGGTAAAATGTTCCACAGATTCACTAACCTCAACGTGAAGAAATCCCTCCTTATTACCGCCTTAACTAGTTAATTTCTTTCTGAGATGACGTCCTCTGGTCTTAGATGGAAACAACCTCTCCACATTTGTCGAGCTCCCCAAGAACTGGCTGCCTTGCATGCCTCTGAACACCAAAGAGTACAAGCTCTAGCCACTCAACCTTTCCTAATGTGAAAATTGCTCCATGTCCAGGCTCAACCTAGTGACTGAACCTTCTTTGGATTGCCTTCAATGTCAGTATATTGTTCCTTAGATAAGGGGCCCCAAACAGTCCACATATTACAGCTGTGGTCTGACGAGTGCTACACATAGTTTTAGCTAGGCTTCTTTATTTTTATACTGTATTTCCATTGAAATAAAAGCCAGCATTACATTTGCCTCCCCGACTACCTGAACTCTGATGACAGCTTTTTATGATTTATGCATGAGGACCTCCAAATCCCTTTGTGCTGCAGATTTCTCTATTCTTCCTCTCAAAGTGTAAAACCTCAAATGCTCCCAATCCATTTAAAAATTATGCAGCCCCTCTATTCCTGTCAAAGTGCATAACATCATTTATATTCCATCTGCCAAGTTTTTGTGCAATCACTTAGCCATATTCCTCTGTCGAGCATTTGTGTCTTCCTCATCTCTTTGTGACTTCCCACCTATTTTTGTGCGATCCATAAACTTGGTTACAATACATTCACTTCCTCATTCAACTCATTAATTTATATTGTAAATGATTGTGGCCCCAGCACTGATCCCTATGACATTCCACTCGTTACAGCCCCCTTTTCACAGTCTTCTGTCTTCTACTTGTTAGCCATTCCTCTACCCATGCAAATATATTACCTCCAATATGATGGACCCTTATCTTATTAAGCAGCCTGAAGTACAGTGGCTTATCAAACACCTTTTAGAAATCCAAATATATTATATGTACTGGTTCCCCACTTCTATCCTTACCTCCAAAAATGGTAATGAATTTATTAGCCTTCATGAGCTATCCTGAGTCCATTTGATTCTATTGTATACTATGAAATGTTCTTCTATTAAACTCTTTATGAGAGACTCTAACCTTTTCCCAGACTTTAAGATAACTGGCCTATTACCAGACTTTGTCCCTCTCCCTTTGTAAAAAGTGTGTTACAGTTGCATTTTTCCAATCCTCTGGGTCTTTTTTCAGAATCGAAGAATTTCTGGAAGATTACAACCAGTGAATCCACTATCTCTGTAGCTACTCCCTCTAATATGGCTAGGATGCACCCCATCAGATTCAGGATTTCTGGCACCATTAGGTTCTCTCATACATTTTCCCTCTTGATATTTAGCACACATATGGCCTCCTTCCAATTTTACACCTTAATGATTTAGTTTTTTTGGGAATGCTGTTAGTCTGTCCTACAATGAAGACTGGTGCAAAGTGTTTATTCATCTCCTCTGCCATTCCCTGATTCCCCATTATTATTTCCTAACCTCATTCTCTTGGAGGTCTATATTCACTTTGGGCTCTCTATTCCTTTTATATACTTAAAGAAGCTCATACTGCCTTTTTTTTTGCATTATTTGCTCATTTAATCTCAAATTTTCTTTCTCAGTTTTTAACATGTTCTCAATTTTCTGGCTTACTACTAACCTTTGCCACATTGTATAATATTTTCCTTTCAATTTGATATTAAAGTCTCCAGGTTTGAAGCCTCTCTAATTAAGAGGCAATATATTCATGTTAAATGGTCTTGTTTAAAGAAAAGGAATGGCTAATGGATTTTCTTACTGATCTTTCCAGGTCATTTCAGGTTTAGAAATCCTGATTATGAACAAATGTTACACTTTGGCCTGACTGGAATCAGGTGTTCATCTCATCCATGTATTGTAAAGTCAAAAATGAAACTGTTCACACCCTCAGGTTAGGAACCTTCACTTCAAAGAGGTGAGAATTTTTTTTTTGAGAATTGCCTGCCAAGAACCACACCACCTTATTTGAGTGTATCAGCATTTTTAACTTGCTTTCAAAGGGAATTGCAAACTGGATCCCAAATTGGCCTGTGAAAAGGAGGAGAAAGTGAGGACTGCAGATGCTGGAGATCAGAGCTGAAAATGTGTTGCTGGAAAAGTGCAGGTCAGGCAGCATTCAAGGAACAGGAGAATCGACGTTTCGGGCATAAGCCCTTCTTCAGGAATGAGGAAAGTGTGTCCAGCAGGCTAAGATAAAAGGTAGGGAGGAGGGGCTTGGGGGAGGGGCATTGGAAATGCGATAGGTGGAAAGAGGTCAAGGTGAGTATGATAGGCCGGAGTGGGGTGGGGGTGGAGAGGTCAGGAAGAAGATTGCAGGTTAGGAAGGCGGTGCTGAGTTTGAGGGATTTGACGGAGACAAGGTGGGGGGAGGGGAAATGAGGAAACTGGAGAAATCTGAGTTCATCCCTTGTGGTTGGAGGGTTCCTAGGCGGAAGATGAGGCGCTCTTCCTCCAACCGTCGTGTTGCTATGGTCTGGCGATGGAGGAGTCCAAGGACCTGCATGTCCTTGGTGGAGTGGGAGGGGGAGTTGAAGTGTTGAGCCACAGGGTGGTTGGGTTGGTTGGTCCGGGTGTCCCAGAGGTGTTCTTTGAAATGTTCCGCAAGTAGGCGGCCTGTCTCCCCAATATAGAGGAGGCCACATCGGGTGCAGCGGATGCAATAGATGATGTGTGTGGAGGTGCAGGTGAATTTGTGGCAGATATGGAAGTATCCCTTGGGGCCTTGGAGGGAAGTAAGGGGGGAGGTGTGGGCGCAAGTTTTGCATTTCTTGCGGTTGCAGGGGAAGGTGCCGGGAGTGGAGGTTGAGTTGGTGGGGGGTGTGAACCTGACGAGGGAGTCACGGAGGGAGTGGTCTTTTCGGAATGCTGATAGGGGAGGGGAGGGAAATATATCCCTGGTGGTGGGGTCCGTTTGGAGGTGGTGGAAATGACGGCGGATGATACGCTGTACATGGAGGTTGGTGGGGTGGTAGGTGAGGACCAGTGGTGTTCTGTCCTGGTGGCGGTTGGAGGGGCGGGGCTCAAGGGCGGAGGAGCGGGAAGTGGAAGAGATGCGGTGGAGGGCATCGTCGACCACGTCTGGGGGGAAATTGCGGTCCTTGAAGAAGGAGGCCATCTGGGTTGTACGGATTTGGAACTGGTCCTCCTGGGAGCAGGTGCGGCGGAGACAAAGGAATTGGGAATATGGGAAGGCGTTTTTACAGGGGGCAGGGTGGGAGGAGGTGTAGTCTAGGTAGCTGTGGGAGTCGGTCGGTTTATAGTAAATGTCCGTGTTGATTCGGTCGCCCGAGATAGAAATGGAAAGGTCTAGGAGCAGGAGTCTGAGATGATCCAGGTGAATTTGAGGTCAGGGTGGAAGGTGTTGGTAAAGTGGATGAACTGTTCCACCTCCTTGTGGGAACACGAGGCAGCGCCGATACAGTCATCGATGTAGCGGAAGAAAAGGTGGGAGGTGGTGCCAGTGTAGCTGTGGAAGATGGACTGTTCCACATATCCTACGAAGAGGCAGGCATAGCTGGGGCCCATGCGGATGCCCGTGGCTACTCCTTTGGTTTGGAGGAAATGGGAGGATTGGAAAGAGAAGTTGTTCAGGGTGAGGACCAGTTCAGTCAGTCGAAGGAGGGTGTCAGTGGAAGGGTACTGGTTGGTGCGGTGGGAAAGGAAGAAGCGGAGGGCTTTGAGTCCTTCGTGATGCAAAGGGTGATGATGATTGGAAGCCTGTGACCAGTGATGTACCACAGGATCAGTGCTGGGACCTTTGCTGTTTGTTATGTACATTAATAACTTGGATATGAATGTAGAAGGTATAATTAGTAAGTTTGCAGATGACACAAAATTTAGCGCTGATAGTGAGGAGGATGGCCTGAGGCTACAGTCTGATAGAGATTGGCTGGTAAGTTGAGCAGAGCAATGGCAAATGGAACTTTATCCCAATCAGTGTGAGGTGATCCATTTTTGGAGGTCTAAGAAGGGAAGGATTTACCTAATGCATGGCAGAACTCTAGAGCATACTGAGGAACAAAGGGACCTTGGTGTATAACTCCATATTTCCCTCAAGGTGTCAGCACAGGTAAACAGAGAAGGTGACATATGGGACGCTTGCCTTCATTTAGTGGAGTGTAGAATACAGGAGCAAGGAAGTCTTATTATGGCTTTATAAAACATTGGTTAGGTCACAGATGAAATACTGCAGAATACTGTTCTGGATGGACTTCATTCATTGGCACACTCTGAGAAGGGCCTGATTGTACTGGTGAGGGTGTAGAAGAGATTCACCAGGATGTTGCCTGGGATGGAAAGTCTCAGTTTATGAGGAAAGACTGGGTTTATTTTCCTTGGGGCAGAGGAGGCGGGAGAGGGATTGAGGTATACTAAATTAGGACAAGCATAGATAGAGCAGAGTAGGAGAATCTTTTCCCATGGCAGACCTGTCTAAGACCAATGGGCATGAGTTTAAAATGAGAAGTCAATGGTTTAGAGGAGGCCGGAGAAAATATTTATTCACCCCAAGGGTGGCAGAAATATGAAATGTGCTGCCTGAGAG
This sequence comes from Chiloscyllium plagiosum, assembly GCF_037043375.1. Classification (NCBI taxonomy): domain Eukaryota; kingdom Metazoa; phylum Chordata; class Chondrichthyes; order Orectolobiformes; family Hemiscylliidae; genus Chiloscyllium; species Chiloscyllium plagiosum. Next base: position 2,530,685 of record NW_028270181.1, read on the forward strand.
GGTGGTGGTGGCAAGTGCTCTTACAATATTTAGGAAGGAACTGGGGGAGCACTGAAATGCCAGAACAGAACAAGCTATGGACCAATTATAGGTAAATGGGATTAGTGTAGTTTGATGGTTGTTGATTGGCACAGACCCAATGGACAGAAGGGTGTCTTTCTCTGCTAAACGACTCTATGACTCCAAAATGCCGCAGTTGACATGTTGTGACCTTGTTGGGTCTCATAAACACCAAGAGTGGGAACTCCTGATTACAGCACAATTAAAGGGCGATGTCTCAGATTATCAGAAATGTTGCAAAATAAGTACACCAAATTTCCTAAGCAATAACTACAAGGCCCCACTACAGACAATGTGTGGGAACATCTTTGCATTATTGTTTTCATAAAAATGTCTTCCAAAGTGCACAGCAATTCACAAATAAGCAGGTTGGAATGGAGGAACAGGAACATGCCATTCAGCTCCTGAAGCATTCTTCATGCTTCCAAGTGAGCTCCGAAACACAAATACTTTCCAGATTTAGGTAAATGAGCATCTCTAAGCTGCATTCTGTTCAAAGTTTCATTTGTGGAGGAAATGTGCACCAAATTGAGTAATATTGATGGATTCATTTTTGAGCAAAATCTAACTAGCAAATCTCTGAGCAAAACATTGGACTAGTTATGTACGTTGATCTCAAACTGAAATTATGCTTGTAAAGAATGAAAAGAAAGTGGAAACTTCAGTGTTATATGTTTTTTTGGTAAATGCTGAGTATGTTTAATGCCCATATGCAGATTAATTGTTCATTTGTTTAGATATTCTGCTCTGCATCAAACAAGGTACTGGATCTGATATTTCTTTGGAACCTGAGACTGAGAGGGAGATTTTTTAAGATACACTTATGAATCTGATAATTGAGAGAAACAGAGGGAGAATAAAAGATGTCACAGCTACCAGCCACAAGATGCTATTTTGCCTCAGACAGAATAGGAGAAAGGCAATTAATGCAGAGGCTGAGGACACTACAATGAAGCTTCTTGACAGGGGAATGCCATTTTCAGAGAAAAGACAGAAGCATTCAGGAGCAAAGACTATGCTCCCAAAGGTTACATAAGATATGCAGCATTCTCCAACTTGGAGTTCAGAAAAACAGATTTAGTAATGATGTGGATTTCTTGGTTTGCAGATTCTGATGCATTGTAATTAGTTTCTGCTCCCAGCAAATACACTTGTAAACAAGAAAAATATTCTTGCAGGTCACTGAAACAGACATTTGACTGAAAATATCAACAAGATTATTGCTCTAAATTGATGCTAAATGATAGAAAGAATGATGCATAAGTGTTGGCTCGGACTGACCGAATAAAGTTGTAAACATGATAAACTGTGCAATTCTGGGTTGAAAAGAGTTTAACATGAGTAAACTGCTCAAGCTATTCAATTAACACATACATAAGTACAAACTGCTTTTGCATTGTCAAATTCTATTTGCAGTCAATTTTGCTGTAAAGTTGATTTCTTCGACTCAAATTGACTTTAACACAATTGAAATATTTAGACCTTTATTTATAGAATGCGAACTTTCCTTACCTGTATTGGCTATAATGCAATTCCAGTCCAATTAGTTTAAATGGCGCGGCTATTGCTTGATTTCCTTACAACACGAGATCACACAAGAGTGGAACTATCACATTATATCTGAACCAAGAGTACTTAAAGGGGCACAGCTGCTATACCAGACTGTGTTTTGCCAGGCTCAGGTCAATGAACTGCCATTAAAGCCTCTGCCATTTTAATTTGACGACAACAGGCTACTCCATGTGAATTTTTACGTGCGTGACTTACGCATAGCAGCACCAACATTGAAATATAATCCTCTCACTTACTTCTGTTTAAAAGAAAAGAACAACATATTTTGCTGACCTGAACAGTGTTATGAAAAATCATTCACTTCATACACACAAAATCAGAACAATACAGCTCCTTCAACAAAGATTATCACTAACAGGCATTCACCTAAGTGGAGTTGACAGGTTTTTAATAATGACATACAGTTGACGTTTAGTGCATAATACGATACAGTACAGTAACATATTGTGGAATTGACAAAATATTGTAAACTGCAAGATTTTACCTTCAATAGTTCAAAATCATTATACTATCTGAGTTAATGCCATTCTTTTCCGTAAACAAACTTAATGATTACTTACCTTTGTTAAACCTTTCCAGTTTAGCTTTGGCCAGCAGATAGTGATGGAAAGCTAGATCAGGTGTCCTAATGTGATTTGATGAGTCATGACACACTGAGGTTTATTTGACTGAACCCATGTTCAGGGAGCAGCCTGAGTTTTTGTACATCATAAACTGACAGGCCATTTCTCAATTCACTGTCTGAATACTTCTACTCCAACACCATGCCAAGACCTCATGTAAGTACTTGAATATCCATGTGAATTTCTGTTAAAATCCCAGTTTAATCACTCAGCTCATTGTAATAAAGTAAGGGAGTTTTCTTTTGTTCATTCATGAGATGTGAGCATCCTGACAAAACCAGAATGTGTTGTTACCCTTAACTGCCCTTGAGAAGGTTCTGAAAATGTTAAAGCTGAAAAAAACACTGAAAATTAAGCATGATTCGCTTAACCTTTTTTCATCATGGAGGATTTTGATTTCGCATTAATTGCAATATTGTAAGAGTTCAACGTCTTTGGAATTAAAATATAGCAAAGGATATCCCTTGAACTCATGGTCAGATAATCAGCTTCACCGCCCAATACCAGTGAATGAGAAATTACAATTTATGAACACGTCTAATCCAGGCATTCTAAACCAACATTCACAATCACCTTTAATCAAAGAGATATGGGTAAGATTGGATGTATAACAACGATAGCCAGCTGTGTGCATCAACCTCCTAGAGGCTGAAAATTAGGTGGCTCTTTCACATGAAAGGAAAATTCCTCCTTGCTTCAAAAGGACTTCAATGTCCCATTACAGCAAGTTGAAATGTAAGCATAGCCCCAGTATCTTATGCCTGGCAGAACTTTGTGCCAGATGAATAATCTTAGCAAGAGCTAATCACAAACACCCAATCAATTTTAGAAGTATTTCATTGCCTGAAAGCTAGGGAAATTTTTAAAGAAACCTACATGAGTCAAACCTTTAATTTTACTTGCTACATGAAGCAAAAGAGTTTGAGCTAACTGTAGTGTGTTGGTTGTGGAGTGCTACAAGAGTCTGACTGGAGAGTGTTACACTCACTCTGTCGACGATGCGGCTGGACAGGACCTGTGTTGCCATGGAACGTGCCCTGCAAGGGAGAGGAGGATGGAGCAGAGAGCTCAGTCTGTGCAGGAGAAAAGAGGGAGAAGGGAAGAAGGTAAAAACAAACAAAAAAGAAACAAACACACATTATGTCAGAAATAGCTGAAGTAACTGGACAGAATCAGACACAGTGAGAAAGGATCTGGGACTCCAAGCATTAGCCAAGCTGTTTGCAAACTCTGAATTTCTAGGCGATCAGTTTTGATTGCTGACACACAAACATGCTGTGAAAAGATTCAGTGATAGCATTTGTTCTTCTACAGTTATCAAATATTAACCTAATTCGGAAGGTAACATGGAAAGGAAAAATGCCAATAATCTCCCTTTACCCACACAAATACACCTGCTCAGGGTTGAACAGTTGCCTGACAATTTTGCTCATGAGCACAATATTCAAAAAGCTTTGTGAAATAATATAGTAAAAACAAGTAGTTATGAATTTTGAGGATTATCTCAGAATAAGTTCAATTCAGGAAAGATATTTAACCTCATTCCCCCAAATCCCAAGCCCAATGCATCCCCATTTCAGCATCTTCATCTTTTTCAAAGTTAAAAAATCTCACAACACCAGGTTATAGTCCAACAGTTTATTTGGAGGCACTAGCTTTTTGACTAGTTGTGGACAACAAGCACTTGATGAAGGAGCAGTGCTCTGAAAGCTCGTGCCTTCAAATAAACCTGTTAGACTATAACCCACACTATAACTAGCGTGTTTCCAAATAAACCTGTTGGACTATAACCTGGTGTTGTGTGATTTTTAACTTTGTCCACCCCACTCCAAAACTGGTACCTCCAAATCATGACTACCATCTTTTTCAAGACAGCCTGTTACGAAAGATTCATACTTAATTATTTTTATGGATTGAGTTTGAAGAATTGAGGATTTTTTGATGAAAGCACTTGGACCTTTTCTTAACAAGGTCTTTTTGGTAGTTACATGCTGTGTTAATAATACTGCTTGTTTACAGGAGACCTGTGCCTGAGTTTATGACTGACAGGCAGCTGTGTTAACTTTGTGTATTGCTTGGAACAGTTAGTGACTAGCCTGCTCAAGGAAAGGAGGTAAAATCGATGACTGCAGATGCTGGAAACCAGATTCTGGATTAGCAGTGAACCTGACCAGGTAGTTACGGAGGGAACAGTCTTTGCGGAAGGCTGAAAGGGGTGGGGAGGGAAATATATCCCTGGTGGTGGGGTCTTTTTGGAGGTGGCGGAAATGTCGGTGGATGATTTGGTGTATGCGAAGGCTGGTAGGGTGGAAGGTGAGCACCAGGGGCGTTCTGTCCTTGTTGCGGTTGGAGGGGTGAGGTCTGAGGGCGGAGGTGCGGGATGTGGACGAGATGTGTTGGAGGGCATCTGTTTAGTCAGGTCCACGCCCCCCTACAACCCACCCTCCCATCCTGGCACCTTCCCCTGCCACCGCAGGAACTGCAAAACCTGCGCCCACACCTCCTCCCTCACCGCCATCCAAGGCCCTAAAGGAGCCTTCCACATCCATCAAAGTTTTACTTGCACATTCACTAATATCATTTATTGTATCCGTTGCTCCCGATGCGGTCTCCTCTACATTGGGGAGACTGGGCGCCTCCTAGCAGAGTGCTTTAGGGAACATCTCCGGGACACCTGCACCAATCAACCACACCGCCCCGTGACCCAACATTTCAACTCCCCCTCCCACTCTGCCAAGGACATGGAGGTCCTGGGCCTCCTTCACCGCCGCTTCCTCACCACCAGACGCCTGAAGGAAGAACGCCTCATCTTCCGCCTCGGAACACTTCAACCCCAGGGCATCAATGTGGACTTCAACAGTTTCCTCATTTTTCCTTCCCCCACCTCACCCTAGTTCCAAACTTCCAGCTCAGCACTGTCCCCATGACTTGTCCAGACTTGTCCTACCTGCCTATCTCCTTTTCCACCTATCCACTCCACCCTCCCCCCGCCCCCGACCTACCACCTTCATCCCCTCCCCCACTCACCTATTGTACTCCATGCTACTTTCTCCCCACCCCCACCCTCCTTTAGCTTATCTCTCCATGCTTCAGGCTCACTGCCTTTATTCCTGAGGAAGGGCTTTTGCCCAAAACGTCAATTTTACTGCTCCTCGGATGCTGCCTGAACTGCTGTGCTTTTCCAGCACCACTAATCCAGAACAAGGAAAGGAGGTTCCTAGTTTAGCCTCTAGTTACTGGGAAGAAAATCAAGCTGTGGGGCCAGCAACATCCATCTTAATGCACCAGAATGTCAGACCTACAGTTATCTGAACATCCAAAATCTTATTCCTGTTGTCTTCAAGAACTAGGACTTATTGGCTAAAAGTGTTTCTTTTTAAGAGAACCTCTGCAAGAGAGAAATCCATTAGTTTCTATTAACCCGGTGTAACAGAGAGAGAGAGAGAGTGTGTGTGTGTGTGTATGCGTGAGATTGAATGAGTGTGTGTGTGTGAGTGAGAGAGAGAGAGTGTGTGTGTGTGTATGCGTGAGATTGAATGAGTGTGTGTGTGTGAGAGAGAGTGAGTGAGTGAGTGAGTGAGTGAGTGAGTGAGTGAGTGAGTGAGGTGAGTGAGTGAGTGTATGCGTGAGATTGAATGAGTGTGTGTGAGTGAGAGAGAGAGAGAGTGTGTGTGTGTATGCGTGAGATTGAGTGAGTGTGAGTGAGTGTGAGAGAGTGTGTGTGAGTGTGTCTGTGTGTATGCGTGAGATTGAGTGAGTGAGAGTGTGTCTGTGTGTGTGTGTGTGTGTGTCTGTGTGTGTGTATGCGTGAAATTGAGTGAGTGTGAGAGAGAGAGTGTGTGTGTGTGTGTCTGTGTGCGAGTGTTCACTTTTTACAGTGGTCAACGATTATATTTTCACGTTACAAACTGTGTGTTAACCAACTTTGCAAATTGATTGAATATGTTCTGTTGGTTATAAATCAATGATTGCATTTATTAAAGAAACCTGACTTATGGTCCTTTTACTTAAAATTAGAATATAGAGAAAGAGCACAACTGGACACATTAGGAACTGGGTAAAACAATTACATTTATCATGTGACCCATGAGCACTGGGACTCCTCCCATCTCAGTCAAAACAAGGCAGATTTCTGAGCTTGATAATTTTTCTGATAATCCGCTCCAGCTCCAGTTCACACTCTGTGCAAAGAAATGCTCCTTAATTTCTGTCCTGAATTTCCCAAAGATGAATCCTGGATTCATTTGCAATGGTAATTTCAAACACACAGCAGCAGCAGATTCCTGCATTGGAAGGGACACCTTTCTTTGGAGATGGATGGCCCCCATCTCTTTTCCAAGTCCAACCTATCTTCCCAAAAGCAGACTTGTTTCCATCAATTGTATTATATTCCTGACCCTATTATAAATGCGGATATAGAAATGCACAGACATAAGAACATTCTTCACTTCTTCTTTATATTATTCGCTTCGAGTTTCTCGGGCTTCTGTCTTAAGGATCCATTTCAATTTGTTTGCCTGGCGCGACAGTGCATGCACATAACAGCAAAGCTTTGCCTTGCTCCATGAACATCTACAATGACATGAAAAATTATGAGAATGAATATTTATGGAGTCATAGAGATTCACGGAATCTTCAGTCAACTCATCCATGCTAACCAGATATCCCAACCTAATTTAGTTCCACCTGGCAGCACTTAGTTCATATCCCTCTAAACCTTTCCTATTCATATACCTACCCAGATATTTTTCAAATGCTGTAACTGGACCAGCCTCCACCACTTCCTCTGGCAGCTCATGGTCAACTATAATTTGATGTGACTTCTTTAATAGTTGATCACATTGTTTCCTTTAGTTTGAATCATTACTCTGTGAATTATCAGTGGCCAAGATGATGCAAAGTCATTCTGTTCCTTGACATCTGATAATATCTTTCTACAGCCACCAATAGCAACTCAGGTTAACTTGCTTTATGACAGTGCAATTCCACTCTGAATATCCGTGCGTGCCCTCATGTGAGACAGCTATCAGCCTCCACCCTTTGTGATGCAATTTTAATTAACACACCAGCAACACACAAGGCATGTACTCAATGAGATTTAAAATGCAGATGAGGTTTTCTATAACTCCTGCATGTCGGAATATGACTTTTGTTTTTCAAGGAATATCTGGCTTTTGATATTTGAGTTCAGAGGTTACTGGGTGATATTATTCTGTGAGCACTTTACAATGTTACATTATTCATTATTTTTATGAAACCCTCACTCACTGAAAAGGTACCTGGCTCTGCACCGGAAGTGCTATCACCTGTAAGGCCACAGATTACATGCTGCAAAGCAGGAACGTTCACTTGCACAATGGGGCTGAATGGCCTCTTTCAGTGGCACAACTTTTCTATGATTCTACAGGATATAATTTCAAAGTTGTAGAACTTCAAAGTTCTTTATCCTTGCATGTGATTTAGGTGCTGCTGGCATCCCAAGTTGCTCTTGAACTGGCAGGCTCTCCAAGGCATTTTGGAGGACAGTTAAGAGTCAATGACATTGCTGTCGTCATGATGTCACAAGTGGGGCCGGACTAGATAGTGGTAAATTTGCTGAGGACATTAATGAACGAGATGGATTTTTATAACAATCGATGGTGGTTACATGGTCATCATTAAGTTAGTTTTTAATTCCAGGTCTTTATTGGAAATCTTATTGCAAGTATCCATTGGACACAAAGCTCGCTTTCATCCCATACAATCAGAGACATGGACATGGTTAATATCATCACAGTCAGCAGTGTGATTGCTCGCTCTGTCCTGGGATCATCGATATCTAATAACATGCAGCTCTCAAGGAGTTAAGTGTTGCCATCACGCTAACCCATGGCACACAATCCCATGGAAGCACTCTCTACAGCCTCTCTATTTGGCACTTTTTGACAAGTGGCTTCTAAAGCCAGCTGTCAGTTTATTGAAGGTGATCTCTAGGGCAGGAATTAATGTTTGGGATTGATTCCAAACCCTGCGTAACTATGAATATGCAACGAAGCTTTCAGAAATGGAGAATCATGTCATTGATTGGTCTTAGAACAAGCAAATAAATAATCTGATCATGTACTGACACGGTCTTCAGGATCAGGAAATCAATGAACCTAGGATCCACTGAACTGACCTTCTCTCTGTATAACCAGATGTTGAATTTTTTTAAGCAGCAATTTGGATTAAAAAAAGGCAAAAAGAGGAATGGTCATTGTAAGAAAATGGAGAATGCTGAAGAAACTCAGCAGGTATGGCAGTGGCTGTGGAGAGAGAAACAAAGTTAATGCTTTGACTTTGGTATGACTTCAGAAGACTCTGGGGAAGAGTCAAACTAGGTTCAAAAGGTTAAGTCCATTTCTTTCTTAATAGATGCTACCAGACCTGCTGAGATTTTCTTGCATCCACAGCATCTTGCCTTTTTTCGGATAATTGTCTTGACCCGATACCATACTGGCTGCAATGGGTGTTTCTCTGTTGTTTCTCTGTACATGCACCAAGACTAAACAGAATACTTTCTCAGTTCCACCAAATACTGCTCTGTCATTGGCCATGTCATTACTTTCACCCAGAGCTCGGGCAGGTGAGCATATGAACCGACATCAGTGTCTTTTAATGCTACACCCTGGCAACTCCACCCGCTGGGCCACACTGCATAATTTTAAACATAAAAGCATCTTGCATTTTAAAGACGTTCCAAAAGTTAAAAAGAACTTTTGTTTTATTATTTCAAAGATTTAAGTGGAACATAAACTCTTACAAAGCTACCATGGTTTTCTGTCCATCTTTGAGAACTAAATTCTGTAACTCAAATTTTCTAACAAATATCCACAAGACATGTTATTGGAAATTACACTTTTAAAATGTACACGAGACTAATAATAAACAGCCACTGGTTACACAGAATTGGATGGCATTTGTTACTGTCATAAAAACTATGTTGCACTGAACTTTGCAAAGAAAGTGTGGCATGGAACTACTGAATACCTACTGTACAGAAGGGACCACTCAGCCTGGCCTGTCTCTTTGCAGGATCAACTCACCTGCTTCCATTCACCTGCTTTTTCCCCATAGCCGCGATCATTTTCTTTCTATCTATCTATCTAATTAATGAGCGAGAGCTTGGCTCAGTGACAGTGCTGTAATCTCAAATTTTAAGACCATAAATCTAAGACTCAGCTAATCAACTAAACCAACATCCAAGGGGGTGTGACATTGTAGGAAGTGTCTTTTTATTTTGCATTAGATGTTAAATCAGCAACATAGAGTCTTCGAGGTCTACAGAGACCCTTTGGCCAATCGAGTTTGCACTGGTGAAAACAAACACCTGACTATTCTAATCCTATTTGCTAGCTCTTGACCCACAGCCTTGTATGCCTTGCCATTGCAAGTATACATCTAAATATTTCTTCAGTGTTCTGGGGGTTTCAGCCTCTCCCACCTACACTGGGAGTGAGTTCCAGATTCCCATCCTCTGGCTGAAAAAGCTTTTCCTCACATCTCCCTGAAACCTCCTGCTCCTTCCCTTAAATCCATGCCCCTCTCATTGATCCCTCCACAAAGGGGAAAGTTTTCTTTCTATCTACCCTTTCTATGTCCCTCAATTTCATCCACCTCAATAATGCACACCCCTCCCCCCCACCAAATCTCCTCTTCTCAAAGCAAAACAACCCCAGTCTGTCCAATCTCACTTCATAACGGAAACTCTCCAACCCAGGCCCACATCCCGCCCCCTCTCCAGTGCTATCACATCCCTCCTAATGTGGATTCCAGGACTGCACACAGCAAAGTCTTCTGCAGCACAAGCTTATTCTTCTTGTTCCTAAACTATGTGCATTAGCTAATAAAGAGAAGTATCCATACGCCTTCTTAACCACTTTATCTACATTTCCTGCTACCTTCAGGGACTGGGTGCAAATGTCCACCAAAGTCCCTCTGATCCTCTGTGTTTCCTAGGATCCTACCGTTCAGCTGGTTTTGACAGATTTCAAACATTCCATGCCACCATTGGAAGAAAAGCAGTGAGCTTTCCTAGCAACGACGGACTTCTTAACCAACAACACCAAAGAATGAATCAACGGCTTATTTTAGTCATTGTTATTTAAATGGTGCGCACAAAATAATAGCAGCATTTTCTTATTGAGCGCACTTCCAAAGTAGACCAAAACACCAAAAGCTCCAATAAAGTGGCAAAATGCTGTGGTACAGAGGGATTTGGGTACTTGACACAAAACACAAAAGATTAGTCTATAGCCACAGCAAGTAATTAAAAAGACAAATTAGGAAGTGCAGTAGGGATTGGAACTTAATGCTGGCCCAGCCAGTGATGTTCACATTCCACATGTGAATAAAAACGATTAGAATGTTGACTTTTAGCGCAAGGGGGATGGAGTATCAAAGTAGGGAAATCTTACTACACCAATACAGGGGATTAGTGAAACTACACCTAGGTGCTGCATAAGACAATAAAACTGTAACCCTTGATCCCCTTACTAATCAAGACCCTACCTATCTCAGTCTTAAATACATTTAATGGCATGGCTTCCACAGCTTTCTGTGGCAATGAGCTCCACAGATTCCCCACTCTCTGGCTGAAGAAATTCCTCCTCATCTCAGTTCTAAAGGGTTGCCCCTTCCCAGAGGCTCAGCTCTGGGGTCCTACTAGTGGAAACGTCTTCTCCATGTCCACTCTACACAGGTCTCTCAGTATTCGGTAAATTTTGATGAGATCCCCCCAAATCCTTTCAAACTCCATTGAGTACAGACCCAGAGTCCTCAAACATTCTTCACAAGCTCTTCATCTCCAGGTTCATTCCTGTAAACCTTCTCTGGACCCACCTCCAAGGCCAGTGCATTCTTCCTTAGATATGGGACCCAAAATGGCTCACAATATTCCAAATGCAGTCTGACCAGAGCCCTATACAGCCTGAGCAGTATATCCCTGCTCTTGTATTCTAGCTCTGTCAGAAGGAATGCTAACGCTGCATTTGACTTCTTATCTGCCGACTGAACCTGCAAGTTAAACTTAACAGAATTCTGAACTAGGACTCCTCAGTCCCTTTCTGAAAGGATTTCTGAATCCTTTCTCTATTTAGAAAATAGACTACTATGATATTATAGACTTCAGAACTTTAATAACTGTTCATGGATAAACAAAGATAAACTATTACACATAGCAATAACTCTGTCTGGAGTAAACTATTAACGGACAAGGATAAACACATACAGGGATTGAAAGCAATTAACCAGGCCTGGGAGTGAAGGTTACATAAACAAAACTGCTTTGACATCTGCTCAATAAACCAGATGCTCTATGCCATAATGACAAGTGATTGCCCTACAGAAGAATTTAAGGAGTTAATTGCAGGAAAGCTGCATATTTGAACTAACAATTAAGGCCAAATGTAACAAAAAAAACAAAGAAATAACTTTTGATAAGAAGGCAAGCTGCAGACTTGCAGTAATATGAATGAACGTTTTTTTAAAAAAATCATCAATATATCACATCAGAGACTAAAGGAAAAAGAAATCTGTATAAGAATCAAACACCAGAACAACTCAACAGCAGATCTTCAAAGAAAAACAACTGTAGAAGGACTGAACTCTGGAAACAGCCAGAGACAGATCACTGATGGGCCTGGCTAGATTTCACCATCAATGGGACAATAGCTAGGTTGGGTTGCAGGCTGATACATGTTGACTTGAAGGGTCTAATATTTATTTACTACATGCAATAAAGTTAGAATTATTATTTCAGTACTTGATTGTGAAATCTCTGAACAAGTAACCTGTGATTTGCCCACAATATCATGCCTCTATTTTATGAACCAAAGTGCATCACCTCACACTTTCCAACATTGTATTCCATCTGCCATTTCTTTACCCAGCCTCCTAACCTGTCCAAATTCTTCGGGAGTCTCCCTGCTTCCTCAACACTACTGCTCCTCACCTCTCTGTCATCTGCAAACTTAGCAACAATGTCCTCAGTTCTTTCATCCAGATCTGTTTCAGTCATTTTATTTAAGAAGGCATATACTTATTTTGGAGAAGATTCACTCAGCTGATATGTGGGACAAAGGATTTATTAGGGACAGTTGAGCAGGTAGGGCCTTCCATTCATTGACCATAAGAATGAATGACGATCCTATGGAAACATAAAAGGTTCTGGGGGTTTGGCCCCACAGATGTTCAACTCCTCCTCATGCCCTATCCTACCCGTCCAGCCCCTCCTTAGCATCTCCACCCCCAACATTCTCTGTTGAGGAACCCAGCCTGAAAGGGCAGGGTTGCAGACTAAAGGCTAATCCATCAAGGACAGGTGTGAAGGGGAACATCATCACTTGGGAGTGTTGTAAATCTTTGGAATTCACTACCCAAGTGAGTAGGAGAAACTGGATTATTGAATATATTCAAGACTGATTTCAGAGGGATTTTTGAATTCTCGGAGAGTGAAGATTTCGGGATGTCAAGCAGAGAATGGAGTTGACCCCACATTCAGACCAGCCATGATTATACTAAATGGTGCAGTAAGCTCAAGGGGCTGAATGATCTATTCCCTGATCCTGTTTCTTTGGTTCTTAGGTTCTTAATGAAATGTATGACCTTCCTTTTCCTGCTGGTTAAATCAGGCACACAAGAAAAATGGTTGATCAGTAATTTACTAGAAAATTCCTCAGGAAACAAAACCCAGTAGATTCAATGCTCATTACTATAAACTTCAGGGGACTGGCAAAATTAATTCCACTCATCAAAGGAAATGAAGTCTGCATTACCTTCCTGACTACCCCGACTGTAACAGAACTTCAGGCATCAAAATATTTCTCATAATGAAGACTTTACAATAAGAAATAGCAAGTGAGACAGAAATAAACAGTTGAACAATATACAACAGTCTCAGTAGCTTGAATGTGTTCCACCGAATCCCACAATTGTATTCATGTCAAGTTACTCTTTCTATTTCTCTATAAAAACAGGTAAGTGGCAAACAGGGAGCTCATTTGTTCCTTCTAATTAATGTACTGTCCTCCAGCACAATCTACCCTAAAAAAATCAAATCCTACTCTAGAATTCCAAGCATTAATCTTTCATTGCTTGCAGAAAATATTTTCAACCTTGAATTGGACTTTCAATAATTAATTTCTCTGCCTTTGAGTGTGCCAATGACTGAAGTTAAAATGGCACTCTGTGCAGAATGATAGAGATGTACAGCATGGAAACAGACCCTTTGGTCCAACCCATCCATGCCGATCAGATATCCCAACCCAATCTAGTCCCACCTGCCAGCACCTGGCCCATATCCCTCCAAACCCTTCCTATTCATATACCCATCCAAATGCCTCTTAAATGTTATAATTGTACCAGCCTCCACCACATCCACTGGCAGCTCATTCCATACCCATACCACTCTCTCTGTGAAAAGGTTGCCCCTTAGGTCTCTTTTATGTCTTTCCCCTCTCACCCTAAACCTATGCCCTCTACTCCCAGGACCACACCCCCTTCCCCAATCCAAGGGGAGGGGAAGTAAATTGTCTTATCTTATTTTTTGGTGATTCTGAAGCAGCATAGGGGATGCACTGGAACAGCAAATGCGATTCCCTACTCAATATTTCACCACTACCACGGAGGTGATGTTCCATATTTATCTTGGTACGTTCCTACGGGGACAGATTAACCAACAGTGCAAAGCTCAAAGGGGATGTGGTCCTGGGAGCACTTGGTGTGTCATTTTAACAGATGTTAATTTGCCAGGATTACAGAGCATCAGTGCAGACAGTGCTATCTTGATGTAATGCAGCACCTGCATTCTCTTCTCACTAACATCAAAGAACAATGCCATGTCATTTCTTTGACCCTGGAGCTTCTGGCTGGTTCAGGATGTCTGAATATTGGCCAAAACATGCAGAGGAGATACCAGGGGCAAATATTCCAGCCTCCGCTGGGAGGTTGTTGCAGTCTCATCTGCCACTGGAGGAGCAGCTCACTGCCTGTCATCTGGAAGGAGGTTAGTGTATGATTCACATCTGAAGGCATTAGAGAGGCCAGCAGTGGTTTGCAGTTTGTATGGAATTGAATTTCACTTAATGTATTTTTTCATTGTCTTTCTGTGAAGTTTTCTTTTGGGGAAATCCTGCTAAGAACATGATTTTTAATTTTAAAATATATACTTCTGGCTGTTTTTTAGAAAGTTTGAAACGACTTCAAACTGACTATTAGGATTTTTAATTTAAAAAAAAATTATCTTTTGATTGTTCCAAACTAAAAATTACTTTCATTAATCTACAATCCCATCCCATCTCTCAAACATATCGATGACTTCAAACACAAAGAATCCCTCATGCAATGATTGCTATTCGATTGGTAAACACTGCACACATCTTGCTCACAAGTTATCGTACAGAACAGGCAAATGTTAATGTTGCTTTTTTGGAAACAAAGGATTATTGATAATTAAGACAATAAAAGCAAAATTTGTGGAGACTTAAATAAAGTGCTGGAAAACTCAGCAGGTCTGGCAGCATCATGCTGCTTCTGAGGAAGATCCATACTGGTCTCAAAACATTAACTTTGTTTTCCCCTCTGTACCAATGCTGCCAGACTTGCTGAGTTTCTCCTGCACTTTGTTTTATTTCCTGTTAGCTAGTACCATGGGTGAGTTCTCTACTCTTTGTTTGAGAGTGTGCCTTGGCATCCTTAATGGCAACCAGAGCTGGTACAAAGGGGACCTCTCATGAACTGAATAATGCCTCTAATAATATAGCATTTCCTCAGTACTGCTCTGCAGTATCAACTTGCACTATGTCCCAGTCTTGGCTGGGGCTTGAACCTACAACTCTGAGGCACGCACACCATCAACTGGTATGGAAAACAACGAGGATAAATTTGATGCACTGCTGAACAACAGACATAAATACAGCTCAGGTTGCTTGCAGAGAGTAGGACCAGCTGCTAGAATTTAAAACTAAGAATTCATATTGGATACTACTGCAGTTCACCTAACACATTGTTCCCCTGCCCCTGTTCCCCAAACTAGACTTTTCCTCAGACTTTGACTCAGTTCCAGCACAAACTGAATTGTTTTCTACTGCTTCTCCTCAGGTCTCCTCTGTACTGTGGCACATGAAGCACACTACTTAACACACAGCTCCACTCCCACTAAACTGCTGACCATCTAACACCTCTTTCCTGGGCCTCTTGCCAGCTGATGTTTACCACTTTACCATTTGTGCTGGTGCTCTCAGCTACTTACACCCTAAGTTCTGGAATTCTCTTCCTAAATCTCTCCACCTCTCTCTCTGCTGTCAGACATACCTTAAAAGCACTCTCTTTAGCCAAACAATTGTTCATCTGTCTGAATCTCTCCTCATACACATTCAGTTTCAAGGTTTCTTTGAGAACACTTCTCATAAGTGCCTTTGGGATGTTTTGCTATTCCTTAAAGTGGTACATATATGCACTTTTTTTTGAAGTTTTTGGGTACAACTTCTTTGGGGTTTTACAACTTATGTTCACTGACTACAAAAGCAAACTGAAGTACTCAAATCATCAAGAAGTTGTTTTACGGAAATAAAATCTCTGTTTACTGTTCAATTCCTAACAGCACATGCTGCATTTCAATATCTTGCAGAGAGACACTTTAAAAATATATATAAAGTCATGTTGCACTGGCTCTGTAATTCACAACTGATGCAATTTACAGCCACAGCTAAGACAGGCCATTTATCATCGCTTCGAGGAATCGAAGTGAATTGGTTGAATGAATGGACTGAGGATAAAAATTATGATGGTGGTGGAATGAACAAAAAGGCTTTACAATCACTGAATAGGATGGATCTTTCTACAGACTGGGAACTGTTATTTTTAATTTATAAAATTTCATATACAGTACATGATGGAAATCTCATGCTGGATAAAAAGCCACTAATTAGCAGTATTCCTGGATAAATGAGCAGTGGCAGACAATAAAAGCTCAGAGACTAGAACTTTTCAGAATCTATGTGGGAGGCAGACTTGCATTTAGACCCACTCCGAGGAGAGCCCGTGTAAAAACTGAAGTGCTTACAGGAAATCCTGAGATTACGAAGGGACTCCCAGGAACTCCTTGGCATTAAGTATCAAACTTCATGGACCACTGACTGTAAACTTACAGCAAAACTTCCAGTAAAAATACCAGAAACCAATAATGGAACACAAAATTGAATACCAAGTGTCACAATGGGGGTCAAGACAATTAATTTTTAAATTCAAAAACAATTAATATGCACATGTAAGTGTAAGATATGTCATGAGCAGAGAAGGTGCACTATGTAGGTCTGAATATAAAGCTCATTATTATAATTATTCCTAAAAATTTTGCAGTCAAGAAAAAGGGGAGGGAGAATGGCAAATGGTATTATTGTTGAACTCGTAATCCAGAGCTGGGGACTTGCATTTAAATCCCATCACTGCAGATGGGGAAGCTTGAGATTCAAAAACAAACCTGGAATTACCAATAAATCATGGTCATAAAAACCCACCTGGTTCAGTAATGTCCTCGAGGGAAGGAAATCTGCTGTCCTTACCTGCTCTGGCCTTGTGTGTGACTCCAGACCCACAGCAATGTCATTAGCTCTAAACTGCCCTCTGAAATGGTCAATCAAACTGCTAAATACCTCAAAAAGAAAGTAATGGAGCCAGATGAGCCACCTGGCATCAATCTAAGCACCAGAAAAGATAACAGCAAAACAGGCCTGACAACCTTGGGGGTGCCAATATTGCAAGAGCTGTCTCACACACTAGTCGACCAACAGCCTGACATAGTCATACTCATGGTGTCATACCTGACACACGATCACCCAGTCATCACCGTCTCTAGCCCACAGATGAAACAGGACAGACTCAGCAGAAGTAGAAGCCCATGTTCCCTCTAAAATACTCCGCTACTCTGATGTCCCACACATGATAATCAGCAACAGCACGCTGATTGCAGCATTCTCGCTGGCTGCAGGAATCACTGCCCCGCACTACCTTGCAGGCATATCCAGTAGGTGAGAAAATTAGAGGGAATGCTGGTGACAGCACAGTGCCATACGGTTGCAGGGGACCTACAGAAGGACTCCTCAACATTGACTTGGATGCTGTTTGATTGCCTTGTTGCTGACCTCTTCCACCACTTTACTGATGATTGACAGTAGACAGGTTGGGTGGTTATTAGCCAAGTTGGATTGGTCCTGTTTTGATATAGAGGGCATACCAGGACAATTTTACACATTGTTGGGTAAATGCCAGCATTATAACTGTACTGAAACAGCTTGGCTAGGAATGCAGTAAGTCTTCAGCATGATTGCTGGAATGTTGTCAGGCCCATTACCTTTGGAGCTGCTAGTACTATTAGCCATTTCTCCATGGAGCGAATTAATGGGCTGCATATTGACATCAGAGATGCTGGGTACCTCCCGAGGATGCTGAGAGGGTTATGTACTCGGCATAGTGCAAATGCCTCAGTGCATCTTTTGCACAGAGTGTCTCATTTTTGTGGAAAAAGATCATTGAGGAGCCTCCTCCTTCAGTACGCTGTTGAATTATCTACACCATTCACAACTGAATGTGGCACAACTGCAGGGTTTTGAGCTGATCCATTGGTTGCGGGATCATTTAGCTCTATCATTTGCTGCTTGTGCTATTTGGCACGTAAGCAGCTCTGCAATCAAAGTAACCAGGTTGACAGATCAGTTTCAGGTACACCTGGTGCTGCTCCTGGCATACCCTCCTGCACTCTCCATTGAACCAGGGTTGGTCCCCTGGTTTGATGGTAATGGTTGAGTGCGGAATATGCCGGGCCATGAGGTTGAAGGTTGTGGAGTCAAGTTGCTTGATCTGTATGAAATCTGTCCCATTTAACACAATGATAATGCCACACAACACAATGGAGGGTACTTTCAATGTGATAGTGGAATTTTGTCTCCACAGGACTGAGTGGTGGTCACTCTTACGATACTGTCATGGACAGATGTATCTGCAGGAGGGAGATGGGTGAGAATGAGGTGAGGTATGTTTTCCCCTTGAGAGCCAGGCAGGATTTCCAGTCTTCAGGGCTTGACCAACTTGGTCAGGAGTGGTGTTGCTGAGCCACTGGTGGTAGACACTGTCGTCCCCACACTGAGTAAATTCTGCAGCCTGAAACCCTCAGTGCTTCCTCCAAATGGTATTCAAGTTGTGTCCAACTCAACCTATCCTCCCACGCACTGCAGGCAGACATACTGGCCACTGCTGAGACCTCCCAAGATTCCTGGTGTTGACACCATTTTCAATATTCAGCCATGAACCCGGCCAACAGCCGCCCTGCATAATCTGTTTGATTTGGACAGAGGGTAATTTGCACCTTGCTTTGCCAACAAGGATCTGGGGATCCTGCTGGATGAGACATGTTTGTAGTACCTGTCCATGGAGCATGCCTCAAGAGGTTGGTGACTGATGGCGGTCAGAAGGGTTGAGCGGTGATCTACAGTCACCAGGTACCTACTCAGACTTTCACATTCAGGAATTGTTGCCATCTGGTTTTTATCTTGTGGGTGGGGTAAACAAAAAATGGCATATCAGTAAGGCAAAATGATGTTACAGTGAGGATGTTAATGCATGTGAATAAGCTTCTCACCACTCACAAACAAGAATCTCATCTCTCTATGAAAAGGATTTGGTTGGGATGTTGAGAGGCTCCTCACTGTCAATCTCACCAGTGCTCATGTCATTCAGGGACTGTGAAAATTCGAGCCAAGAGCTCACATTTGTTAGAATTTCACAAGTCACAAAGGTGACACTGGGCCTTTGTTGATTGATCTATAGGGACATTGGGTTGTTCTGGTCTCACTATACAAGAATGAATACACCAGGCAGCCATGCTGAGGGAGATCACAGGAGGATTCCTAGCCCATGTTTGATCAAATGCCCTGAAACATCCCAGTGTCGATAATCCCACAGGACCGAGGTGGTTTGAGGTAACTCTATTCTATAATGTTACAAAGCTTTCAGATATTAAATCCAAAACCTACAGTTAGGGCAATTTCCAAATGTGGAAAATATGCAACAGCAAAATGGTGAGAAATAACACACTAGTTCTGTATTTGCTATATGTGGGTCAGGTACTCAAAATAATAGCAAAAGAGCCAGATGCTGAGAACAGTTAATGAAAGTCATTGGTCTGCACTAACCTGAAATAACAAGCCAGAAAAGTGTAGCTCTGACAAAGCAGGAAAAAGCTTTTCCATAACAGCATTTGGCAGAGGCTGTGTTTTGAAAGTCTAAGGATGCTGTGTGTACATTTGAGCAATGGGATGAATATACATCAGCATTAATGCACACACTGGCCCTAATCTCTCAGCCTGTTTCAGACAATCTGGTTTCCAAGACACATGGAATTTTACAACACATTCAGTCGACCTCAACAATATTATAAAAAGCTATCTATTAAATCTAATTTCCCTGTCCTTCTCCTAGAGAATCATATAGCACAGAAAGAGACATTTCAGCCCATTCTGTCCTTGGTGACTTCCTGAAAGAGATATTCAATATTCCCACTTCTTCCTGTTCTTTCTCAATCTGCTTTTATAGTTTTTATCCAATTGTTGCAACACTTGCATCTACCTGGCAGCTGGAAAATTATTCGGGTGTATCCTGCACACAAAGGAGAAATCCAACCAGAAACAATTGCCACCCATCAGTTTTATTCTCAATCATATAACATGATGGAAGGTGTTAGCAACAGTGCTATCAAACAGCACTGCTCAGCAATAAGCTGCTCATTGACACTCCAGGGCCACCCAGCTCCTGACCTGATTACAGTGAAACATAGACACAAGAGTAGAACTCCACATGGGGAGTGTAACCGCCCTTAACATCAAGGCTGCATTGGTTTGAGTGTGGATCAAGGAGCCCGGGCAAAATTAGAATCAATGGAAATGGAGGGAAAACTCTCTCAGGGTTAAAATCAAAACCAGCACAAAGGAAAATGGTTGAGGTTGTTGGAGGTCAGTCATCCTCCGTTCCAGAATAATTCTACAGGAGTTCCTCAGGATAATGCCCTTGACCCAACCACCTTCAGCTGCTTCATCAATCAACTTCCCTCCATAAGATCAGAAGAATTAGTGATAAGTGGTGGAGAGTTGCTGAAGTGCTAGGGTCTGCTGTTTGTGGTTTATATAACCTATCGAAGCTTGAATAGAGGAGGGCTGATCGGTAGGTTTGTGAATGATATTGGTGGGGTGGTGAGGAGGTAGCCGTAGATTACAGGAGATATAGACAGGCTCTCAGATGGGCTGATCAGTGGCAAATGGAAATCAATTCAGATAAGTGATAGCACTGGAGAAGGTGCAGAGGAGATTTACTGGGATGTTTCGTGGGTTGGAGAGTGTTAGTTAAGAAGAGAAATTGATGGACTGGGTCTGTTTTCCTTCGGGTAGAGGAAATCAAGAGGTGCCACGAATGAGACAGGATTTCTCCGTATCCGCAAGGGTTCTGTCCCCGACAACGCCAGCAAATGATGAAATTTGTGAATGTGGAGCTCATTAGATATAGGTTAAAAATCACAGTATACATGTTTTTTGCCCACAGATGTTGATTTTTGTTGTTACATTTTTATGGCACAGATAGGGGAATTTGTAATTCTGTGGATACAGAGTATTTACTTTAGCAAATTATGAGGAACCTTGAACTCACTGCCAGTGAGGTGGTAGAGGTAGAAATCCCCATAACATTACAGAAGTATTGAGGTGTACATGTAGGATGCCATGGCATGCAAGGCTATGGAAATTAGGATTAGAAAGGTCAGGTGGTTATTTTTGACCAGCCCAGAGTCAATGGACCAAATGGCCTTTTTCTTTACCCTATAGGCCTCAATGATTCTATGACTACGAATCTATGGAGTTGTTCACTGGTGACTGTACTCTATTGAGCACCATTTGTCAGTCCTCAGATACTGAAGCAGCTGATGTCCAATTGCAGCAAGACCTGGACAATATTGATAACCTATGGCCATTGTCATCTCGGACAAGGGCCCTATCTTCTCATGGGCAAATAACATTTAATGTGGATAAATGTGAGGTTATCCATTTTGGCTGCAAAATCAGGAAGACTGATTATTATCTGAATGGCGATATATTGGGAAAGGGGGAGGTGCCTTCGTACACCAGTCACTGAAAGTAAACGTGTAGGTGCAGCAAGTGGTGAATGTGTATGTTGTCCTTCATAGTGAGAGGGTTCAAGTTCAGGAGCAAGGGCCTTGATGAGGCCACACCTGGAGTATTGTGTGCAGTTTTGGTCTCCTTATCTGATGGAGGATGTCATGGCGACGGAGGAAGTGTAAAGGTTTACCAGCCTGATACTTGTGATGTTAAGACTGATGTATGAAGATGAATGAATCAGTTAGGGGTTTATTCACTGGAGTGTAAAAGAATGAGGGGGATGGGGATTCCCATAGAAATGTATAAACTTGTAACAGGGCCGGACGGGAAAACACTGAATGGTCCTGGGAAGTCCAGAACCAGGGGTCAGACTCTAAGGGTATGGGGCAGGCCAATTAGGACTGAAGTGAAAGAGAAATATCTTCATCCAGAGAGTGATGAGCCTTTGGAATTCTCTACCTCAAAAAGTGGTTGAGGCCAAAACATTGGCTACTTTCAAAAAGAGTTCGATATTGTCCTTCAAGCTATAGGGATAGGGAGAAAGCAGGGACCGGGTATGGAATTGGATGATCAGCTATGATTGTATTGAATGGCAGAGAGCATTCAAAGGGCCCACTCTTATTTTTGATGTTTCTAGGCAACAAGGGATTGGCAATAAATTCTGGCTCAAACACCAAAGCCCATATTCCTGAATAATAAAACAAATGCAAATGTTTTGGTAGTATCTGCTTTTACCTTTTTTAAGCAGTTTATTCCAGGTCATAACAATTCATTCAAAACATCTTCTCATATATTCATTTTCAAATTTTTATCCTACAGTATGGGCGATGCAACTGGTGTCAACACCTTCTTCAGGATTTCAATGAGGGAGAATACAGCCTGCATTGTCCCTACTGTAAATGCGTTGACAGGATGTGGTTCACTGCGACGTGCTGAATTTGGTTAGACAGACTGTCCATAGTAAGCAAAGTTCACACCAGAAATATAGCAACTTATGCCCAGCTTCACAGGATCATCTCCACCCTCAGAACACAATACCGACAGGCATCTAGACCAGTGCCTCTGGTAAATTTGGAGTAAGAGGGTGGGGAGGTAGGATAGAAAATTATTGTAGCAAGATCTTCCTCATGATTAATCAAAAATACAACACTGGTGTCCTTTTCAAAAATATTTCTAGACTGTGACCATCTAGGCTCATGGCAAATTGTATATTTAGAACAATAATTTTGAAAGCTGCAAGTTTTAATTTAAAAAAGTAATAGGAATTGAAAAGAAAGCTTTTGATTTGCTGCTATTGGAAAACCTAATATCACAGCCTTTCTTGAGGGGCAGGTAATGCAGCAGCTTGTTAACGATGGTGTATTCTCAGGAAGAAGCTCCATGTTATAGTTCCAAGTTATAGAATCATTTTCTCCCTCAAAAGATTCACTACAACTTTCATAAGCTCTGTAACTAATCGATGCTGTCCCCTGTGGTCTGAGGACTAACAATTACCCAGCTGCAGTAATCCATTTACCCGATTTATTACATCTGTGCTACAATAGCATTTTTTTTGGCACTGGTGAAAAATAAAGCAAAAACAGAGATATTATCAGTTAAAGCAGCTAAAATATTTATCGGCATTACATAGAAATGGAAACAAGCAAAATTCACAAAAGGAAGCTGGACACTAATAATGCAACGTAAACAGCAATGTCCACAGGAGCTAATTTACCACTTCCATCACTTCTCTGTCTCTGCCCAATTTGTTAAACAACATTCATGCTGAAACATTATAAATAAAGGCTCTGTTCTCTCTACAGTGTAATTTTTCAGTCTTTGATTGTTTGCCCAGAAGACCAATGGCTGTCAGAGACTTTCAATATCTTGGCTCTTAGCCATCAGACTTCACTTGGTGACCAGGCAATAAATTAGATTAACTTCCATATGTGTAAGAGGTGACAGCAGGAACAGATCAGCATGTTAATATCCACTTTCTGATTCCAGCACAGTGATGCAAAATGTTCCCAAATCTTTCCTAATGCTAGTCTGTAAACATGATGTGAAGGTTTTGGACTGGAATGGACAAATTCAGAAATGGTGTCGTGTGACTTCTGTGTCTGTAAGGAAGATGTGCAAGAACCACATTGGTGCCTTACCCCAAGACTCTCCTTCCAATGCATTTCATCAACAAAAAACAGATATTTTCACTCAGGAATATCTGAACTCAGAAGGAATCCAGGATCTATATGAAACCAAAACTTAAATTTATTTGCATATCTAATTTAGTAAAACACTCCCTAATGTTTCATAGGAATGTTACCATGTCAAATGTAGCAGCATGCCACTTGGAGAGATATTAGGACGAGACAAGAAGGGGAGACTCCCCTTCTCCTCTGATGCTGCTTAACCTGCTGTGCTTTTTCCAGCTCCACTCTGACTGTCCACAGCTGCAGTTCTGACTATCTCCGAGATATTAAGATGGTCAAGCTTGGTCAAAGAGCTCATTTCAAGCTGTATGTATCTTACAGCAGAAGGGGTGAAAGGTGGAGGTGTCCAGAAAGGGAACTGTAGAGCTCAGTGCTTCAGCACCTGAGGGTACAGTCACCACTGGTGGGACGGTTCTAACTGTGCATACGCAGCAGGTTGGAATTAGAAGAGCAGAGAGATTTGAAAGGGCTGTAGGGCTTAAGGAAATTAAAGAGACAGGGAGGTGCAAAGTCATGGAGGGATGTGAAAATAGGCATGAAAATGTGAAACTTGAGATCTTGAGGGACTATTAACCAATGTAGTTAGCTAGAGAAAATTTGTTCATGCAGGATTGGACAGTACTACTGCACTAGATGGTTCAGCCATTACAAGGTAAAAGAAAAAAATGTAGCATTATCAATTTGTTTTACTTTAATTCCCAAAGCGAAAGGGCGGTGTGTCTGAAATGCACTTTGCTACTCACTTCATTCCACTCCTACTTCACAATCGTTTCTGTCAAGCGAGTGCTGCTGACAAGACCAGCATTTGTCGTCTATCTCTAACTGTCCTTGACATATTGGCCAGCGATGTGAAATCCTTCCAATATCAATCTTTTTAGCTATTTGTGTTAAAGTAGACAAAGTAACAAATATATTCCCACACAATGACATTGGGTTTTCTCCAGAAAGGTTTGTAATTGGCTTTAGCCCAAACTGTTCTCCGTGTTGTCAAAGGGCACAGATGTGCAAGCTTTTGATGGTGCAGTGCTCTATCAAGTGAGTCCTTTAACATTCCTCCGCAACATGGGACATTTCACATATTTAACAATCCTATTTCACAAACTTTATTCTAACACTCAATAAATTCACAGGGGTAATGAAAATGCAGCAGACATTTCATCTCTGCAGTTTGGAGAACAGGTTTGTTCTATTGCCCTTGCCCACTGAGCATTCCTGTATTGAACTGCACTGTGGCTGAACTTTCTCCATGAATCATCAAACCTGGACACGATTCTATAATGGTTCCAAACACTGAAGAAAATGACAGAACATATTAGATTCAACTTTGACTTGTACTTTGTGCTACCAAAACCTATTAAAGCAAGCTATTGCACAAAATAAAACAAACCATCTAATTTCTGTTGAGAAGGCAATGTCATGTGTATAAACACAGACAGCAATATCATGAGTACGATACTTTCCACATTAGCAAACTTCACAAGTTCAGCAATAGCAAAGTTCTAATCAATAATTCAAGTTTACTTCTTTAAAAAAAAACATGCTTTTTAGATTCCTCTGAACATCTGCTGGTACCTGCCCACACTTGCATGCAAATAAGGCACCTTTCAATCAAAATTCTGTGCACTAGAAAATGGGCAAAAAACTCCACAGCTTTATCCTCAACTCCACTTTCATCCTGACAGTCTGTCTGATTTTGGAAGAGATCACAGGCAGAAAGTGATGTTCTACTGATGTTGCACTGTGGGTGGAATTTATCAGCTTCCAAACAACGTGGACAATGGTGAGTCAGTTGAGAAAAATAAGTCAGACTCTCCAGCCTTGGCTTAAACAGTTTAGATAAGAATCTAAATCAGTTCTGAAGAAAGATCACTGGACTCAAAACATTAATTCTCCTTTCTTTCCACAGACGCTGCCAGACCTGCTGAGTTTTCCCAGCAATTTCTGTTCTTGTAGATGAGAATCTTGTTAGTCATCAGTAAGAGATCTATATGCATTCATTAATATCTCATTATTACATAATCCCACCTCACCCAAATGCATTTGCTATTTTTTACAGGCAGTGGAATGAAACTAGGTGGTGACAATCCCTGACATAAAAACATCTGAGGGGGTACCTGATGGCTATAGCTCACGAGTAAGTTCTTCAGCATTCAGCTTGGGCAGCCATTCCCAATATCTCAGGGTATGCTCCGTGAGCAGCAACCGCCTGCCCCACCCCCTGTCCATGGAGGTTGGCATCAGACAAGCACCAGCCTCACCACATTATCATGGCACACCTCCAACTCACATAGGATACAGTTCACCACTTTCAGACTACACATTGAGCTTCCTGACACCTTACAGTGCAAAGCTGCTGCAGACTGCTTTCTGTACAGAGACAGGCACCAGCTCATGCATCAGAACAGGGTCCACCTGAGAGCTCTTCACGCTCATTCATTTTGGATGCTCTCCCAAGCCTTGACTTTTCTCTTACTGCATTGCTGCCTCAATCAGAACGTACAATACTGCTGAGAAAAAATACTTGAGAAACTGAGCAGATCTGACAGTATCAGTAGAGGGAAAAACAGAGTTAATGTTTCAAGTCCAGTGACCCTACATCAGAAAGGCCTGTTCTGCTGAACCACAAGTAGTGGCAGTTGGGTCAAAACACTGGAATTCTCTCCATTGGCATTATGGGTCAACATACAGCACGTGGACTGCAGTGGTTCAAGATGTCTGCTCACCCCCATCATCTCAAGGGCAACTAGGGATAGGCAATAAATGCTGGTCTGGCCAGCAACACGCACGACCTATCCAGTGAATATATGAAAAAAAGGTCTCAGCAGAAAGCCTTTCGTGATACGGAGGAGACACAGGAGGCTCAAAGACCATCATCCTTGGTGTCATTTCCTACAGGTGAGTGAGACGCAATGCCCCTGCTGAATGTGGGATGTCTCAGGCCACTATCACAGAACGGTGCCATTGCTGGAGTAGGGTTTGTAATATGAAGGGGCGGGTGGTCATTCTGTTCTGGTGGCTGTCAAGATGACAGATGCGTTTGATTTTTATGCACCTGGCAGCATCCAAGGATCCACTGGGGAACTGTGTGTGATGTCCAAATGTTCACCCCATGAAAGTATTTCCCTGCAACTTGTGACAGATCACAGGCTGGAAAGTAGGATATACCAGTATAGTATATCCTGCCCCAGGTTCAGGGCGTGACACATTATGTGTACACACATTATGAGTGCAACATATCATAACATTTGAGTTAATGGATAGAATAGGGTTCCATCAATGTACCTGTCCTCTGTGATCATCACTATCAAGTATTTGAGGTCTGTACCATGGATGCTGCCACGTTGCCGAATTCCTGGAGAACTCTCAGGTTCCTGCTTCATTCCAAAGGCTAGGTGCCTTACCAGGATGGTGACTGGGAATGAGGGCTTTGCCCTGCATCTCTAGACTCCTCAACACAACTCCTTGATTGAGGCTGAACGTAGACACATTCTAATTAATTATTCCATCAGAGCCATGCTGGATCAGATGGTTGGCCTTTTGAAGATGCAGCTCCAATGCTCGGACTGGTCTTTTGGGGGAGGCAGGGGGGACAAACCCTTTCAGACACCGTGTGCTGTCTAATTGTTGCATGCCCCTCATGGCTGCAGCAACAAAGACACATGCTGAAGAGTTCAAAAATGGGTAACAGCCTTCAGAGCAGGAAGACAGGGACATTGAGCAGGAGGAACCGGACTTTCACCATGAAACAGCAGTGCAGTGTCTCGAACAAGAAGCACTTAACTGACACTCATTTCAAACGATGTGAATTGGGTGAAGTCAGCACTGATTGATTGTAAATTTGTTGTTGCTCAAAATACAAGCATGTACCTATAAATAAATGCAGCATTTGTTTGTTCCTTGTGCACTTTTCATACTGTTTAATAAAAAATTAAGAATTGTTTGAGACCTTTACAACATGTGATGCTCCCACATTCAACAATGACAAGATGTTATGCTGCAATGGGTCTTAGGGGAAAATATGTAGCACCAACGATGGGGACTCTCTGTAGTTTCACTACTGTGCCTATATATTTACAAAGTTTTAATTTGATTTATTAATTTATAGGTGATGTGGGTGTCACCAGCTGGGCCAGTATTTATTGTCCATCTCTAATTTACCAGAGGGCAGTTGAGAGTCAACTAGATTGCTGTGGGTTTGGAGTCACACGTAGAAGAGAAAATGAGGTCTGCAGATGCTGGAGATCAGAGATGGAAATGTGTTGCTGGAGAAGCGCAGCAGGTCAGGCAGCATCTAGGGAACAGGAGAATCGACGTTTCGGGCATTAGCCCTTCTTCAGGAATGAGGAAAGTTTGTCCAGCAGGCTAAGATAAAAGATAGGGAGGAGGGACTTGGGGGAGGGGCGTCGGAAATGTGATAGGTGGAAAAAGGTCAAGGTGA
Organism: Chiloscyllium plagiosum; assembly: GCF_037043375.1. NCBI lineage: Eukaryota > Metazoa > Chordata > Chondrichthyes > Orectolobiformes > Hemiscylliidae > Chiloscyllium > Chiloscyllium plagiosum. The sequence continues at coordinate 2,558,739 of NW_028270181.1, forward strand.
GGGTGATAGGACAGATTGGGGTGGGGGCGGAGAGGTCGGGAAGAAGATTGCAGGTTAGGGAGGCGGTGCTGAATTTGATGGATTTGACTGAGACAGGCTGGGGGGAGGGGAAATGAGGAAATTGGTGAAATCCGAGTTCATCCCTTGTGGTTGGAGGGTTCCTAGCCGGAAGATGAGGCGTTCTTCCTCCAACCGTCGTTTCGCTGTGGTCTGACAATGGAGGAGTCCAAAGACCTGCATATCCTTGGTGGAGTGGGAGGGGGAATTGAAATGTTGAGCTACAGGGTGGTTGGGTTGGTTGGTCCGGGTGTCCCAGAGGTGTTCTCTGAAACGCTTCGCAAGTAGGCGGCCTGTCTGCCCAATATAGAGGAGGCCACATCGGGTACAGAGGATGCAATAGATGATATGTGTGGAGGTACAGGTGAATCTGTGGCGGATATGGAAGTTTCCTTTGGGGCCTTGGAGGGAGGTGAGAGGGGAGGTGTGGGCGCAAGTCTTGCACCTCCTGCGGTTGCAGGGGAAGGTGCCGGGAGTGGAGGTTGGGTTGGTGGGGGGTGTGGATCTGACGAGGGAGTCACGGAGGGAGTGGTCTTTACGGAATGCTGATAGGGGAGGGGAGGGAAATATATCCTTGGTGGTGGGGTCCGTTTGGAGGTGGCGGAAATGACGGCGGATGATGCGCTGTACATGGAGGTTAGTGGGGTGGTAGGTGAGGACCAGTGGGGTTCTGTCCTGGTGGCGGTTGGAAGGGCGGGGTTCAAGGGCGGAGGATCGGGAAGTGGAAGAGATGCGGTGGAGGGCATCGTCGATCACGTCGGGGGGGAAATTGCGGTCCTTGAAGAAGGAGGCCATCTGGGATGTAGACCAGGTAAAGACGCCAGTTTCCTTCACTAAAGGACATTTCCAACAATCAACAGGTGGTCACATTGGACAATGGTAAAAGTGTTTTTTCATTGAATTCAAACTCCAGCAACTGCCAGTGCAGGATTCAAACCAATGTCCTGGAACGTTGCCTGGGTCTCTGAATTAATAGTTTAGCGATAATACCACTTGTCAATCACTCTCTCTTATCCTACTTACATTGGTGTCTTGCCAACGCTACCTCAAAAGCTGTTCTTTCTCATTCCCATTAATCCTATGTGAAGGGCTGGCAGTATTTGACCTGGTGCACAGCTGGGCTGGAAAACCCAGCTTCCACTGTCAGTGGAGACAAAGTGTGACCCCCTAAGGGCTTGGTGCAAGATGAGCATTGTGTGAGATAACTCACTACTGCTCATGGAGTGAAATCATGACTGTTTGTAAAGGGGGCATGGTTTGCTTCATGCATAGGTTTAGGGTGTGAGGGGAAAGATATAAAAAAGACCTAAGGGGCAACATTTTCACGCAGAGGGTGGTACATGTATGGAATGAGCTGCCAGAGAAGGTGGTGGAGGCTGGTACAATTGCAACATTTAAGAGGCATTTGGATGGTTATATGAATAGGAAGGGTTTGGAGGGATATGGGCTGGGTGCTGGCAGGTGGGACTAGATTAGGTTGGGATATCTAGTCGGCATGGATAGGTTGGACCGAAGGGTCTGTTTCCATGCTGTACATCTCTATCACTCTTGCATTTCAACACCAAAGAATTTTGAATTTGAATTTGCTTTACTGTCAAATGTATTCACATGAGTACGATGAAAAGTTTACAAGTCGCCACTTATGGAGCCATTGCAGGTACATGGGTACCTGGGTACAAATTCATGAGGAAAAATAACTTAGAAAAAAAGGAAAGAAATAAAAAGTCCAGCATTATAAAAATTCAAAAGTACAAAAGCATAGCAACAACTTAGAAAAATAAAGAAATAAAGAGTTTGGAATAACAGTGAATGCAGTAGGCTCTGCATTTTGGAAGGAGCTCTGATCAGAATCTTCTCTCAGAAATCCAGGCTCCCTTCTTTTGTGAAAAAGGGTCAGAGTTGCAATCTGCATAGGATTGCCATTCCTCCAAAAATCCAACCTAATTTCTTGGGATGTGTAACAAAGGAAATTACATGATTCAAAAAATAAAGCAACAGAAATAAAGCAGAGAAGCACTTTTACCGAGAAACAACTCTTTTGCTCTATCAAGTATTAGCAATTTCAACTGCTCCACCATGGTCAAGCTTTCAATCCATTCACTATGTTCTGGAAATTACTCTTAAACCTCTCCATCTCTCTCTGTCTCCCCTCCAAGAATCTCCTTATTCTTTGATTAACCTCCAACTAAAATTTTGGTCGTCTGTCTTAATACCTTCTGATATTACTTGGTGTCAAGCTATACTTGATAACGTTCCCATGAAGTACTTTGTTTCACTCTGCTCAAAGGCAATATGTTAAACAAGTTGTTGTTAAATATTCGAACATTTTAAGTAATATTTAGTTTACAAAGACTGGCACATACATACTCTGAAAATAAACCAAATCCGCACTTCATTAGCCAGATCTTTCATACCATGAATTTTGGCACAATTCAACACATCATTAGGTATTCATTTCAGTAGTAAATTCCTATAATTTAGCATTATTAATCACTTTGGAGGAAGAATTAAAAAAGCAGAGTATTGTTTAAATGGAGAATGACTGCGGAGCTCTGAGGTGCAGAGTAATCTAGCAGTTCTCGTGCCAGAGTCACAGGATATCAGTTTGCAGGTACAACAGGTGATTACAAAGGCTTTAAAGAAAGATATCTTTTATGAAATTTACTTATTGAGCATAAAGGCAAGGCTATTATGCTGGAGAGTTTTTTTTAAAATACTCATTAAACAGACTTTCGAGAACAGTGACTTAATTCAGTGTCTAGCAGACAATAGGGAACTCCTGGGGTGATAATGGAAGCTTGGTCATAACTCAGATAGTTTACAACGCATAGTGTAAACACAGAGTGCCTTTAGCTTGTTCATGGTTCAGGATAATCAAGGATTGATATTAATTTAGGAAATGCAGAGATTAAGGAATTTTGGGCTCTACAGAGGAGACCTCACTGGGGAAGAATATAATTTCTCTCCTAAAAAGGGAGTACAGAATTATTGAGGGAAAGCACATTTACCTCAGTAGAAAGGATTAGTTTGCTCTTCCTCTAGACGAGGAGTTCTAAAGAAGGGTCACTGGACCCAAAACATTGGCTCTGCTTTCACATCACAGATGCTGAGAGACCTGTTGAATTTCTCCAGTTATTTATGGTTCTTGATTGGGGTGTCTGGTCGCAAATCTGCAGTTTGTTAACTAGCTGTGAAATTCTAAACACTCAGTTTTGTGAGTATTCATAGAGTCATAGATAGAGTCATAGAGATGTCCAACATGGAAACAGACCCTCCGGTCAATCCGTCCATGCCGACCAGATATCCCAACCCAATCTAGTCCCACCTGCCAGCACCAGGCCCATATCCCTCCAAACCCTTCCTATTCATATACCCAGCCAAATGCCTCTTAAATGTTGCAATTGTACCAGCCTCCACCACTTCCTCTTGCAGCTCATTCCATACATGTACCACCCTCTGCGTGAAAAAGTTGCCCCTTAGGTCTCTTTTATATCTTTCCCCTCTCACCCTAAACTTATGCCCTCTAGTTCTGGACTCCCCTACCCCAGGGATAAGACTTTGTCTATTTATCCTATCCATGCTCCTCATAATTTTGTAAACCTCTATAAGGTCACCCCTCAACCTCCTACGCTCCAGGGAAAACAGTCCCAGCCTGTTCAGCCTCTCCCTGTAGCTCAGATCCTCCAACCCTGGCAACATCCTTGTAAATCTTTTCTGAACCCTTTCAAGTTTCACAACATCTTTCCGATAGAAAGGAGACAAGATTTGCACACAATATTCCAACAGTGGCCTAACCAATGTCCTGTCCAGCCACAACATGACCTCCCAACTCCCGTACTCAATACTCTGACCAATAAAGGAAAGTATACCAAACGGCTTCTTCACTAACCTATCTACCTGCGACTCCACTTTCAGGGAGCTATAAACCTGCACTCCAAGGTGTCTTTGCTCAGCAACACTCCCTAGGACCTTCCCATTAAATGTATAAGTCCTGCTAAGATTTGCTTTCTCAAAATGCAGCACCTCACATTTATCTGAATTAAACTCCACCTGCTACTTCTCAGCCCATTGGCCCATCTGGTCCAGATCCTGTAGTAATCTGAGGTAACCCTCTTCGTTTACCACTACACCTCCAATTTTGGTGTCATCTGCAAACTTACTAACTGTACCTTTTATGCTCGCATCCAAATCATTTATGCAAATGACAAAAAGTAGAGGGCCCAGCACCGATCCTTGTGGCACTCCATGTAGAAAGACTTCACAGTTGAAAGAAGAACATTGGGAAAAATCAGTTTTAGGAGTGAAATGGGAAGACATTTCTCCTCAGAGGATTGTATGACTCAGGTGTGATGGAGATGGAGTCACTGAATATGTTTAAGGTGGAGGTAGATGGAGTCTTGGTAGGCAAGAAATCAAAAGATAATTGGGGTAGATAGGAATGTGGAACTCCCAAGCCAAAACAGGCCAGATGTAATTTTCTTGGATGGTGAAAGAGGTTGTAGGACTGAATGGCCTACTTCTGATCCTAATTCACATGTTCACCAATCAATCACTCTCTCCTTCTCTAATGTTACTTTAACATTCGAGATCTTATAATCTACTTGCATTGGTAAAATGAAAGGAATAATTACAGACCATCTCTCTTTATCAGCTGAATAATGGAGCTAATAATCTTTGCAATCTCTAACCAAGATAGATATTTCAGGCAAATGTCCAAAATGCCTTTTTATTATTCATTCAATATTTGATAAGTTGGACTGGAATGGGCAAGAATCCATGTCTTTGTTTTTTTCTCCCTCCTATGAATGAGGTGACCATAGCAATTTATTTTATTCAGACAGAAATCCAATTAGCTTAAAATCATAATTGGACTTGAACTGCGATAACCACTACCAACAGGTGTTGATAAATTCTGCCTCATAAATGACTCCTGAGCAAAGGAAGAATAAGGATACAGCTCAGCTAAAACCACTAAGAAATAGGTTGTGAAATGGATAGAAACAGCAAATGACTGAACTAACAAGAAATAATAAGGCTTCTGAATCACTTTCAAAAGCACTGTGCCAATCAATAAGTGACGCACAATACAAATAACATGATGCAAATTAAATCAGTGGACTTCTGGATTTTACATCACTGTAAATAACTTTCTCCCAACCAAATGGGTAATAGAGCAGGTTCATTTATAGTCCTTTAAAGTGGGATGCTTTTCTTCCTCTCTCCTCTGTCTGTCGGGGGGCCAACATTGACTAAGTATAAGCAATCCTAAATTAAATCCCTGTATACATGGCACACAGCCCAAAATACTCAAAATTCAGCAAACTGACAATTAAGGAGTCATAGGAACAGCTGTTTTGGGAAATGGGGAAAATAAATCAAAATGAATGATTGGATTACTGGATTGGGTTGAAAAATATAAAATAGTAGAACTCAATGCAATACACTTCTAATCTACATGTATATTACTGCTGATCCCACAGAGGTCCTACTTAACTCTCTGACACCAGCATGCATACCACACTCCATATCATTGATCAAATCATGACTTATGAAGGGTACACCCAGTGTTAACCACATACAGACGATGCTTATCATGGACTGTGGCAAATGACGACTGTAAAGGAGTAATTTCAGTACACGTAAAATTTTGACATGGTTAAGCTTCATGTGTTTCTCCTTAAAACTTGGATAACCAAATAACTCTCCCTTATCTGATCAGTTGGTCTTCTCCATGTGTTATTAAAATATCTGAAACATCTTGGTCTATACAGCGTTTGAATCATCTACCTAGCTTTATCATTATCTTTATCTAGCTCTACTAAAAGGAGCATTCATCAGAGGTCTGGGGTCAATCAATTTGAAAGGTGGAAAATTTTACCAAACGTTGAATTTGGAAGCAAGTTAAATATGATTCTTTGAGCCTGGGCTTGCAACTGGTATTTGGCATCCAGGAACCCTCCTTGTTGTGCCTCTCTGACATTTTTTCAATATATTCATACTTTTTTGAAAATACAGGAAACAAAATTGATCCCAGTGTTCTAAATGAGCGCAGTTATCCAGTTCCAGAATGAGTCCACTGCAGCGTATTATCGGTTTGGGTAAAAGGTGACTACAAGCATTACGGTTGCGGTTAGATACGAAAGGGCATCTCTTGAAGTTTGGTCTAATGTTTGAGAGAGTTTGGAATGAAATCTCCATTGCTTTTCCTGATATCAGCATTTTTCTTTTAACTCTCCAAGGAGTTAACATGTCTTCCATAGTCTTGGGGGAAATCATAGACCAATGAGTTTACCTTATGGACAAAGGCATGATCTTCATAATCTTATTAAAGATAAGATTATGAAGCATCTGATAGAAATGACGTCATGAATTATCATTATGATGTGTTGATGAAAGGGAGGAGTTTACTAATCTAATTTACATCCTAATCAGAGGATGACAAATGTTTAGTAGGAGTAAGGTAGAGGCTGGGTGCATCTGTATTTCAATGTGGCATTTTAACTCATCTGGAATCTGGTATTGAAAAATAAAACAGAACATTGTAATCAGTTGAAAAATGTCATAGTGAGTAGATGAAAAGGGGACTGGTGTCACATTATGCGAGAAAGTTATCAATGCAGATAACAAGCATCTACATTATGAATCTTCTTTCTTTTGGCATCTGAATGGATTCTTTGGAGCTCTAAATGACAAGAACAATGACCAAATTTGCAGATAACACAAACCAGATGGAAGTGGCAAACTGAATGACTATGGGAGATTTTGAATATACTTGAGAGATAGGCAGAGGAGATGGCAGATGAAGCTCGATGAAAAAGTTAAAATGTTGGTTAGACAGAGTCCAGTCTTATACTTTTACAGTCGGAACTTTATTTGTAGTTCACACGCCACAAACCCCAACACGACTGATTACTTGTTCCATATTAATATAAGTACTTAGCCAGTTATCCTTAATTAATGTGTAACAATCACCTACTCCCTAATTTCTGGCATCCTTGCCAGAATCTACAAGATGATAGCAGAGGGATCTTCAATCGATCCAGCCACTGTAGTCAAGTATCAATTAAGTCATTTATTGGATCCTAAAACATTTTTTCTCAAATGCACACACATATATATATATATATATATATAAATATATATGCATTTAAATTAATAAAACAGTTTCGACACTTGCCTGAGAAATTCGATTTTATTTATTGAGCCCTCGCTTACTGTAATTTTTTTTCTTCATTTACTTTTGAATTTACATCCCTTCAAGTGCAGGTCATGTCCTCTGTTCTATTGTTTCAGTCATTGTGAAACAGTTTGTCTTGATCTTCATTATCCAAATTCTTTAGATCCCATCAACAGCAATCATACACCCTCTCCACTTTTATTTCTCCAGTGAGAACATCAGATTATTGAAATAATTGCTCATCCAAACCCAATTTCATCCCCTCAAATGTTCTGATTACTCTCTTCTGTAACCTTTCATTAGCTGAAATATCCTCTTGTCCTTAGAATACAGTTAGTGCACAATTCCGGTCACTAAGTGCAGTCAAACAAATTATACGTTAAGTTACAGAAATGCCTTACCAATTCGAATGCTAAAATCCTCTATCATCTCTCTCAATAGGTATTGATCCAGTTCATTTTGAAACATATCAACTGATCCTGAATTAAATATACTTTCTGTTAAAATGCAGAATGTATACAACAAACTATGAAAAAATAATAGATTGATGTTTACAAATTTTGTTATCTTACTGATAGTTTTAATTATTAAAATTCATTCACTGTCCAGGCTAGCATTTATTGCCCATCCCTAATTGCCCACAGAGTAGTTAAGAGTCAACCACATTGCTGTGGGTCTGGGGTCACATGTAGACCATATGGCAGTTTCCTTCCCAGGAGGACATTAGTGAACCTGATGAGTTTTTCCTGACAATTAACAACAGTTTCATGGTCATCATTTTTATTGGATTCAAATTAGATTAGATTAGATTATTAGATTAGATTACAGTGTGGAAACAGGCCCTTCGGCCCAACAAGTCCACACTGACCCGCTGAAGCGCAACCCACCCATACTCCCCTTACCTAACACTACGGGCAATTTAGCATTGCCAATTCACATCTTTGGACTGTGGGAGGAAACCGGAGCACCCGGAGGAAACCCACGCAGACACGGGGAGAACGTGCAAACTTCACACAGTCAGTCGCCTGAGGCGGGAATTGACCCCGGGTCTCCGGCGCTGTGAGGCAGCAGTGCTAACCACTGTGCCACCGTGCCGCCCACAAATTCTACCATCTATTATGGTGGCATTTGAACCCAGGTCCCCAGAACATTACCTGGGGTCTCTGGATTAATAGTCTCATAGTAATACCACTAGTGGCTATTGCCTTATGATAAAGCTCAATTCTTGGGGTGGCTACATGCAGCTACTTTTACAGTCCCTAGTTGATGGAGTCCTCTTCAATTAACATTGTTACCGTAAATTTGCTGATTTACATTAACTGCACTCCAATGTGTAGGAACTGTTCCAGAGTCTAAAAAGTCTTAGATGATGACCACCAATGCATCCACTATTTTGAGGGTCAATTCCTTAAATCATCTGCAATGTGGATTATCAGAGCCTGGGGATTTATCAGACATCAATTTCCCCAACACCATTTCTGTACTAATACAGTTCCTAAAAGATACATGGAAACACTAAAGATAGGAGCAATGTGATCATGGCTGATCATCGAGCTCAATACCTAAATCCCATTCTCCCCTCTTTTCCTTTGATCCCTTTAACTACAAGAAGTTTATCTACCTCATTCTTCGAAACACAATGCTTTGGCCTCAACCACTTTCTGTGCGAGTGAATTCCACAGGCTCCCCACTATCTGGATGAAAATATTTTTCTTTGCCTCAACCTAAAAGATTTATTCTTAAATTATGACCCCTGCTTCTGAACTCTTCAACCATTGGGAACATCCTGCACCTACCCTGTCTACCCTTGTTCGACTGTATAGGTTACTATGAGATCCCCCCTCATTCTTCTAAACTCCAGTGAATGCAATCCTAACCGACTCAATCCCTCATCACACATCACGTCACCATCCCAGGGATCAATTTGGTAAATCTTCACTACTCCCTCTCTACAAGAACATTGTTCATCAGATAAGGAAACTAAAATTGCACACAATACTCCAGGGGTAATCTCACCAATGCTCTGTATAGCTGCAGCAAGACATCCTTGTTCCTGTACTCGAACCCTCTCACTGTGAAGGCCAATGTATAGTTTCCGCCTGCTGCACCTGCACGCTTACTTTCAGTGACTGGTGTACAAAGACATCCAGGTCTCATTGAACTTTCCCCCCTCTCAATTTACAGCCATCCAACTAATAATCTGCCTTCCTATTTTTGCTACCAAAGTTATGACACTGCATCTGGACAAGTAACACTGCAATATCTCTGCATCCTCCTCACAGCTCACCCTGCCATGAAGCTTTGTGTCATCTGCAGATTGATATATTTTATTTATTTCCCTCATCTAAAACATTAAAATATATAGTGAATTGCTAGGGTCCTTGTACCAATGCTGATCCAGCCATTCAGAAAAAGACTCCTTTATTCCTACTCTTTGTTTCTGTCTACTAACTAACTTTATATCTATCTCAATACACTATTCCCAATCCCATGCATTTAATTGTACTTATTGGTCTCTCTACCATCCTTTGTAATTAGTGGGGTTACATTAACTGTTGTTTAGATCAGAGTGGTGCTGGAAAGGCAGAGCAGGTCAGGCAGCATCTGAAGAGCAGGGAAATTGATATTTCGGGCAAAAGCCAGGGCTTTTGCCTGAAACATTGATTTCCCTGCTCCTCGGATGCTGCCTGACCTGCTGTGCCTTTCCAGCACCACTCTGATCTAAACTCTGGTTTCCAGCATCTGCAGTCCTCACTTTTGCTGATTTACATTAACTGCACTCCAATGTGTAGGAACTATTCCAGAGTCTAAAACGTCTTAGATGATGACCACCAATGCATCCACTATTTTGAGGGTCAATTCCTTAAATCATCTGCAATGTGGATTATCAGAGCCTGGGGATTTATCAGACATCAATTTCCCCAACACCATTTCTGTACTAATACAGTTCCTCTCTCTTACTAAACCCTGTGCTCCCCACCATTCCTGGTACGTTAGCAATTACAATGCCCTCAAAGGATAATTATATGTTGCAAGAAAGTATCATACCTGGAAAAATAAATTACCACCTGACTTTGAAATGAAGTTCTGCTTATTAACTGAAGACTCTTAATGGAATCAATCATTTGTCAGACAAATGTGTTTTGTGCTCCCGTCATTCCAACAAAAAAGAATGAATAGGCTAGAGGTGCAAATAAATTCCTCAAGTATAACTTTGATATGATGTCCATTAGCTGGAATGTACTGGTTAAAGAATTTGCAACACTTTAAACTGGACATGTCGACATGGCTATAGGTTATAGATGTCACAGCTCCACAGAAAGCTGTGGGGGGGGAAAGGGGAAATTACTCCGGAAAGTATAAAGAAAAAGTATAACATAGCAAAGATGAGTGGGAAAACGGAGGACTGGGAAGCTTTTAAAGAACAACAGAGGATTACTAAGAAGGAAATATGCAGAGAAAAAAATGAGGTACGAAGGTGAACTGGCCAAAAATATAAAGGAGGATAGTAAAAGCTTTTTTAGGTATGTGAAAGGCAAAAAAATGGTTAAGACTAAAATTGGGCCCTTGAAGACAGAAACAGGGGAATATATTACAGGGAACAAAGAAATGGCAGAAGAGTTGAATTGGTACTTCAGATCTGTGTTCACTGGGGAAGACTCAAACAATCTCCCTGAGGTAACAGTGGCTGAAGGACCTGAACTGAAGGGAATTTATATTTGCCAGGAATTGGTGTTGGAGAGACTGTTAGGTCTGAAGGCTGATAAGTCCCCGGGGCCTGATGGTCTACATCCCAGGGTATTGAAGGAGGTGGCTCTAGAAATCGTGGATGCGTCGGTGATTATTTTCCAGAGTTCGATAGATTCAGGATCAGTTCCTGCGGATTGGAGGGTGGCTAATATTGTACCACTTTTTAAGAAAGGAGCGAGAGAGAAAGCAGGAAATTATAGACCAGTTAGTCTGACCTCAGTGGTGGGAAAGATGCTGGAGTCTATTATAAAGGATGAAATTACGACACATCTGGATAGCAGTAACAGGATAGGTCAGAGTCAGCATGGATTTATGAAGGGGAAATCATGATTGACTAATCTTCTGGAATCTTTTGAGGATGTAACTCAGAAGATGGACAAGGGAGATCCAGTGGATGTAGTGTACTTGGACTTGCAGAAAGCCTTTGATAAAGTCCCACATAGGAGGTTAGTCAGCAAATTTAGGGTGCATGGTATTGGGGGCAAAGTACTGACTTGGATTGAAAATTGGTTGGCTGACAGGAAACAAAGAGTAGTGATAAACTGCTCCCTTTCGGAATGGCAGGCGGTGACCAGTGGGGTACCGCAGGGATCAGTGCTGGGACCGCAGCTTTTACAATATATATTAAAGATATAGAAGATGGTATTAATAGTAACATTAGCAAATTTGCTGATGATACAAAGCTGGGTGGCAGGGTGAAATGTGAGGAGGATGTTAGGAGATTATAGGGTGATCTGGACAGGTTAAGTGAGTGGACAGATGCATGGCAGATGCAGTTTAATGTGGATAAATGTATGGTTATACACTTTGGTGGCAAGAACAGGAAGGCAGATTACTACCTAAATGAAGTCAAGTAAGGTAAAGGGGTAGTACAAAGAGATCTGGGTGTTCTTGTCCACCAGTCAATGAAGGCAAGCATGCCCGTACAGCATGTAGTGAAGAAAGCCAATAGCATGCTGGCCTTCATAACAAGAGGGATCGAGTATAGAAGCAAAGAGGTTCTTCTGCAGCTGTACAGGGCCCTGGTGAGATCACACCTGGAGTACTGTGTGCAGTTCTGGTCTCCAAATTTGAGGAAAGACATTCTGGCTATTGAGGGAGTGCAACGTAGGTTCACGAGGTCAATTCCTGGAATGGCGGGACTATCTTATGTTGAAAGATTGGAGCGACTGCGCTTGTATTTCCTTGAGGTTAGAAGACTGAGAGGGGATCTGATTGAGACGTATAAGATTATGAAAGGATTGGACACTCTGGATGCAGGAAACATGTTTCCGCTGATGGGCGAGTCCCGAACCAGAGGACACAGCTTAAAAATGAGGGGTAGGCCATTTAGGACAGAGATGCGGAAAAACTTCCTCACCCAGAGAGTGGTGGCTGTGTGGAATGCTCTGCCCCAGAAGGCAGTGGAGGCCCAGTCTCTGGATTCGTTTAAGAAAGTGTTGGATAGAGCTCTCAAGGATAGTGGAATCAAGGGTTATGGAGATAAGGGAGGATCAGGATTGAGGATGATCAGTCATGATCACAATGAACGGTGGTGCAGGCTCGAAGGGCAGAATGGCCTACTCCTGCACCTATTGTCTATTGTCTAAAGACCTTCAGTAGAAATGTAATCAATTTAGGCTCCTTCCCATGCATATTTTATATTTTTAAAATCAAATTAGAATTACCTCCTATTCCTGGTTATGCAACATTTGACAATTGAACACTTAAAATGCTTGTGTGCCAAATCTTGTATCCAGATACATACCACTGCAGCATGGTACAATACGTATCATTTCCAATTTAGTGTAGAACACATTTTAATTAAGATAAAGGAAACATTAATTTTGTGCTTCCACTTGTTTTTTGAACACATTTCAGGTTTTTATTGGTACTAAGACAGATTACTTGAAACTAAGCAGAAACTAATAGATAACAAAGTAAAGAATATTAAGGAAAAATAAAAACATTTATGAAATGTTATGATTTAAAAGGTTGAATTAAAATGAAACACTGCTAGTAGAAAAGAAAATATCAGAAGTCACCTGTAACTATAAGAACTAAAAACCAGGAGCAGGAGGAGGTCATTCAGCCCCTTGAGCGTGCTCCACTATTTCAGACAACCATGGCTGATCTCATCTCAGCCTCAACTCTACTTTCTTGCCCACTCTCCGTAACACTTCAACCGGTTACTAATTACAAATCTGTCCATCTCCCTAAATTTACTCACTGTCCTTGCATCCACTACTTGGGGCAGTGAATTCCACAGATTCACAGTCCTTTATGAGAAGTAATTTCTCCTCATCTTTGTTTTAAATTTGCTACCCCTTATCCTAAATTTAAGATCTCCTCTTCTAGATTCCCCCAAAGGATACATCCTCTCTACATCAACTCAGTCAAACCTCTTTAGCATCTTGTATACCTGAATTAGATCTCTTCACATTCTTCTAAAGTCCTGAGAATGTAGGCCTAAGCTACTCAACCTGTTCAGAAGGCAAACCTGCCTTCTTTGGAATCAGCAAAGTCAGTCACCTCTGAACAGCCTCCAATGCAACTACATCCCTTCTCAAATAAGGCAACCAAAATTGTACACAATATTCCAGGTGCCATTTCATTGATGCTTTACACAGTTGCAGCAATATTCCTCTACTTTCATACTCAATTCCTTTAGCAATAAATGCCCAAATTCCATTTGTCTTCCTTATTATCCGCTGTACCTGTATACTAATTTTCTGCTATTCATACATGAGGATACCCAGATCCCTCTGCACTGAAGCACTCCAAAGTTTTTCTCCATTTAGGTAATAAGTTGCCTTTCTCTTCCTTCATACAAAATGGATAACTTCACACTTATCCACGCTAAACCTCATTTGCCAAATTGTGGCCCATTTACCCAAGCTATCCATACCCATTTGTAAACTTGTTTCACTGCAACTTGTTTGCCAACCTATTTCGGTGTCACCTACAAATTTGGTTATTGGACTTTCTATCCCAGCATTATATGAAAGACTGTTGTCTGCTAGCTGTAAGGATTTTTACACAAACTAATTTATTCTGTCATAGGTCAGATTCTAGTGTGTATCATCTCACAGCACACTAAGCAATCTCATTCTGGTCATTAACCTGAATGAAGCTGATCAGGTGCAGAAGAAGCAACAAGCCCCATGGGTAAGTGGCAAATATTGTCAGTGAGACCAGATCAAGTCGAGCTGTGGGAGGAGAGCTAAGACAAGAGGCGGGAGGGGACATAGTGCCAGGTACAAGCAAGGAGTGACAGGATGGATGCGAGAAAGGAAGTTGGGTATACCTAGGATTGAGAGTGCATATTCTGTCCTCTTTCATAAATCTGCAAGCACAGTTAAGCACAGCACCAAATATCATCAGGATGATAAAATGTTAAGCCCGATGATGGACTATTCATACATTACACCTTAAAAAAGACTTCAGGATGTAATTTTTCTGTGAACGCAGGCATTTAGCACCACATACCACACTATTAATATTTCATTTGTTCTAATATTACTTGCATGGCTCTCAGAAAATGGAAACTATCATAGGTGGAAGCGTAAGGGGAATATTGAGCCATTGATTTTAGCACTTGCAGGTAAAACAAAGAATTTCAAAATATTAAAAACAGATAGAAAGATAGACAGTGTGGTAGTCAAGATTCTCCCCTCCCCCAACTCTGCTAGGCTGGATGACTGATGCTGCGTTGCATTAGAAGATCAAACATTTTTGGTGGATTTGCTATTTTCACTTACTATCACATAATGTATTCCATTATATTAGCAACATACTGATGAAAGACAATATTAGGTTTGGGTTTTGTCAACATGATCTTTAACAATAATCAGAGTGAACCCTTCTTCTCATGAAGGCAGTTTGAGAAATTTGCCCAAATTGTTAGAAATTCCTGTTATATTTCTCTCAACTTTGAATGCATAATTGTAGGTCCTGTTATGTGACCTACTCAAGCCATAGTTTCTTAACAACTGGACAGCCATGTCAAGAAAGGAAGGAGTAGTTAGGCTTGCACTGAAAAGGTGGATTTTTGTCAAATGAATCAAAGCAGCCAGGCAAAACAATAGGTCATTAAATCTAATACTTTTAAAAGGAGATATGTTTTTTTCACCATTCTCTCTCATACACATGCCAGTACTAGCACCCCTTAATGTTGGTAACTTTACCTGGAGTTGCTTTAACCCCAACATGCAGATGCAAGACAGCGTGAAAATGGAGAACTAATGATAAACAAGATGATATGACTGACACAAGCAGTTGAAATGCTGAAAGATCTGGAGAAACTGGACTTACAGAAGTTTCCTTATTGACTGTTTGGGTGGTTTTGTCAGCATTTGAAAAAGCTGGTCCTTGTGTTTCAGAATTTCCTTTCTGGCAATTACATCTGGTGCTCTGTGTATAAATAAAGATAGAATGAGTCAGTATGATCAGGTAATCATGGCAGTCACATGAAGTCCTTTCAACTTACATGGATGCTTTTCTCTTCATTCAGCAAAGTCCTCTGACTTGCATTGATCACTGAAAACCACAACTTGAATATTTTTATTCTTGTGTTCAACTTCTCATGCCTCTTTATTTCAGTAATGAACTCCAGGCCTCAAACCCTCTAATAACTCTGTGTTCTTCCAACTCTAGTCTCTTGTCCATCTTCCACTGAACAATTGCTGCCTTTGTTTTCAAACATCTAGTTCCTTAATCCTAATATTCCTTGCCTAAACTCATTGCAATTTATACTTTTCTCTTCTCTTTTAAGAAGCTTTGGCCAAGTTTTTGCTCATCTGTCCACTGTCACCTACTATGGCTTATTGCCACATTTTCTCAAATGATGATCCACTGAAACACCTTTCTGCATTTAATTATGGTAAAAAAAGATTTTATATCATTACTACAAAATCAAAATACTGAAGGTGCTGGAAATCTGAAATAAAACCAGAAAATGGTGGAAATGCTCAGCACATTTTTTAATGAGAGAGAAGTGGTGACTCAGGTCTGTGTCCTTCCAGCAGGACTCTGGGGAGAAAAGGAAATGGTCATCAATCAAAAATATTAATGTGCATTCTCTCCACATGTTTTAACCACACACACACCATGAACACTTCTCACTTTACCATTGCTTCATTTAACAATGACCTGTGTGCTCTTGTTCTTAATGTTCCAACCAGCAGGAACAGTTTATCCTGTACCTAGTGTGTCCGGACCATTCATTATTTTTAACGTCCTTATAAAATCTTCTCTTATCCAGGGAAAACAGTCCTAATTTCTCCAATCTATGGAGCAGAGGGGTCTCCTCCCTGGAATCATTTGAGTGAATCGTTTCCGCAGTCCCTCTTATCCTCTCATGTCCTTTAGAAAATCTGGTGCCAGAACTGGATCCAATACACCAGTTGAGGCTGCTACCAGTATATCAAAGAAGTTTAACAAAGTCTCCTTGTTTTGTGTGCCCCATGGCACTAAAAATAAAAACCTTGGATACTCTGATATTTTATTAACCACTCTCACAGTTTGTTATGCACACATATAGCCATGTCCATCTACTCATACAGTCCCTTTAGAATTGTACACTCCATTTTATTTTGTCTCTCTGTGTTGTTTCTATCAAAATGAATTTTCGGGGTCAGTTAGCTCAGTTGGCTGGATAGCTGGTTTGTGATGCAGAGTACGCCAACAGTGCAGCTGAGGTTACCGTGAAGATCCCACCTTCTCAACCTCACCTGAGGCGTGGTGACCCTGAGGTTAAACCATTGTCAATCGTTTCAATAAGAGATCACCCCATGACCCTTCAGGACAATGACAACTTTACTTATACTTACCAAAATGAATTGCCTAATACTTCTTCAAAATGAACTTAACCTGACAATTGTAAGCCCATACTAACAATTTGTTAATGGACTGCTGAAATTCGACACACTGTTCCTCGCAGCTCACAATGTTTCCAAGTTTCACATCATCCGCAAATTTTGAAATGTTGCCTGATCTGCTGAGTATTTTCTGTTTTTGTTCTGTGTAGGTACTGCTGTTTCTGATCAGTGATTTTCCTCACTGCAGTTTATTAAAAGATGTGATGACTGGGAATGAGGTACACAGTGTGCATTTGAATCAGATAATTTGATAACACCTTGAACTGCTTGTTATATCTATTCATGTAACAGCAGTCACTGCAATTCAAAAGAATTAATCGAGACATTTCTGAGTGTTGTGACAACGAACTATATAAATACAATATATTCTTACCACACTCAATAACAACATCAAATGATGCATCATAACATGCTGCAGCTTTATATACTTGTGGTTCACTATTGACTAAAGAAACAATAGAAAATCCAAACTTTCCATCTCAATTGTGCTCTTCAGAGTCTGTTTTATGAATAATGCAGTAACAAAAATCTATATTTTGGCAAACAGTAAGTAAATATTAGTGCAGACTTATTTAATTATATATTCATTAATGAAGCACTTATTGGCGATAGATTCATATTCTGGAGATGTCACACCATGCTGTACTTCCTGAGGCAAAGCAATTTCTTGCAGTAATGAGTTTCTGTCCTTATCACAATGTCCTTATTCTAATCAGGAACAGATGGAGTGTACACTAGTCAAAGAATGTAGACAAATGCGTCTTTCAGCAGCTGCTGGATGGCTCCATTTATAGTCTCCTGGTCAGTGACAGATTCCCCAGCTTCCAGCTAGCAGAGTGAAGTTGGTGGTAATTAAAGTGAAGGACTGCATGATTCATAATTACTCCACCACAGATATGATGCAGATATTTAACGGAATATAACATTTCCCCAAGTAATCTGTAATGAAATAATTTAACAATAAAATGGCATGAAAGACAACTAAAACTATTGAAACACTGGGCAACGTTAGGGTTGCAAATAGGATTACAGATACAATATTTCAAACGCAATAGCCACAGCATAAATTTCTATCCTTTTGTGGCTTCAGAGGCTGAACTTGAGAACTGTAGAAGCAAGTAAGGCAAAGCCAATTATGAGCTGTATAGAAATAATAACACAGAAGGTAACCATTGACTCACTGAGCCTGTGTTAATAATAGAAGCAAGATTTGAAAAACTTTAGCACTTCAAGGGAAACTAGTTTTTAAAGTGCATTTCCTTTTCTATGACTCTACCTTTATTCTACATTTCCCTTTCAGATCACATACCCTTTTAAAAACATAGGCTCGTTTCCCATTTTCTTATAAAACAGGTTCCTGAAAAGTCTATGCCATTTAGTTCCTATTCTTCAATTAATTGATGGAAAATAGAAATCACAGTCTGGATCAGCATTCATTGCCTGTCCCTGGTTGTTCTCGAGAAGGTGGTGGTGTGCTGTTTTCTTAAACCATATGCGGGAGGTAGACCCTCAATATCCTTAAAGAGAGAGTTCCAGGACTTTGACCCAGTGACAGTGAAAAAAACAACAATATATTTTTAAGTCAGGACAGAAACTTGTGAATAGTGATATAAATGGGCACTCTGGTATTTTTAAACTATGATTCAGAGTATCTGGATTCTTCCATAACAGGAAAAACCCTTTCCCCATTCACCACCTCAGAATTGTAAATGTTTCAATTAAGTCACTCTGATTCTTCTCAACTTCACTAGTAGCGTCCTACCCGCCTGTAAAAGACCCAATTATTCCTAATCTCTGCTTCCTGTTAGCCAGCCAATCTTCTGACCATGTGAATATGTTATTACCTACACCCTGATCTTTTATTTTCAAATACAAGTACAAAACATCTACTTGTTCCCCTTTATCCACAGCACAAATTATTTCTTCATATAACTACAATAAAGTATTTAAACATGATTTCCCTTTGACAAAGCCATGTTGGTTCCCTGATTACTTTGAACTTATCCAAGTGCCCTGGTGTAGTGTCTTTAATAATAGCTTCCCACATTATCTTAATGATAAATATGAAATTAAAACTAATGCATCAATTATCTCACTTGCTACTTCTTTTAAGAACCTAGGATGATTAGGACCCAGGGGCTTGTCAAATTGCAGCTCCAACAACTTACTCCATGCTCCTTCCCTGCGAATTTTAACTTTCTTAAACTCCCTTCTCCCTTTGAATTCCTGATATTGCAGCTGTTTCCAGGATGCTACTTATATCTTCACAATGAAGACAGACGTAAAATGTTCGTTTAATTCATCTTCCATCTGTTTATCCCCTGTTACTAATTCCCCAGATGCATTTCCTATAGATCCAGCAATTCCTTTGATAACTCTTTTCCTTTCAAAATACCTGAATAAATGTTTCCTGTTTTTATATTTTTCTTTAACTAAATCATACACTTTAACTTTTCCCTCCTTATTAATTTATTGCTATTTTTTGCTTATTTTAAAAATATTCTGTCCAATGGTCTGACTTACCACCTATCTTTGCACAATTATCTCTTTTCTTTGAGTGTGATATTATCTTTGATTTTTTTTAAGTTAACACAACAGTATGTCCATCCCATCAATTTTTTTATTTGTTGGAATGGTCTGTTCTTCCTGAAATATTCCCTTAAATGTTTGCCAACGCATCTCTTTCGACTTATCCTTAAACTTAAATTGCCAGTTCACTTTTGCTGTCTCTGGTTTTATACCCTTGGTTAAACTCCAAATTGTAGTCTTGGACCCACCCTTCCCTCTCAAACGGTATTAAATTTCAATCATATTGCAATTGCTGTTACCAGGGGCATGTTTGCTCTGAGGTCAGTGATTAATCCTATCTTGTTAGTCAAAACCAAGTCTAGTATAGACACTAGCCCTATCACAGGTTAGAGCCACAACGTGCTAGTCTGAGAAACTGTCCTTCATCAGGAAGTGTGGGCCGGGAGTTGAGAGATAAATGGGAGGGGGTGGGGCTGGGAGGGGCTGGGGCTAGGGAAGGTAGCTGGGAGTGCAATATGTAGATGAATATGGGGGTGAAGGTGAGAGGAGGGTGGAGTAAATAGGTGGGAAGAAAGGTGGACAGGTAGGACAGTTCAAGAGGGCAGTGCTGAGTTGGAGATTTGGATCTGGGATGAAGTGGGGGGAGGGGAAATGGGGAAGCTGGTGAAATCCACATTGATCCCGTGTGGTGGAGGGTCCCAAGGTGGAAGATGAGGATTTCTTCCTCCAGGCATCGGGTGGCTAGAGTTTGGCAATGGAGGAGGCCAAGGACTTGGTGGAGTGGGAGGGGGATCGAAGTGTTCAGCCACAGGGTGGTGGGTGTGTTTAGTGCGTGTGTCCCAGAGATGTTCTCTGATGTGCTCTGCATGTTGACATCCTGTCTCCCCAATGTAGCCGAGACCACATCGAGAGCAATGGGCACAGTAGATGATGTGTGTGGAAGTACAGGTAAATCTGTCAGATGTGAAAGGATCCTTTGAGGCCTTGGTGGGGCGGTTGGGGGGGAAACGGTGTTTATGTGTGGAGGTTCTACACTTTTTGCTTTAGCAGTGGAATTTGCCGGGAGTGAAGGGTGGGTTGGGGGCGCATTGACTTAACAAGGGAGTTGCGGAGAGAATGGTCTCTCCGGAATGCAGATAGGGGTGGGGAGGGAAATATATCCCAGGTGGTGGGGTCTGTTTATAGGTGGCAGAAGGGGCGGAGGATGATGCAATGTATCTGGAGATTGATGGGGTGGGAGGTAAGGACCAGGGAGGGTTCTGTTCTTGTTGCGATTGGAGGTGTGGGATTCAAGGGCTGAGATATGGGAAGTGGAGGAGATATGTTGGAGGGCATCATCGCCCACATGGGAGGATAAATTGTGGCCTCTGAAGGAGGAGGCCATCTGGGATGTTCTATGGTGGAACTGGTCCTCCTGAGAGCAGATGCAGCAGAGGCGGAGGAATTGGGAATAAGGGATAGCGTTTTTACAGGAGGCAGGGTGGAAGATGTAGCCCAGGTAGCTGTGGGAGTCTGTAGAAAATGTCTGTGTTAAGTTGATCACCAGAAATGGAGATGGCGAGGTCGACAAAGGGGAGGGAGGTGTCCAAGATGGTCCAGGTGAACTTCAGGCCAGGGTAGAAGACGCTCATGAAGTTGATGAACTGTTCAACCTCCTCGTGGGAGCACGAGGTGACACTGATACAGTCATCAATGTTGCAGAGGAAAAGGTGGTGCTGCTGTAGAGTCCTAGAGTCACAGAGATGTACAGCACAGAAACAGACCCTTCGGTCCAACCCGTCCATGCCGACCAGATATCCCAACCCAATCTAGTCCCACCTGCCAGCACTCGGCACATATCCCTCCAAACCCTTCCTATTCATATACCCATCCAGATGCCTTTTAAATGTTGCAATTGTACCAGCCTCCACCATTTCCTCTGGCAGCTCAATCCATGCATTTACCACCCTCTGCATGAAAAAGTTGGCCCTTAAGTCTCTTTTATAACTTTCCCCTCTCACCCCAAACCTATGCCCTCTAGTTCTGGACTCCCTCACTCCAGGGAAGAGACTTTGCCTATTTACCCTATCCATGCCCCTCATGATTTTCTAAACCTCTACAAGGTCACCTCTCAGCCTCAGATGTTCCACGTACCTGACGAAGAAGCGGGCATAGCTGTGGTCCGTGCAGGTGCCCATGGCTACCCCTTTGGTTTGGAGGAAATGGGAGGATTGGAAGGAGAAATTGTTGAGGCTGAGGACCAATTCAACCAATCGAATGAGTGTGTCAGTGGATGGGTACTGGTTGTCATTTTTGGGTAGGAGGTAGTACTAGACGGTGCGGGGTTCCCAGACTATGAGGTTGGAGGCTGTTGGTGGGAGATCTCCTGAGGTGATGAGATTGTGGATGATCTGGGGGATGATCCTTTTTCTCAGCAGAGAGCGGCGCGAGCTGGACGGAAGTGAGGTTGGAGCGCAGAGCTGGTCGGGAAGCAGAGAGCGGCGCGAGCTGGGCGGAAGTGAAGTTGGAGCTAAGAGCTGGTCGGGAAGGTAAGTGATTGATATTTGAGTGGGTGTGTTCTAGACCCCAGGCCCTATATAGTAGGGCCTCCCTCCCATCCTCCTCCTCTAACCTAACTTTAAAGTTCACAGGTAAGCTACTCAGTGTTCTTGTTTTGGAGACGAGGTGTAGAGTAATGGCAGCGCAGGCAGTGGAATGTTCCTCCTGCAGGATGTTCGAGGTAGGGGTGACCACCGATACTCCTGCCGACTTCATCTGCAGGAAATGCAGTCAGATCCTGCTCCTCACAGAACGAGTTAGGGAACTGGAACTGGAGTTGGATGAACTGAGGATTATTCGAGAGGCTGAGAAGGTGATAGATAGAAGCTACAGGGACATAGCTACGCCAGAGAACAGAGGTAGCTGGATAACAGTTAGAGGTGGGAAGGGGAGGAAGCAGGCAGTGCAGGGATCCCCTGTGGTCGTTCCCCTAAACAATAAGTATACCGCTTTGGATACTGTTGGGGGGGACGGCCTAGCAGGGGTAAGCTGCAGTGATCGGATCTGTGGCGCGAGGTCTGGCTCTGAGACTCAGAAGGGAAAGGGGGAGAGGAGGAGAGCGCTAGTTATAGGAGACTCTCTAGTTAGACGGACGGACAGGCGGTTCTGTGGACATGGGCGAGACTCTCGGATGGTTTGTTGCCTCCCGGGTGCCAGGGTCCGAGACGTCTCGGACCATGTCTTCAGAATCCTTAAGGGGGAGGGTGTGCAGCCAGAAGTCGTGGTGCACGTTGGCACCAATGACATAGGTAGGAAGAGGGGTGGGGAGGTCATTCAAGAGCTCAGGGAGTTAGGCTGGAAGCTAAAAGCTAGGACAGACAGAGTCGTCATCTCTGGGTTGTTGCCGGTGCCATGTGACAGTGAGGCAAGGAATAGGGAGAGAGTGCAGTTGAACACGTGGCTGCAAGGATGGTGTAGGAGGGAGGGCTTCAGGTATTTGGACAATTGGACTGCATTCTGGGGAAGGTGGGACCTGGACAAGCAGGACGGGTTGCACCTGAACCAGAAGGGCACCAATATCCTGGGGGGTAGGTTTGCTAGCACTCTTCGGGGGGGTTTAAACTAATTTGGCAGGGGGATGGGATCCGGACTTGTAGTCCAGCAAGTAGGCTAGCTGTTTGTCAGGATGTCCAAGTGTGTGGGGAGGCTGTGAAGAAGGTAGCACTGACAGGGAATACTTGCGGACACAGAGATGGATTCAAGTGCGTATACTTCAACGCAAGGAGTATCAGAAATAAGGTGGGTGAACTTAAGGCGTGGATCGGTATCTGGGACTACGATGTTGTGGCCATCACGTAAACGTGGATAGAAGAGGGACAGGAATGGTTGTTGGAGGTTCCTGGTTACAGATGTTCCATAGGATTAGGGAGGGTGGTAAAAAAGGAGGGGGGTGGCGTTGCTAATTAGAAATGGTATAACAGCTGCAGAAAGGCAGTTCGAGGGGGATCTGCCTTTTCAGGTAGTATGGGCTGAAGTCAGAAATAGGAAAGGTGCAGTCACCTTGTTGGGTGTTTACTATAGGCCCCCGAATAGCAGCAGAGATGTGGAGAAACAGATTGGGAAACAGATTTTGGAAAGGTGCAGAAGCCACAGGGTAGTAGTCATGGGCGATTTCAACTTCTCAAATATTGATTGGAAGTTCTTTAGATCAAGTAGATTGGATGGGGGCGTGTTTGTGCAGTGTGTCCAGGAAGCTTTTCTAACTCAGTATGTAGATTGTCCAACCAGAGGGGAGGCCATTTTGGATTTGGTACTCGGTAATAAACCGGGACAAGTGATGGGCTTGTTAGTGGGTGAACATTTTGGTGATGGTGACCACAATTCTGTGACTTTCACCTTGGTTATGGAGAGAGATAGGTGCGTGCAACAGGGTAGGTTTTACAATTGGGGGAAGGGTAATTACGATGCTGTAAGACAGGATCTGAGGAGCATAAGTTGGGAGCATAGGCTCTCGGGGAAGGATGTCGTGGAAATGTGGAACTTTTTCAAGGAACAGATACGACGTGTCCTTGATATGTATGTACCGGTCAGGCAGGAAAGAAATGGTCGTGTGAGGGAACCTTGGTTGACGAGGGAGGTTGAATGTCTTGTAAAGAGGAAGAAGGAGGCTTACATAAGGTTGAGGAAACAGGGTTCAGACAGAGCAGTGGAGGGATACAGGATAGCCAGAAGGGACCTGAAGAAAGGGATTAGGAGAGCCAAGAGAGGGCATGAAAAATCTCTGGCGGGTAGGATCAAGGATAACTCAAAGGCATTTTATGCGTATGTGAGAAACATGAGAATGACGAGAACGAGGGTAGGTCCAATCAAGGACAGTAGTGGGATACTGTGTATTGAGTCGGAAGAGATAGGAGAGGTCTTGAATGAGTACTTTTCTTCAGTATTTACGAATGAGAGGAACCGTATTGTTGAAGAGGAGAGTGTGAAACGGACTGGTAAGCTAGAGGAGATACATGTTAGGAAGGAAGATGTGTTGGACATTTTGAACAACTTTAGGATAGACAAGTCCCCCGGGCCTGATGGGATATATCCTAGGATTATGTGGGAAGCAAGAGAGGAAATTGCAGTACCGTTGGCAATGATCTTTTCATCTTCACTGTCAACGGGGGTGGTACCAGGGGACTGGAGAGTGGCGAATGTTGTGCCCCTGTTCAAAAAAGGGAATAGGGATAACCGCGGGTATTACAGGCCAGTTAGTCTTACTTCGGTGGTAGGCAAAGTAATGGAAAGGGTACTGAGGGATAGGATTTATGAGTATCTGGAAAGGCACTGCTTGATTAGGGACAGCCAGCACGGATTTGTGAAGGGTAGGTCTTGCCTTACAAGTCTGATTGAATTCTTTGAGGAGGTGACCAAGCATGTGGATGAGGGTAGAGCAGTGGATGTAGTATACATGGATTTTAGTAAGACATTTGATAAGGTTCCCCATGGTAGGCTTATGCGGAAAGTCAGGAGGCATGGGATAGAGGGAAATTTGGCCAATTGGATAGAAAACTGGCTAACCGGTCGAAGTCAGAGAGTGGTGGTAGATGGTAAATATTCAGCCTGGAGCCCAGTTACAAGTGGAGTTCCGCAGGGATCAGTTCTAGGTCCTCTGCTGTTTGTAATTTTTATTAATGACTTGGATGAGGGAGTCGAAGGGTGGGTCAGTAAATTTGCAGATGATACGAGGATTGGTGGAGTTGTGGATAGTGAGGAGGGCTCTTGTCGGTTGCAAAAGGACTTGGATATGATGCAGAGGAGGGCTGAGGAGTGGCAGATGGAGTTCAACCCTGCCAAGTGTGAGGTTGTCCATTTTGGAAGGACAAATAAGAATGCGGAATACAGGGTTAACGGTAGGGTTTTTAGTGAGGTGGAGGAACAGAGGGATCTTGGGGTCTATGTTCATAGGTCTTTGAAAGTTGCTACTCAGGTGGATAGAGCTTGTAAGAAGGCCTATGGTGTATTAGCGTTCATTAGCAGAGGGATTGAATTCAAGAGTCGTGAAGTGATGTTGCAACTGTACAGGACTTTGGTTAGGCCACATTTGGAGTACTGTGTGTAGTTCTGGTCGCCTCACTTTAGGAAAGAGGTGGAAGCTTTGGAGAGGGTGCAGAGAAGATTTACCAGGATGTTGCCTGGAATGGAGAATAGGTCGTACGAGGATAGGTTGAGAGTGCTAGGCCTTTTCTCATTGAAACGGCGAAGGATGAGGGGTGACGATAGAGGTTTATAAGATGATCAGAGGAATAGATAGAGTAGACAGTCAGAAACTTTTTCCCCTTACAAGGGGACATAAATTTAAGGTGAAGGGTGGAAGGTATAGGGGAGATGTCAGGGTGGGTTCTTTACCCAGAGAGTGGTGGGGGCATGGAATGCGCTGCCTGTGGGAGTGGTAGAGTCAGAATCTTTGGTGACCTTTAAGTGGCAATTGGATAGGTACATGGATGGGTGCTTAGGCTAGGACAAATGTTCGGCACAACATCGTGGGCCGAAGGGCCTGTTCTGTGCTGTATTGTTCTATGTTCTATGATTGTTTGGTGATGGAAGATGAGATTGTGGCCAAGGGGGCAGTAGGAAATGTCTGCAAGTTGGCACCTGGTTCTACCTCCTACCTCTATCTGCATTCCGGAGAGACCATCCTTTCATGACTCCATTGTTAGGTCCACGCTCCCCATCAATCCACCCTCCATTCCTGGCATCTTCCCCTGCCACTGCAAGAAGTGCAAAACCTGCATACACACCTCCCCCCTCAGCTCCGTCCAAAGCCCTAAAGGATCCTTCCACACCTGACAGATTTACTTGTACATCCACGTACATCATCTACTGTGTCCGTTGGTCTCGATGTGGTCTCCTTTACACTGGGGAGACAGGACAACTTGCAGAGCATTTCAGAGAACATATCTGGGACACACGCACCAAACTATCATGCTGCCCTTTGGCTGAACACTTAAACTCCCCCTCTCACTCCGCCAAGGACATGCAGGTCTTGGGCCTCCTCCACTGTCAAACTCTAGCTGCCTGGAGGAAGAACGCTCATCTTTCACCTTCGGACCCTCCAACCACATCGGATTAACGTGGATTTCACTAGTTTCCCCATTTCCTCTCCCCCACCTAGTCCCAGATCCAACCTTCCTACTCAGCACCGCCTTCTTGCTCTGTTCTACTTGTCCATCTTCCTTCCCACCTATCCACTCCTATCACCTTCACCCACACCTTCATCGACCTATCGCATTTCCATCTACCTTCCCCCACAGCCTCACCCCCATTTATCTCTCAGCCCCCTTGGGCCACAAGCCTCATTCCTGATGAAGAGTTTATGCCTCAAATGTCGATTCTCCTGCTCCTCGGATGCTGCCTGACCTGCTGTGCTTTTTCAGTACCACTCTCTACAACTCTGATCGCCAGCATCTGCAGTCTTCATTTTCTCCAAGAAACTGTCCTAAAAACATTCAATGAATTTCTCATCTAGACCACATTTTCCCATCTGAATTTTCCTGTCTATATACAAGTTAAAATACCTCATTGTAATTGTTATCTCCTTCTGACGAGCTCCAATTATTTCTTCCTTGATACAGTGTCCTACCACGTTAGTATCATTGGGGGGGGCTATCCACACCTCCACAAGTGATCTCTCGCCTCTTTCATTTCTCATCTCTCCCAAGATTACTTCTACATCCTGTTTTCCTGATTGAAGGTCATCCTTCTCTATTATACTAATATCATCTTTAGTTAACAGAGCCACTCCTCCACCCTTTCCTCGCTTCTTGTCCTTCCGAAACATCACGTATCCATCATTATTCAGATCTTGGACTCAGTAATTGTGCAGCCACGTCTCAGTTATAGCCACAAGATCATACTGATTTATCCCAATCTGACCTACTTGTTCATCTCTTTTGTTTTGAATATGTATTCAAAAAGTGCCTTAAGTTTTGTAACCTCTGGACTTATCTGCTGAGTTGTTCTTAGATCTATCCCCTCCCATCTGTTTATCATTTCTCACATTAATTCCTTCTTCTGTTATCTTTTCCTCGCTGTTCGATTTGCCACAACTCCTCAAATTTGGGCCCTTGCCCCCACTATTTAGTGTAAAACCTGTTCTACTTCCTTAGTAACGCAGTTCACAATTTGTCAGCATGTGGAAATAATAGTTCATTATCGACCTTCAAAATTGCTTAACCTTGAAATCTCTGATTTGTTTTTCCTCAGCATAGCTCTACCTCACTGAAATAATTACTTTTTCCAAATCTACTTGCTAACTTAAAGTTTATAGTCCTGCATCAATTTAATGAGCACTTGTCATAGTCTTTCCTTAAGTCCCTTATGATGAGGTTCTCAGATCTGCACACAACTTCAGTTGGGGCTAACCATGATCTAGATCAATTCCATATAAACTTATTTGCTTTTATATTAAACCCTGCTTTTATACTAATTATTAATGGAGACATGAACACTTCTAGCACAGAGATGATGAACAAATGGACAAGTGGACCGCTGGTGGGAGTTGGTTGCCTTAGTTGGCTGGATAGTAAGGTTACCATCAAGGTCTCAACCTCACCCCTCGCCCGAGGTGTAGTAATCCTCAGGTTAAACTCACCATCAGTGATCTCTATCTAATGAGGGAGCAGCCTTATGGTATGCTGGGACTTTACCCTTTACTTGAGAAATGTGCAACCACAAAAAGAAATTCTAATTGTGGGAAAAGACATACAAACAATGGTGCAGCACTGTCCTTTAGTGTGGCCAATTCAATCACCAAGTTTTCGAGTGATGTCACAAATTTAAATGGCCTTTTTAATGAGTTGTGCAAATTGTAATGTGTGCTCTGCCCATAAGCAATACGTTGGCTCACTGTCCACTGACGCCTCATCCTGAGCTATTTCCGTGGCAGCTTTTGTTCACGGTGGCTTGGCCTGGCCTTCCACTCAAGATCAAAGCCAAGAGGCAAGTGCAAATCTATCTCAATTGGTCTTGTTCTGAACTACAGGCTAGCGATCAAACTAGTCATGGTAACCAGCCCCTCATTAGTGTAAACAAAATGCAATTCTTGTACTTCTTTCTTTGTGTACTCAGTTCAGTTAAATACATCTGACACCCAAGATTCCATATAAATTAATGAAATAAATGGTCAATCTACTTTTGGTGATTGTGGTGAAGGTAAAATGTTGGTTTGGGAAGCAAATAGTGCCGTGGGATTTTATTTGTTTGGATTTCAACATTTCACCAGAAAGATGATGCCTCTGTTAATGCAGGACCCCCAAAGTACAGCACTGGAGAGTTCAAACTATATTAAAGCCTACAGTGGAGTTTGGAACCATGACCTTCTGACTCTGAGGGAGCATCACAGCTACAAGAGCATGAAAAACAGAAAAAAAATTCAGCCATTTATTCAAGCCGTGTGCGACTATCAGATTCTGAAACCTGGCATTACTGCAAGTTATCTGAGCCATGGTCACATTTCAGGCCCCAAGACCATTAAACGTTCTTAACATCTGGTGACATCTGCGAACAACACATACCTAGAAACTGCAGCTGGGACAGAATACTCAAAGAGTTCATGATTGCATAATCTGTTGTACCAGTATTTCTGCAAAGGCAAATCCTTGTGATATCCGATGAAATGTTTCCTGATCACCTCTCAATGATGTCCATGATTCTTTCCAGTTGTACTGTGCCAAGTCTATCAGCATAAGTCTGCTTAGCTGAAAGAGGAGCAAGGATGGTGCAGCCAGTGACTGCTTGGACAGGTGATGAGTGTTTGCCTCTGAGCCTTGAGTCAGGATGACTGAATAACCGGTTATCCTGTTGATGGGAAAATTTTCTTCCTTTGTCCTCATAAAAAAAACTACTTAAAGAGCTACTGAAAACTCATCATTCAATTTATCTGGGAAAACTATAAATAACCAAAACAGGTAGGAAGTGTGAACGCAGGGAGTTTTAATAATTCTGAAATATTGTATTTTAATATCTGTGATCTATTGATGCCCATTTGAGGCATTTTCTGTGCAGCAACATTTTTGGAAACAGATACTGATAAGGTTCAGAATAATTGATTTGTTCCTTGCGGGAGGTATAGAATTTTGCAAAAGAATAAAGACCTTCGAGAGGGAGAAAGAGAGAAATGTCACATGTAGGTATGCATGAATCATGTGGCAATACAATGTATGGCTGGAGGTATCAAATGCACAGCTGTGTATTGGTTTGGGATTTAATTACTTTGTAGGATTGTAATTTTCATTTACTCTCTGGATATTGTGGTGATTTCCACTAGCTGCTTCTAAATTAGATGCTATTTTCCAACAGGAGAATAGACGATTTAAAACAAAGAATGAAAAGCATATGCAGCAATGAAATGTGTGAATCAAGTCGGTTGATGCACACAAGCTACCCGTGAATTTTAGATGACACTGAAGCAAAATACACAGTCCCATTGTGACAAAACAACTGACCAAATTACCAGTTTCAGAAAACTGACCAAAGCTGGCTTGCATCAAAGACAACAGAAATCAATACAGTTTCAACAAAGCTTAGAGAAAAAAATAATAAGACAGGAAGAACATTTGCCTTCAAATGTCTGCACATTTACTTTCAAACCCAAGTACTTCTTCAATATGATTTCCAAATTAAACTTTATCTGTAATGCGTTTATACATTTTATATTTTAGTTGGCTACTGTTCTTCAGCTGATGCTATATCGATACTTAAACTGAATGAAATTCTTGCATTGATGTTATCACGCATCAGAAAGCTTGGAAGTGGTTTGCACCATGAATTAATTCGCGTAGCAAAATGGCTAGTGCTGGGAAACTCAAAAGCCATTCTTCACGAGGAAACAAGATGAATAACTAGCCCAAGGCTTTTCATTCAGCTCAGGAGGTGCGTGAACCCACATATTACAGCATTACAGACTCACTTCCAGCAGTGTGCCCAGGAAATAATATCAACTGACACCAAACACTACTGAGCTCACTATTTTCTTCGTCGAGATTTTTGATTCAACTTGTTCAGGGCTGTTATTGCACACCTCTGGAGCAGGTAGGATTTGAATCCAGGCCTTCTGGCTCAATGGTAGGAACACTACCACTGTGCCACAGCCTAAACTATTTTCTTGATGTGTTTGCTTATTATTCCTTATTCAGACAAGTTCTAATTGGGATTTGCTACCATTAAAAAACAAGGTCTATATTTTGCTGTAGCAGAGTGGTCTTGCTTTTACCTTTGCATGGCCAGTTGCTGAATGAGTGAGCTGGAAAGAGGATGAGCAACTGTACACCTCCTTAACCAAGGAGATTGGTGAGTGGGAAATAAATGGTGCAAGGACATTTAAACAAGTTCAAATTGTGGAGGCTGACTTCACCATCAAATCTGGTACATAAATAGGAATAAAGGCAGGGAAAGAAAAAGTGGATTAAGAGACAGGTAAAAACAAGAATGTGGGGAAAATAAAGCTCAATTCAAAACCTTGCACATTACAAACCTCAGAATAATTATAACTGAAATGAATATGACCCCACACTTGTAATAGCTTAATTATCAGATATGTTGTTTGGTAGTAATTAATACATTGCCTTATTAAAAGGCATCTAACATGAAAGTGCACAAAATTTATTTGTCTGTGTCGTGTTTAGCTTGGTTATTGTGTAAACACAGTAGCAGCAAGGCATTCACACATTCAAGGATGAGACTGATGGTGGGATACTATTTTCACCAAGTACCATAACTCAGTCAGCAACTTTGGGATTGCTGTGTTAAACCATGTATTGATCTAAGCCCTCACTTGAAGTTTTTCTCCCATTTATACACTCACTTGAAGTTTTTCTCCCATTTATACAAAGGTAACAATGAGAGCTAGTCACCCCATCAGTCCTTTCACTGTAAAAGATGGCTCTGTATTGACTAGACAAGTTTTTCTGGTGTATTACATGTTTCATCGATGCATATTGGCTATAAAGTGGTTGACAAATAGTGTGTACTGTTTGGATAACAGGAACTTTCTACCACATAGCCATCTTCTATAGCAGGAATGCAACCATCATATTATCCCAGAAATACTTGTACAGTATTAACTGTAATAGTACCGGACTGTGTGGATACTCAATATATTCTACAGATCAAACAATTGATAGATCCATGCCATAAATATGCTGCTGAGGAAATAAAATGGAAAAAATGATGGAACCATATCATAGTGAATTGGGTTGTACAGCATGGATGCAAACCCTTCAACTTAACTTGTCCATGCCAACCAGATATACTAAAATAATCTAGTCCCATTTGCCAGCATTTGGCCCATACCTCTCTAAACACTTCCTTTTAAATGTTGCAACTGTACAATATCAAAAAAATATTTCCAAGGATATTGCCAGGGTTGGAGGATGTGAGCTATAGGGAGAGGTTGAATAGGCTGGGGCTGTTTTCCCTCGAGTATCGGAGGCTGAGGGGTGGCCTTATAGAGGTTTATAAAATCATGAGGACTACAGATAGCGTGAACAGGCAAGGTCTTTTCCCCAGGGTGGGAGAGTCCGAAACTGGAGGTTTAAGTGATGGGGGAAGATATAAAAGGAACCTACAGGGTGACTTTTTCACACAAAGGGTGGTACGTGTATGGAATGAGCTGCCAGAGGAAGCTGTGGAGGCTGGTACAGTTACAACATTTAAAAGGCATCTGGATGGGTATATGAATAGGAAGGGTTTGGAGGGATATGGGCCGGGTGCTGGCAAATAGGACTAGGTTAATTTAGGATATCTGGTTGGCATGGACACGTTAGACTGAAGGGTCTGTTTCAGTGCTGTACAGTTTGATGACTCAATGTGAACAATAAACTGAAATATCAAACTTTTGATAAATATCCTTCGAAGAGAGAAAAGTATATATTTTCTTTTGACATGAACAGATTGCAATACAGGAAATTTTATTTTTGTAAGTTTAAGTTGGTAAATTATAATTGATAGCCACACTGTGCAATCCTTTGTACAACAGCAGACGACATGCAGCACAAAACTCATTTATTTATGGACATGCTGCTTCACATGTATTATAACGAGTTTTTGTAATAGGTGTGTGATTGCTAAACAGTTACATTAATAAGAATGGAGGTGAGGGTTGGAATAAACAGAGACTAACCTTCACTACAATACAAAGCAAATATGTTTTGTCCATTTACCTGGCACTAATGAAGCAAATTAACCAACACCTCACTTGCTCTCACTGACCGGGTTAATTTGTAAATTGCAGTGTCTCTGTATAAGCACAGGCAGCTGTGCACTGTCGATTGATTTCAGCTATACAGCTGCTATAATGTTCCATTTCTGGATAAAATTCAATGCCCATAGCATGCAGCATCTCTCTCCAGGCTATATGTTGGCATATAGGTCCAGAGGTCACAATGCCATGTTGTGCCCTGGATGGCCGAAGCACCTCTGTTGCTGTGTGAGAGATGTCACAGCATTGTCAAGGTATCAAGGTGGCAACTTACTTTCTTGAGCAAACTAAATGAATCAAGTGATTTTGCTAATGTACACCACTGAATTGTTATCTTACAATGGGTCAAAAATAAGCAACAAAATGTGAAAAAAAAAGATAAAGAAATCGACTTAAATACATCTGAAACACTTTATAACATAACATTTTATCCAAGTTTCAGGATCCAGATAATGTGGACAAGGCTCGGGAGATCCACAACTTCTTTTTTGGGATGAAGGTGACACCTTCTAGGCCAGTGTTTATTGTCCATCCCAACTTGTCCCCAGATAAAGTAGCCACCAGTGATGCTTGGAAAGGTAGAGTAAAGTTAGAGAGAACATGCTTAAGGTCATGGTGACATGAAAAAAAGACCAATGAATTGGAGTGTGTAGGATGGAGAGGACCTAACACCTTATTGAGTAGATGTAATGGGAGAAAGGATATCAATGTCTATGCTGACCATTACTCCAGAGGATCTTGGTCGTGTTGTTTAACAGAATTTCTGCCAACTCAGCTCAAGCAATGGTATACTATGTTCACCTGAATATTATCAGTAAACATTCATTATACTTTACAGTAGCTACTCTCAATTGCCCACAATTCCAGTGCACTCAATATGGAAGCAAAAAATACATCTGTAACTACTTACAATTTCATTTTTATGAACCTCAACAATTCCTATTCAAGCCTAAATAATTCACATAAGGTGAGAACTAATCTTCCTGGATATTTAGAAAATTTATATTCAGTTTGGAAATTTTTTGAGAAGTCAGCATCATCGAACTTGATGAAGCTGTCAGATTGACATAAAAGTCCAACAGAAAGATATGGTCCATTTAAGCACTTGCATCATTTTATTACTGTCAGCAGTCACCAAACAACCCAGATGCTTAATATCTGGATGAGTGACCTGCCCAATCTTTCAGCTTCTCATTCTTTATAAAGCATCCCCTGTTCAGCAGAACTGTAAGCTGCTTTAATTCATTGTGTTGATTCCACAGCAATAAGGTATATTGAAATACGCTGGTAGTGTGAATTCAGACTGCCACACAAATCAACCTGAGTAACTCAAAAACTTTATGTCCTGACTAGTTAAATGATGCATGATCAACAAAATCCTTAGTTCTTTATTTGACTTGTGCTGAAGTCATCTGAAACATCAACAGGAACTCAGTGCCGCTGGGTTTTGGGGCGGGGGAGGGGGTGGAAATCAACAGGTTCCTTGCCTCTTCAATCTTTAAAAATTCTGAAAAGTTTATGAAAGAGTTAATAGAAAGAGAATGCTTCCACTTGTGGGCAAGAGCAGATCTAGACGGCATCAATATGAAATATGTGCCAAGAAACATACTAAAGAGTAGGAATAGGCCATTCAGCCCTTTGAGACTGCCCCACCATTCAATCTGATCAAGGCTGATCATTCTGCAGTGGAGAAATCCCACAATGAATTCCAAAGAATCTTCTTTAATCAAACAATGGTGAGGAACTGAAACTCTGTCACAGAG
The DNA here is from genome assembly GCF_037043375.1 of Chiloscyllium plagiosum. NCBI lineage: Eukaryota > Metazoa > Chordata > Chondrichthyes > Orectolobiformes > Hemiscylliidae > Chiloscyllium > Chiloscyllium plagiosum. The sequence goes on from NW_028270181.1 coordinate 2,593,092, forward strand.
TGAACTATGGAGATGCATTTAAGGGGAAAACAGACATATTTATGAGAGAGAAGGGAACAGATGATTACAATGATAAGTTTCCTTTTATTTGTCTTCATGTAAACCCGAGTGTTACACCGAATCATTTGCCTCTGGATTACGTATCCAGCAGCTTTTACTGAAAACACACATCCTGACTTTGTGACAGGTTCAGAGCAATCTGAGCTGTGGTGTCTCCACCGAAAGCAATCGCTAAGGTGAATGTTGGCCATCTTGGTGAACAATTAGAGGGTAACTAAGCAATTGTTCCCAGGGAAAGAGATGAAGAAACAAAATTATCAAGTTGTCAGCTTCAATCAGTGGCTAGCACTTTCACCTGCATAAGGTGCTTGGTTCAAGTCCTTTGCTAGGAACTTGAGTTTATATTTTGTGTTAGCACTCCTTATCGTGTTGTAGATGAGATATTGAATCAAAGCCTGACTCAGCTTTGCAGCTAGATGTAAAACAATCTCATTGCACAATTCCAACTCGGAAAGAACAAATAGTAACTTTAAAAGTCCTCATTAGTGGCCAATTGTTCCAACATGTGCAGCTGATCTCGTCAGTCAATAATTGGCAGCTGGGTTTGGACATCTGGGAATGAGACGTATGCCAATCCCAGAGTTACTGTGGAATTCTTCCATTAACCATGATTCCAGAATATGCTCGGTCTGCTCTCCTCAGTGACAATGTCACGTCTTCCTGATTATACAATGGTGAAGAATTGCATTCCAACATTATGTTGATGGTGTGAAAGAAATTTTACAAACAAAACTGAGCTGGTTAAAACCTCTGCTGCTTGAACCAGTTGGCAGTTGAGCTTCTAGAATGTTCTTTGAATATATTACCAAGCTTGAAAGATTGGTTTGCAAGGCTGACTAAGCTCATTAGCTTTTCTTCCAACAGTTTCTAGCAATGGCCAACTTTTGAAAATTATTTGGCACTGAGTAGCAACACATCCAGTGATAGCTGGAATTAGAAAGCATTATAACATCTTCCAGTAATTAAAATGTGATCTGGCACTCAATTCCAGCATTAACAGTAGGGAGTTGGCTTTGAAGGTGCAATCTGGTTTAATAAAGTTGTTTTGAAAAGTGCTTTGGCTGCCAGGAATGCATTGTAGATATACTGGAGATGTTGCCAGTCTCATCAGACACCAAAGGATGTCAAGAGTCTCTGAAGGATGTCAAGAGTCTTAGAATTAGAAGCAGAGATCATCAAAGTAAAATAAAGCATTTTTGCCATCAGAAACACATGGGTCTCCACTTGAGGCAACACATGTGCAAAAATAAATCGAAGTTGACCATCAGACCACCTGTATGGCAGCTGCAAGTTTATGTGGAGGTTTACCTTGCTCACTGACGTATCTCTATAGGCATCAGTCAACTCTAGTATAAAATTATACAATCCATTTATGCTATACTTATCAAAGTGCAAATTACATTACAAGTAAGCCAGCATTTAAGCATTATTTAATTAATTTATTTAAAAATTAAAGTTGCATATCAAGTGGCCTTTGGGGAATTTATTTTTCAAAAATGTTGAAAGTGACAATCAAACTAAGCTTTTAATAAAAATCTGGAATTAGGAATGTAATGATAACTACAAAACCATTGTATTTATCTGGGTCACTAATGTCCTTTAGGAAGGAAACTGCCATCCTTACTGCTCTGGCCTATATGTGACTCCAGACCCACAGCAATGTAGTTGGCTCTTAGAGATGGGCAATAAATGCCAGCCTGGCCAGCGATACACACATCCTGTGAATGAATAGTTTTTTTTAAAAAGCTGACAGATGTTGGGACTGCACTAGTTCAGATTAACAAAACTTTTTTCTGTGTGTTAAGTCAATTATGTGATCTGCAAGGTAGCTAGAATAAAGGTTTAGAGGATTTAAGAGCACAAGAAGAGCAACTCAGAGGGAATTCCCAAACACTGATCATTTCATACAGCCCTGGTATTTCATTCTCAGAGTCTCGTGTCTCTGATAGTCACCTCCCTCTCCCACTTACACAGGACAGTAAAATCTCCATGAAGACATTTTGAGCTACTTACTCTGACTAAATGTGTGGAGGGGAAGGAAAGAGTAGGTGTCTGAAAACTTCAGGTGTATTGTGACAAAGAGCACTGGAGCAGAGTTTAGTACATCATTGAAATGCAAAGAAAAATCAATCTCAAAGATGATAATCAGAAAACTCCAGAAATCTGAAGGTGATGCTATTTCATGCTGTGACTAAATGCCTGGAAACAGATCCATTGTGTGCACATTATTTGCATAAATCTAACACGTCCCTTTATGTTCATGTTTTGCAAGGGGCATTCTGAAGGCAGCTCAGGTGATTCAATATCTCAGTAGGAATCAATTGGTGCCTAAACATTCCGGGCAAAACACGCTGCTACTCAAAACCGTGAAATGCCAAAATTATTCGACTATTTTGCATCTGGTCTCTGGTGGATTATGTAGAGCAGCAGAAAATTGCCTCATCTTTCTGAGCCCTGCTTCTTCACAGAGTAGTTAATCTTATGACCGATAAAAGAATCTTATCTTTTGTATTTCAACAGAACTTGGTGTCAAATACATTGCAAGGGGTAAGGCTGTATCATGCTTGCCCTGTCTAAATGTTGAAACCTGAATTTACTTATTTAAAACTCATTCCCAGTCTACACTATATAAATAAATCCAAAGACATTTTGGCATTTTATATTATCCACTAAAAGAAATTCATCCATCCACTAATATTTCAAAAGCTTTGTCAGTGATTTAGAATAATTTCCTTTCAATGTTGCTAACATAAACCCTGCTCATTAAAATTAAAAACAGTGGTGTGTTTATCATCAATATGCTTTTAATACATATTTTCTAATATATTGAATGAAAGGCTATCAACATGTTTTCAAAGAGGGAATGGCCAATCATGTTCAAAGCCAAAGCTTAATTTTGGGATGTGTTTGAGTTAAGATCAAGTTCATTTACTGGAGCAGTCGACTGATGAAGCAAATTATGAATACTTTTCGATTTCCATGTATTTAAGTGGTGTATATATGCGAAGGATTTGCTTCATCTGGTGAAATTATAAGAGAAGAGCTCTTTAGACCAGGCAAATGCAATTAACCACAGCTGAATTAGAAATAATAATTGGTACTTCACTGTTTCGCTGCAGCTGGCAATTCAAATGCCAGGCTCAAGGACACTAGCTGCTGTCCCCTTATTGTAGCATTGGAGCTGAAAGCCACAAGACAATATTGCTAAAATATTTTAATTCCTTTTCCTTATCAATGCTGTGTGTGAATGACACAAAATTAAGTGACCCACAGATTCTCCTGATAGATCAGAAACAGCCAAACTAGAATCAGTTAAATCCACCTCTTGATTAACCTTCAACTACTTGTTTCTCTTTGTAGATGTTTTTATTGCGATGGTGAGCAGGAATAATAATAGAGAAGCTATTGTAGGCTCATGGAGGGAATATTACAGGGATGTTTTGATATAGATGCAAATATAAAAAGGGAAAAAAAAATCTTATATCTATACCAGGTTTTATTAAATCCCCAGAACATCATGAAATATTTCAGGCCCATAAATTCGAGTTGTGTGGGCCAACAACAGTAAAACTGTACACAGCAACATTCCACGAACAGTGAATATGTCAATTTGATTTTGATGGCTGTGAAAGGATTTTTTAGCTATTAAGCTAATTAAAGGGATGGCATGAGAAGATGGGATCAAGTTAAGTCTCAACTGCATTGAATGCCACAGCTAGTTCAAAGGGCTGAATGAACTATCCCTCGTCATTATGTGGAGTGGTGACAACTATGCTATGAGACTCTTGACATCCATTTAGATAGGCAAATCACACCTTGCTTTAAATCTGAGAGGGCAGTTAGCATTACCAATTGACTTGGATGAGGTCAGCAGAGTGCTCATGTCACAGATGAAGGAAATTGAGTAGAAATTGTGAATGTTGAAGGCTCAAAGCTACAGGGCAGGGGTCCAACATATCTAAATCCCCTCAGATGTCAGAACATGCAACTAGAAAGGTGTTCAGTGGTTAATGTTTACAAACAGGAGTCTGAGCGGTGCAAGAAATGTTGAGCATTACTTCCTACTGCTTTCTTTAACTTGTGTGCACTTTAAAAATTAAAACCTTTGAACACCAGAAGAAAACCAACTCCACGACTTGACATAAAAGTTGCTCAATAAAGGGTGGAATGTGAAATTGTATCATGTGTGTGCTGTAATACAAAGTTTATTAATAGCCTTCAATATAAAAGTAGCAGCCAATCTTTCTTTTGAGGGAAATGTGTCCTAGACTAAGCTTATGGAGTTGGCAGTGAAAAATTCTGGATATGATAATGATACAGGAATTACTACTCTGTAATAGACAGCTCAGTCTAGCAGATCAGTGCTAGAATTTATCCCCAACACAAGTATTCTAATTCCATCTTTGATTAGATTAGATTCCCTACAGTGTGAAAACAGGCCCTTCGGCCCAACAAGTCCACTCTGACCCTCCGAAGAGCAACCCACCCAGACCCATTCCCCCCTGACTAATGCACCTAACAATACAGGCAACTTAGCATGGCCAATTCACCTAACCTGCACATTTTTCGACTGTGGGAGGTAACCGGAGCACCCGGAGGAAACCCACGCAGACACAGGGAGAATGTGCAAACTCCACACAGACAGTTGCCCGAGGCGGGAATTGAACCCAGGTCCCTGCTAACCACTGAGCCAATATTTTCCTTTTCTCAAAATCTAATAATACCCAGCTCAGTGTTTAATGGTGACACAGTGGCTGCTTGACTGTCTCCAAGTTTGCATGTACGTGTTTTTCCTGTTCTTGTTCTAAATCTCTTACAATTTATTTTGTATCTATTTTGCTTCATTGTAAACAAAGACAATCAGAGTTGTACCTGTACTGCCTCAGGATCTTTGACCGAAGTACAGTGAAGAACTTTTGAACAATGCACCTGCCGTAATACAGGAATGTAATAGTCAAATGTCCCAGAAACAGCAAAGAAATAAATGATCTGGTTATATTGGCGTTGGTTGAGGGATGAACGTTGGCCCTGAACTGCTTTCAAAATATTCAGAGAACTCTTCTGCTTCATTTATGAATAGTGCTGTTAAATCTTTATTATCTGCAAATATTGCTTCGCATTACAGAACTTCAAAATTGACAAAAGCAGAGAAAAAGTTGAAGCTTTTTGTTTTACACTCACCTGAATTAGGATACAAGGAATAGATTTGAAAACAAAAGCAACACCATTTTATACAGCATGAGAAAAGGGTGTTGATTGGTTAGGTCATCATTAGCATGGAGTTGTAGCAAGAACAGTTAACTGTTAATCTTAATTCAAAGATCAGGCAGATAGATTCTGATGGTCAGCGTGTTGCCAGAAGGATACAGCTGAGATTGACTGTCTGCATGACTTTTGTTATTAATAAAAAAGCTGCCATGAATGTACAAGTTCCTGCTTATAGGTTTTCTTGCTTGCTTGGAAGCATCAAAGAATATGTTTCTTATTCAATGTAATTCTGCTATTGAAACTTGTTTATTAAGTAATATGGACTGAGCTTGTAGATACAATAGAAACCAATTTAAGGTCATCACTGAGCCTCACAGTCTAATGCATTTGCTACATAGAGTCATGTTACTGAATTTGCTCAGACATATTCTGACACACTTATGGGGCAGGTGGGACTTGAACATAGCCCTTTTAGACCAGAAATAATGACACAATAGTGTGCCATAAGACTTTTGGAAGCTATTCCAAGAAATGTGCAGGTCAGGTGAATTGGCCATGCTAAATTGCCCATAGTGTTGGGTGCATTAGTCAGGGGGAAGTATAGGGAAATGAGTCGGGGGTGGGTTACTCTTTGGAGGGTCGTTGTGGACTTTTTGGTCTGAAGGGTCTGTTTCCACACTGTAGGGAAACTAATCTAATCTAATCTAATCTAAGTGCAGAAATACTCAGGACTCTGTTTTATGTAGGTAAAAGAATTTGTACTTACATTACATCTAGCAATAAAAAGAATTATGAAGACAGCCAATCTCTGCTGTATCACACATCATCCTGATCAATCAAAACCTAGCTGACAAGTCTGTAGATTGAGATTGACAGTTAACTTTACTTGCTCTATCTCTATGCCAATGACGGCCCAATTAATACCCAATTCTTCTGCTGTGTAAAATGGTATCCCTTTTTTACAAAATCTGTTTCTTGTGTCCTACTTCTGATGAGTGCAACATGAAAAGCTTCAACTCTTATCTCCTTTTAGCAATATCCTTCTTTTCTATCCACCTGAGAGGGCAGATTGTGCTTCCAATTTAACATATCTTCGGACAGCACCTCAGAGTTAGCAGTCCTTTAGCACTGCACAGAAGTGTCAGCCTGGATTGTGCACTCAGCTGTGTGGGGTGGAACTCTAATCCAAAACCTATGATTCACTGAGGCAAAGCAGACATCTCAGTGAAACAGGTAGTTTCTGAACTTTTCAGATTTTTTGATTTATCGCTATGAGATGATTGCTAACCATTCGAGACGTCTGTTTATAAATTAATAATTTACACATTAATTGATACTTGTTAATGCAGTACTTGAGTATTTTTGAAGAAAAGTGATTTGGAGATGCCGGTGTTGGACTGGGGTGTACAAAGTTAAAAAATCACACAACACCAGATTATAGTCCAACAGGTTTGCTATAAACTCTGTGTTAGGATTGAGACCTCCACTATCACCTGATGAAGGAACGTCGCTCCGAAAGCTAGTGTGCTTCCAATTAAACCTGTTGGACTATAACCTGGAGTTGTGTGATTTTTAACTTTGAACAAAAGTGACATACTATCGAAGGCTTTCATGTTGCAGTCTTCAGGACAAAATCACAAGAATATCTAATCTCAAAGTGAACAATTTATTATGCATGAAAGGATAGTAATTGGTTTGCAAATGCACTCAAATTGGTTGAGACATTGCCATGACAAATGCACGAAGGTACAGTTAATTGCCAAGATTCTATCTAATTTCAAATCAGACCAGTCAATACCAATTTGCCAAGGTACTGTCATGGAGACTGCTGTTCCCAAAGACATTCCCTGTTCCCATCCTCCATGGTAATACCTCTACCAATCACTGTCACTTCCCTCTTCTTGCACAGCATAAATTGTTGTTCTCTCTGAGTTGTGATGCTCTTGAGATTCTGTCCTGGCAACATTTTTTAAAATAGATTTTACATATTTGAATTGAAAATATTGAGTCACTACTTGAACATATTTTGAGAAAATTAGTCAAGATACTGTCTCTTGACTTAATGAATCCTGTTAAGTTCACAGAACACAAAATGAGACCTAAAACAGGGGCAATCATTGCAATAGCTTTTTCTTCCTCTAGCGGTTTAAAATAATCCCTCTTAGATATAAAGATCACATTATTCATGAATATTGGAACTGAATGGAATTTTTCTCCACTGTTTTATTAATCCAGGACTTACAAAGATCCTTTACAATTCTCTTCAACTTATCAAGCTTAATTTACCATGGTTTGACTTTTCCTTGTTTCATATTACGAGCATTAAATAATTGCTGCAGAATCATGTCTCAATAAAGATTACATCTTCCCCAAAGGCAATTCTAACGTAATGACAGCAGCTGAAAGTTCTAAATATTGACAGATTTTCATATTTAATTTATTTGAAAGTCTGTGTAATGCATGCTATCTTAGTCGCCAAATGATAACATTCAATAAAAAACCCTTATTCCTATATCAACTGGTGCAACTTTCTTAAATGGGTTCAGATGCAAGACCCTGAACATGTTCAAAGGCAGGTTTAAGATGCAGATGGAGTTTGGACAAAATTAAAAATGTGATTGAGTGCAAAGTAGGGTAAATATCTGAGCAAAGACCTTCTATCCCAATTACAATAATGTCAACTCCAGCACTGGCATCCGTTTGTTATTCAAAAACATTTGCCAGAAATGGTGCAATCTATGGCCTGAGTTGTCTTTTCCATTAGCTGCTTTGCCTGAATTGGGCAGAACTGAATTATAAAATGATTTAGATTTTGGATTTAAATATAGTTCAAGCATCTGTAAGGTCAGTAAATTTGTCAGAAAATTACCAAGTGATACTGCAGCAATTCCATCCCTCAGTAACAACATCTCCTTATATCCAGAGGTTCAGCTTTCAGTTGCAATCAGTATGTAGCAATTCACAGCATTTAACAACAATGCTTATTTTAAAAAAATTCTTGGAATATGGTATGGATCAGTATTTATTGCTCATCCTTAATTGTCCACAGAACAGTTGAGAGTCAGCCATAATGTTGTGAGTCTGTAGTCGCATGTAGACCACAGCAGGTAAAGAAGGCTTTGATGGGAGATTAGTGAACTGACATGGACTTTTACAACAATCGACATGGTCACCATTAGGCTAGCTTTTAATTCCAGATTTTCTCCACCCTCATGGAATTATGGACCAGGCCAGACCCCCTCAAGATATTTTAAGAAGATAGCTGCGACCCTACCTTTCTCTTATTTTAAAGGCAGATGTGAAGTGGATATTCCAGGTGTGCTGCAGCTGGTCAAACCACTCAGCTTCAAGCAAAATAGTGTTTAAATAAACACTACAGTTTAAACACAAACTAAAGAAAACAGAATTAAAATCATTGAGCTATCAGAAAACTGAACTGACCATTCATAGAAACTTGACTAAGGAGCTATTCCAAGTCCCATTAACACCCCATAAACACAAAAGGTAAATTCAAATACAGGCTCTTACAGGCAGGAGAGATTTCAGAATGAAAGGTCAGTCAAGAATCATCTGCTGAAGGTTGGAACCTTTCTCTGGACTGCAACAGCTTCTCACTGTAACAACTAATCCAAACTAGGAAAAAACTGAAACTAGGAGAACTGACCCCTCCCCTGCTATTGTTAAACTCGGGTCTTTCAAGACAGTTTGGCACCTCTGCCTTTATGACCTCTCTTAAAAAAAACCCAAGGGCAAAATAACCTTGTTAAAGTGACAGCATCCTCACAATAGTGATATTCAAATCCAGGTCATGTGAACATTGACCCGAGTCTCAGGATTCGTAGCCCAGTGACATTACTGCCTCTCCCGCTACGAATTAATGTTGAACTGGAAGGCCACTGATTTCAAGTCAGGCAATTATAACCCTGAGAGTACTAGATCCCAAAATGAAACTGGTGTCTGCTCCAGGGGGTAGCACAAACTGACAAGTCTTACTTCAAGAGAGTACATTGACCAGCACAAAGACCAGAAAAGGCCGCAGTTCCAATGAATGTGTTGCCATAAATGTTCACTCCATCAGGGTGTAATTCTCCCAAAAGTCAAAGTGAGCCATCAGGATATAAATTCCTATGGAGAAAGTGAGGACTGCAGATGTTGGGGATCAGAGCTTAAAAATGTGTTACTGGAAAAACGCAGCAGGTCAGGCAGCATCAAAGGAGAAGGAAAATCGACGTTTTGGGTATAAGCCCTTCTTCAGGAATGAGGAATAAATCAGGAATAAATTCCTATGGTCCTGGGATGTGAATGTGAATGATTCTCTAATAGCATCATCATTCCTGCTGCACCAGACACTCTCAAAAGATCCACCTCCGATTAATACTAACGTCCAGTACAGCAGAAGCAAATTACATTACTGCACTAAGAAATGCACAGGAACAGTAAGAGAGAACTCCACTTCCATAACTCTAGCCATTACATTCTGAAAGTTACTGATTGCGTGCGCAAAAGTCTTTCCATGTTTAATATGGCAAAGTGTGTGTTACCGAACCAGATGTGTAAATGTTCAATTTCAAGTCCAATGGTTCTGAAAATTGAACATACACCTTCATCAGGCTAAAATAAATTTGTGTACCTAAATTTTAAAATGTTTCACCTAGTATGATGGATGTTGCAGAAACAAAAGGGAAATGAACTTTCCCAGAGATAGTTTATATTTACAGTAAAGGGAGAGAAAGTCATGTAATACTTTAATGTTAAAGAAACCTGAGCGAGTTCGTGCCTCTAGACTTCCCCCTGCTGGTCCACGGCCTCCTTGGATTGTGTCTAAAAACCGAATGTGAGAAAAACTGACATTTCTCCATGTACTCAACCATCTGCTCCTCAGTTACGACTGACAGGAGACTATAGCTTACTCATCCATTTTCTGATAATTTATCGATTTCTCATTCCTCATATGGAAGCAGCACAATATTCAGCACTTGAACTCTCCTCCAGGTAAAAGCCTCTTCTGAGACACAGGCCTGAATTATCTCCTTCTGCGCTGATCTCATTTGTATTTATGCTGCTTGTGCACAGCTACAGCGAAGTTACCATTCTGCTGCAGGCTCCACTTTGAGATGTAAAACAGATCCTGACTGTTTCAGCTTTAGCAGGGAACCAGTTTTTAAATGGGCCTTGCGAATTGTCACTGGATTAATTAATTCAGAGTTAGTCATGAAACATGCAGTTAGTTAGGATATCTTTAAATGTGTGGCTTGGCAATGATCCAGCATCCTTTCACTCTGAACCAGATTTGCTCTTTGGATATCAATGGCAATGGAAATGCACAAGTAGGATAAGAATTGAAAAGGAGCCAATACTTTGCATTAACTTGCAATGGACACCTTGAGAGTGAAGATTGTGGAAGAAACCAATGGTGAACAGGTCATAGAGATGTACAGCATGGAAACAGACCCTTCAGTCCAACCTGTCCATGCTGACCAGATATTCCAACCCAATCTAGTCCCACCTGCCAGCACCCGGCCCATATCCCTCCAAACATTTCCTATTCATATACCCATCCAAATGCCTCTTAAATGTTGTAATTGTACCAGCCTCCACCACTTCCTCTGGCAGCTTGTTCCATACACGTACCACCCTCTGTGTGATAAAGTGCCCCTTAGGTCTCTTTTATATCTTTCCTCTCTCACCCTAAACCTATGCCCTCTAGTTCTGGACTCCCCGACCCCAGGGAAAAGACTTTGTCTATTTATCCTATCCATGCCCGTCATGAATTTATAAAACTCTATAAGGTCACCCCTCAGCCTCCAACGCTCCAGGGAAAACAGCTCCAGCCTGTTCAGCCTCTCCCTATAGCTCAAATCCTCCAACCCTGGCAACATTCTTGTAAATCTTTTCTGACCCCTTTCAAGTTTCACAACATCGTTCCGACAGGAAGGAGACCAGAACTGCACGCGATATTCCAACAGTGGCAACAAGACGCCATTCCGCCACTCTCCTGAAACTGCAGTCCAATATAGACAGAAGACTAAAGCACCTGGAGTGAACACACCATTCACTGTGCTTTGGAGTTCTGTGCTCTGGCATTTCACAATTATTACTATCAACAGAATATGGGAATTGCTTTTCAATGTGAGAGAAGGTCAGCTTAGTCCAGTCATGGCTCTATGATAATCTCTGTTTACTTGAGATTTTTAGCATTTGTTTGCTGTTTTGTCACATGGATACAAGGTAGTGACCCACAAGATCCAACCAAAGAGCAAATCTGGTTCAGAGTGAAAGGATGCTTGCCAAGCCACACATTTAAAGAACTGGTTCTCGTGTTTACAAGTTACTACTAGAGATGCTCATTTTTTAGTTCAATTGTTTTCATGATGTTGATATTGATGAACATTTGCAGTTACTTCGAATTCCAAATTTAAAGAAAATATTCATTTTTATTCACAATATAGTGCATTGTGATGCAAACAGATATTTTAAAATACAAAAGAACTGACTTACTAACTCCTTTCCCAACATTCCATCAATGTAATCCGTCCAGACCCAGGAAAGGAAAAATAGTTCCAAAAAATGAAAATGTTGGAAATACTTGACCGGCTAGAGAGAGAGCAGTTAAAGTTTCTACAGCTGACCAATCAGTTCATCTCCTCTTTTCTAATGGTTGGTGACTTGCTGGCAATGTTCATTATTTTCCATCTTTGTTTCAGACTTTTAGCACTGGTGGTGTTTCTTTTCTTTATATTCAAGTGATCATTCTCCACATTTCCAGGATCTAATTGACAATTCTCTATCGCAGAGATTTAGACATAGTGTCTTATTGTCTTCTTAAAGTGGAGGAGTTTGAGTTTCAGATATTCTAAAATATGGTTAATGCTGATGTTTCATATTCTGACAGTACGCTAGGTGTACTTTCAAAATATGGTTATTGTTATTCCGATGGTTTTTTTGGGCCTGCCAGAGACTAACTGTTCATCAGTGAAACCACAGCATCAAGTGATCATGTTTTAGATCCAAATGTGAGGTTGTTTTGTAGCACAGTGTGGAGCTTCCCTGTCTCTAAGCCACCAGCACTGGGTTCAGGTTCCACTCGAGGACGTGATGTCGAAGGAAGATGCCTTCACATTGATACACACCCTGCTCAGTAACAATCTGCAAATCCTTCCTCCACGTACGAGAGGCAAGCGGTAGAATTCAGAGAGTTTCTAGGTCAGGATGGAAAATATTTAGAGTGCATACCATCACTATCATGATATGTACATAAGACTGCAAGGCTCCATAAACAATTAAAGTTCCTTGCAGAGCTGTTTGGCTCAGTTAGACAAGTTGCTGGCCAGCAGGGATTAAACTGGGGTCAACAATGAGGTGTGTGATCACCATTCCCAATGCAGCGGATTCTGGAGGTGCCTACATGCCCTACCCTTGGACCTGCCCTCAGTAAAAATACCAAAAAGCAGCTTATGTGTTCAATAAATGTTTTACTTGTAAGTTACAAAGAAATTAATAGTTACTAAACTGTGATATTTGGCACACAAAATGTGATTTCAGTCACTTCATGTTCAGTAACAGTTACCATGATGTAGAGGAGCCAGTGTTGGACTGGGGTGGACAAAGTTAAAAATCACACAGCACCAGGTTATAGAACAACAGGTTTATTTGGAACTATAACCTGGTGTTGTATGACTTTTAATAGTTACCATAAAGTTAGTGTTTGTTATGACTTTATAACTGCACTAAATTAAATAATGCTTCAGTGTACAGTAACAGAAGGGAAATCATAGAAGATTATTAGTTCCAAGGTAATAGGAATGTGGAAGGGAGAGAGCAGGAAAATGAGAAGCAAATGGTATAAATGAGTGCAAGACAATCAGATGAATTTCTAGAGAGCAAAGGGAGTGTGAAATATAGTGAGCAAGTGGGATCAATCGATCAGAAAGGTCTACTATTCCTTCAAGGCAATTATTTATTAGTTTCAATACACTGCCTCACTGCTTAGTCTCAACACTGAAAATCAGTTTAATGGTTACTCATGCACTCTTAACAAAATAGCTCACAGGAGAGGGAGCCGGCCAAATTAGTCTTTTTACAGCCACTATTTTTCTGATACTATCTTTTAATTGAATGCACAACAATGAAATATTACACTTTGGAAGAGAAGAAATACTAGCTAAATCAGAGTCCTTGTTCCTGGCAACAGGGGATCCTGCATTATTTATTCCAATCTGACTTTGTAGTGCCTGCAGGTGGAGGAAAGTCGGTCTCAATCTGATCCTTGTGATAGGTTCTGAAATGTACCTCGGCCAGCCAAGAAAATGTCCAGCAAAATATAACTAATACAAACAAGGTGTCAACATGTGTGGCACAGTGGTTTGCACTGCTGCCTCACAACACCAGGGACCTGGGTTCGATTCCAGCCTCGGGCAACTGTCTGTGTGGAGTTTGCACATTCTCCCTGTGTCTGCGTAGGTTTCCTCCGGGTGCTCCGGTTTCCTCCCACAATCCAAAGATGTGCAGGTCAGGTGAATTGGCCATGCTAAATTGCCCATTGTATCAGGATGTGTAGGTTAGAGGCATTAGTCAGGGGGGAAGTGTAGAGCAATAGGGTAGGGGTGCAGGTCTGGGTGGGATACTCTTTGGAGGGCTGTTGTGGACTTGTTGGGCCAACTGGCCTGATTCAATTCTGTAGGGATTCGATGATTTGATGAGCCCCCACAAATTACTTCTAAAATGTTTCTACAAATTTCTGGATGAGCTTCCTGCCTGGCATAGAAATGCTTCCTGCTAGCAGACAAATCTTGCTTCATGTATATTTGTATGAGGGGAAAATAAATTATGCTTTTACATGCAAAACTCAAACTATTGTGGATTTTTCTGAATAGGCAGCTGAGGGATGAAGCCAGTACACATCTACTTGCAAGTCACCTGCTGGGTAAGTCAGAAACACAATAGCCTTTTAAACTTTAAATTTAGAAAAGACACAGAAAGATACAATTCATCATTGACAAATCAAAAATACAGCCCCAAGTTAAGTACATTCTGTGCTGCAGAATGGTATTCAGTGAAGAAAAGAGCTTAAAATAGTTCTCACCAAATCAATGCATCTCTCAGTCATTCCCCAATCCATTTTCCCAACAGCAGGAGGTAAATATAATCTTTGGTAAAGTCGCACTACATAACTATTGACTCAAGATGAGGCCTGAGTTTGAATCTCTTTGAACATAAAAGTGACAAAACATTCTTCCCGTAAAGTAATGGTGGTGGCACTCTGACTGTGTATTTCCAAGTGGACTGGATCTAATGTCAAAACAATCAATAAAACCCTGAACAAAAGGATGGATTGATCGCATCTAGGCATTTCATCGAAGTGCCAATTATCCCTAAATACAACAGTAATCTTATCCTATACAGCTCATCCATTAGTAACAAGCCTGTGGCATCTATACATGTTTGATTCTTTTCATCTCTGACATCCATGAATGAAAGGAGGCTGTCCATCAGTCTTTGTGCCAGGTGTCACTCCAGACAGTGGAATTAAAAGTCCTCTGACACTGCACCACCCAGTTTGATGTCAGTTGGAGAATAGTTTCATCCATCTTTCAAAAGAAAAGCTTCACTTCGATTCTGAGTGAGCTATCTTCTAACCCTTTTCCTGCAGATCAATTCATCTTCTGCTTTAATCTACCTGGGTTGCATTCCTGCTGAAGTAGCATAGAATAACTTGTGTTTTAATGCACAGTACTACATTACAGCTTTTTCTCTGATGGTCTGAAAAATAGCTAGTATCGTGCTGTCTCAATCATCATTTAGCTGTTCCTGGAGGTGGGACAGGGATAAAACAATTCTGATGAACTCTGAACAGCTCTGATAGAGTCACCTAGACATGAAACATTCGGGTGCTCTCTCTCCATGGATGCTACCTGACCCACTGTGATTTCCAGCATGTTTTTGCTTTCAGTATAGATTCCAGCGTCTGCAGTAATTTCCTCCCACTAAAACAACTTGCTTATCTTGGAGAAGGGGTAGTGAAAATCCAACTCTGATCCTACATTGTCGCTACGTTTTCTCAGAATCAGAAACTGACATAGTTACAATGGCAAGATTAGTGTGGTGCTGGAAAAGCACAGCAGGTCAGGCAGCATCCGAGAAGCAGGAAAATCGACGTCTCCAGCAAGAGCCCCTCAGATATCTTAATAGACCCAGTTTTGGCATGTCAGGCTGAGGTATTTAGATTTTTAATCAGTAAGAGAATCAAACATTAGAGGGAAAAAGGCAGAAAAGTGAAGTTAAGGGTTGTCAGATCAGTCATGACTCAATGAACTGAATAGCCTAATTCTGCTCCTATATGCATTGTCTTGTATTTAACTCATAAACAGCAATTTGAATCCTTGCACTATTAGTCATACACTAGGTGATACTCTCCATGCTGTCACATCACATAGGATACATCTCTAAAGACCCGGGAAAGTTTGGGGGATGGGGGTTACTGTGGACTGTGGTCAACTCCACTCAGTTCTAATGTTGCTTACGGTGTTGCAGCATGAACATGACCCTCGGCATCTCCCTTAGGTCACTGAAGCATCAAAGCGTGGTTTAACCAAGATTAAATTCTACCCCTCTAAAAATAAAGCCTAATTTTTAAAAATAAAGCATTGCTAATGTGTGGCATGACTTTTGGTGTATTTTAGAAATATCCATTTATAAGCCCTGACTCTCATGAAGCTGCTGCCTTTGTCATAGACATGACTGGTGTCAACGTTTCAGTTACTTTCATCAATATTTTAAAAGGAAATTGTAGAAAACTAGTTCAGTCCAGTGACCAGAATAAGAGGTTAATTTGATATTTGCAAGCTTCGAATTTTTTTAGACACTTCCTACATCTGAGTTCTTGAGTCAAATCCTTGGATAAATGATATTTCATACCAGGTTGTTTCAAAGATTTTTTTCATGCTTAATAATTGGATCTTTTCATGCTATATTTCTTAAATTTCTGCTCATTCCTTGAGAATATTTTCAATTAAAATTTCATCAAGGTTGACCTCACAGACTCAACAATGAAAGATAAGTTTGAAACTATAGCACTGACAATAATTTAGTAAATCTTTATGTCTCTATTCGAACAATGGAGAGATTTCTCAGGCAAAGATCAGCAGATGGTAAAAATATGTGGGATCTTCTGATCAGGTTAGTATGTTTCCTTCAACAATGGGTTATCCAAACACACGATCCAGATTTCCAGTGGGTTGTCAGAGATCTAAGGCACTTCAGTAAACTGGTATGTTCTTGCCATATTCCACAGAAGATTATACCAATATGGCAGCACTGCCATCTCAGTGTGTTCAGGACACCTGAGCCTATATGCTCTGGGCCAGCAGCATCCTTCCCTCACTCACTCCTCTTTCAGCTTTTCTTTCATCTTCTGACACTTTGGGGAAACCAGAGCGGTGTTAGAGGGTCATCAGCAGTGGTGGCTTCAGTAGGCCTGGAACCTGGGCTCGGGGGAATCTGCTGGATTGTTGACTGTGGCAGAGCTTGGTGCTCAGAGTGGGACCGTGGCAGGCCCACAGCAAGACCTTGATGGGTCACAGAGATTTTGTCCCAGTGTGGGCTGGAGGTGAGGTCCTGGCGTGGGCTGGAGGGGAGGTCCCGGCGTGGGCTAGAGGATAGGTCCCGGAGGGGAGGTCCCGGCATGGGCTGGAGGGGAGGTCCCGGCGTGGGCTGAAGGTGAGGTCCCGGCGTGGGCTGGAAGGGAGGGCCCGGTGTAGGCTGGAGGGGATGTCCTGGTGTGGGCTGGAGGGGAGGGCCTGGAGTCGGGGGGAGAGCCTGGAGTCGGCTGGAGGGCAGGGCCTGGCGTAGGCTGGAGGGGAGGGCCTGGAGTGGGCTGGAGGGCAGGGCCTGGCGTAGGCTGGAGGGGAGGGCCCGGCGTAGGCTGGAGGGGAGGGCCCGGCGTGGGCTGGAGGGGAGGGCCCGGATTGGGCTGGAGGGGAGGGCCCGGCGTGGGCTGGAGGGGAGGGCCCGGCGTAGGCTGGTGGGGAGGGCCCGGCAAGGGCTGGAGGGGAGGGCCCGGCATAGGCTGGAGGGGAGGGCCCGGCGAGGGCTGGAGGGGAGGGCCCGGCATAGGCTGGAGGGGAGGGCCCGGAGTGGGCTGGAGGGGGTGTCCCGGTGTGGGCTGGAGGGGGTGTCCCGGTGTGGGCTGGAGGGGAGGGCCCGGTGTGGGCTGGAGGGGAGGGCCTGGTGTGGGCTGGAGGGGAGGGCCTGGTGTGGGCTGGTGGGGAGGGCCCGGCGAGGGCTGGAGGGGAGGGCCCGGAGTGGGCTGGAGGGGGTGTCCCGGTGTGGGCTGGAGGTGTGGCTCCAGATCAGTCTGCTGAAGGACTGTCATGCTTAACCTTTTATATTGTTATTTTTATAATTTATTCTGAATATCCTGTACCTAGGTACCTTTGTACCTAAGTTGGCACAGTAAACTTTGGAAATGTTTTGCTTCACTCATGAGTACATGAAACACCAAACCTAAGTGGAATGTGGAGGAGGTACTTACATTCAACTAACCCGACCCGAAAGTAATGAGAGAAAAACATAGAATGTCTATAAGGTTACATTGGACTGTTTAAAAAGGAGCAATTTAACAGAATCACCATCACAAGGGAAGCGGTACTAAAACAAACTCATGGAACTGTAAGCTGACAAATCTCTGGGTCCAGATAGACTTCATCCTAGAATTTTAAATGAGGTGACTAATGAGGTAATGGATGTGTTGATATTAATTTTCCAAGATTTCCTAAATTCAGAAAAAGTTCTATTAGACTGGAAAGTAGTAAATATAACCCCCTTATACAAGAAGAGAGGGAGGTAGAAAACAGGTTGACATCCAGCATGAGCAAGTTGTGAGACTGTCTCATGAAAGAGATTAAAGCCATGCACTCAGAAAAACTGAAGGTTAGCAGCAAGAATCAGCATGGTGTTGTAATAGGGAAATCATGTTTAACCAAATTATTGGAGTTTCTTGAAGGAGTAACACATACCGTAGATCAAAGGAAGCCTATCGATGTACTACATCTCTGTACTTGGATTTCCAGAAGACATTTGTTATGGTGCTACATCAATAGTTATTGTGGAAAATAAAAGCTCAGCGTGTGGCAAGTAACATATTAGTTTGGATAGAAACTTAGCTGGCTGAAAGAGAAACAGCCCATGGTCTTGGAGGGGATATACATTCGGGGGTGTGAGGATTGGTTAACAAACAAGAGTCAGAGTTGGGATTGAAGGGGGTGGGGGAGGTGGAGCATTTTCACAAAGCAATATGCCACCAGGATCAATGTTGGGCCACAATTATTTACAAAATATATTGATAACTTGGATGGCCGCAGGAAATGTTACAGACACAAAAATAAGTGGGAAGGCAAGTGGTGAGGATGATGCAAAGAGTCTACACATGGACACAGTTTGGATGATTAGGCAAAAACTTGGCAGGTGGTATATAATGTGGGAAAATGTGAAGTCATGCACTTTGGCAGGAAAAATAGAGCAGCTGAAAATTGTTTAAATGGAGAAAGACTGCAAAAAGATAAAGCAAATGGGATTTGGGAGCCCTCAAGTATACATCACAAAAAGCTAATGTACAAATTCAGCAGGTAATAAGGAAGGTACATGGAGTGTTGGTCTTTAACTGAAAGGGAACAGAGTATTACAATAGGGAAGCAGTTTTAAAACTCTACAAGGCATTAGTCAGACCATAGCTGGAATACTATGAATAATTTTGTTCCCTAATCTAAGGAAAATCAGCTGGCAGATTTCTTTTATTCACTCATGTGATGTGGGAATCACTGGCTGGCCAGCATTCATTGCCCATCCCTAGTTGTCCCTTGAGAAGGTGATGGTGAATGCTTTCTTGAACCACTGCAGTTCATATGCCCTTAGGGAGGAAGTTCCAGGATTTTGACCCAGTGACAACGAAGGAACCGAGATATATTTCCAAGTCAGCATGGTGAGTGGTTTGGAGAGGAACTTGCAGGTGATGCATTAGCTGCCCTTGTCCTTCTTACTGAAAGGGACCGTGGGTTTACTAGGTTAATCCCAGGTTCAGGAGGACTGTTTTATGAGGAAAGGTTGAGCAGATCAGGTCTGTATTCATTGGAATTTAAAAGACTGAGAGGCAACATAATTGAAATACACAAGATTCCACAGAGTTAAAAGGAGATAGCAACTTTCAGTTGTGTCAAAGTCAATCTCAAATGATCATTCATTTGGGTCACTTAAAAGGGCTGTCACCTGACCCATCAAACCCCAAAATGAGCATTGCATAGCATCATAGCAACAGGGCTTGAGTGAACGTAGTCTCTTTTCTTTAATAACAGAGATCAAGAGACCCAGCCTGCCTTCCTTTACCAGAACTTGAGCTGATACTGTTGGATGTTTGTATCAAACATGTGAGAATTGACATTGCCTTCAGTTGGAGGTCAGACTCACCAGCTGTTGTTGCAGTTGTTCGATCATCTGATCCTTTCTCTTCATTTCTTCCTGTAGCCCTTGGATCTTGCCAAGTAGCTCATCAGCCTGGTCATGAAGACAAAAAAAACAGGCCATTAGAGTAGAGAGATTAAACAAAAGTACAGATTTACTTAGAGAGTTGACAGGAATTCAGGGTAGCAGGAAGTCTACCAAAATAAGAAAAGATAGTTGGAATGCTTTGATTTCCAGTCGATTGTTGGGGTGCTGAGCTCAACGATGATACAAAGAAAGACGGCAACAGATGTCCAATGCTTCCAATGAACTTGTCTCCCTTAATCTAACATCCTAACCAAGATGATGCTTGGATGGTGTTGTCTTGTCTTTCCTAGGCAGAGTAGAGATCTATACTGATCAGATGAGCCCTACATCAGAAATAAACCCATTGTACACAGCCTTGTAGCAGAAAAATATCCATCAGGCTTGGCCTCCCTTCTGGTGAAAAAATATTGAGGGATGTCCCAATGAAGGGTTTTAGCATTACATAGACATTTAATGGGGTATAAATGGAATTTATGTTTCCATTTTTGAGGAATCCAGAAGAAACAGTCACCAACATAAAATGATCATTAATAAATCCAAATTATATTCCTCAGAGAATGGTTAGAATGTGAAGCTCCATACCAGGTAGAGTAGTTGATGTGGATAGCACTAAATGTATTTAAGGAGAAGCTGGGAAATACAAAAAAACAGGAAATACAGATGAAATCAGGTGTGATCAGGTCATAAACACTAGTATGGACCAATTGAGGCAAATGGTCTGCTTCTGTATTGTAAATACTCTGTAACAGGAGTCCATTTAAGATATATATATATATACCCATCATACCAATGAACCATCAACTTGCAATAAATATGTCACCAAAAGACCGGATTTAAATCTATTGTAATATAAACTCTAAGGAACTGGTAAGTGTGAAGTATGAAGATTAGTCAATGGAGGAAGGCACTGAGAGAGAGAGAATAGAAAGAAAGGAAGAAAGGAAAGAAAGAAAGGAAAGAAAGAAAGGGAGGAAAGAAAGAAAGGGAGGAAAGAAAGGAAGGGAGGAAAGAAAGGAAGGGAGGAAAGGGAGGAAAGAAAGGAAGGGAGGAAAGAAAGGAAGGGAGGAAAGGGAGGAAAGAAAGGAAGGGAGGAAAGAAAGAAAGGGAGGAAAGAAAGGAAGGGAGGAAAGAAAGAAAGGGAGGAAAGAAAGAAAGGGAGGAAAGGAAAGGAAGGGAGAGAGGAAAGGAAGGAAGGGAGGAAAGGAAGGA
Organism: Chiloscyllium plagiosum; assembly: GCF_037043375.1. Lineage (NCBI taxonomy): Eukaryota > Metazoa > Chordata > Chondrichthyes > Orectolobiformes > Hemiscylliidae > Chiloscyllium > Chiloscyllium plagiosum. Next base: position 2,614,107 of record NW_028270181.1, read on the forward strand.
CGGGAGGAAAGGAAGGAAGGGAGGAAAGGAAGGAAGGGAGGAAAGGAAAGAAAGGGAGGAAAGAAAGAAAGGGAGGAAAGGAAAGGAAGGAAAGGGAGGAAAGGAAGGAAAGGGAGGAAGGGAGGAAAGGGAGGAAAGGGAGGAAAGGAAGGGAGGAAAGGGAGGAAAGGAAGGAAGGAAGGGAGGAAAGGAAGGAAGGGAGGAAAGGAAGGAAGGGAAGGGAGGAAAGGAAGGGAGGAAAGGAAGGGAGGAAAGGAAGGAAGAGAGAGAGAGAGAGAGAGAGAAGAGAGAGAGAAGAGAGAGAGAGAAGAGAGAGAGAGAAGAGAGAGAGAGAAGAGAGAGAGAGAAGAGAGAGAGAGAAGAGAGAGAGAGGAGAGAGAGAGAAGAGAGAGAAAGAGAAGAGAGAGAAAGAGAGAAAGAAAGAGAGAAAGAAAGAGAGAAAGAAAGAGAGAGAGAAAGAAAGAGAGAAAGAAAGAGAGAAAGAAAGAGAGAAAGAGAGAAAGAAAGAGAGAAAGAAAGAGAGAAAGAAAGAGAGAAAGAAAGAGAGAAAGAGAGAAAGAAAGAAAGAAAGAGAAAGAAATCTCGATTAAATGGAAATCAATGGGAAACTAAAGCAAACAAATTAACCCAAATAGTCACCACCATTAGAAAGATACCTGACTGAAATCAAATAATACGAAAATAAAATATCTTGTCAACCTCATAAATTAATGTTAGTCATCAACTGCATAAAACATAGTGTAAATTTCAGTTATTTACTTCCTAAGTTCCCACATTTACTCATTTTAGCTGTTATCTTCCTTTGCTGGGTGTCTAGTCCCTGTCCAGGAAATTTACATTTTCAAAACCTGTCATCTTTTGTACTGTATTTTTAACACAGCTTATTTTATCTGTGGAAAGGATCAATTCTTTATTTGATCTATATTATCTGCTTCTCTAGTGAACAGGCTAGCACCTCTGGATTTGATTTCTTTGGTGTAGTTGGAGAAATCATAGCTCGTTCATAGCTCACTGCAGTGTAATTTTATGCTGCAGAGATTCAGATATATGTTGTGTGTTAAATATGGCTGCCATTTCCTGGCCTTGCACACAACATGAATACTCCAACTCTGAATGAGCTGTGCCAACAGATTCCAGCACACTTCTGGTCTCCCACATAAAGTGAGGTCATTCAAAATTCAGCTGCCTAAGTCTCAATGGCAGGTCCCAATCCCCTACAACCCCTTGTGCTCACAGGCTGATGTTGGTTTCTGGTTGAACAACACTTTTATTTTAAAATTCTCAGCCTTGTCTTCAAATCCTATCATAGCTTAGCCCTTTGGATTCGCATAATCTCCTCCAACCTAATGACTCCCTGGAGTATCTGTGCTTCTCTAGTAGTCGCCTCTTGTTGTACCTCGGTTCAGTTGCTTCACCATTGGTGGTTGTACCTTCAGTTATCTCAGCACAAGCTCTGCAATTCCCTTCCGACACCTCTCAGCCTCACAGTCGCCCTTTATGACAATTCTTGAATCAAGTTCTTTGATATATTAACCATCTGATCTAATATTATGTTAAATATCTCAGTGTTATACTTAGTTTATAATATTTCTGTGGCACCTTGGAACATGACATTAAAAGTGTTTTACAAATATAAATTGAGTTATTTGTAAAAGTGTTGTTTGCAAACAGAAACATAGGTTCATGATTAACAGAGAGTAGTCTTCCTCACATTATATATTTTACTGTGCTCAAGCTGTGGGCACATGGTCTTGCAAGCTTGAGGCACAGAGAAAGAACAACTCCTCTACCTCCTACCCCACTCCACTAAAGCTGATGACTAATTCTTTCTGGAACCAATTGCATAGGTGTCGTTGATAGAAGGATCCATAAATGTTCAGGATGCCTCACAGTGGTGGCCAAAGCTGTTTAATGGCCAGATCTGCAGTTGACCAACATACAAAACCATGACTGACTACTTCATTGTAATTTACAGAACATAATTGTCTGGCTAGTTATTAATAACCACTGAAAAAGGTAATTATGCCAAAATGATCAAAACTGAGAGTCTACCATGACCAGAGGCAAAGTCTATAAATTATAACTAATGTAACTAAGCTATGATTTGGAGGAGCCGGTGTTGGGACTGGGGTGGACAAAATTAAAACTCTCACACACCAGGTTGTAGTCCAACAGGTTTATTTGGAGGCACTAGTTTTCGAAGCGCTGCTTCTTCATCAGGCGGTGGCTCAACGACCTGATGAAGGAGCAGCACTCTGAAAGCTAATGCCTCCAAATAAACCTGTTGGACTACAACTTGGTGTTGTGTGATTTGTAACTAAGCTAAACAATCTTAAACTGGTCTCCTCAACACCTCTTGACCTCTAATAAACACAGCAAGGTACCTTTGCAATTGCCAGTATAAATAAACATTTCAATGCAGGACTGCAACATTAAATTAAGGAAAGCTCCTCACAATCAAATAATTTTAGAAGAAAAACAGAACAACTTTAAGCTCCTATTCATTGGGTTGCAGAAATAAAACTGCCAGTCTTCCTGACGATGTAGTTTCTCATTCATGTTTAATTTCCTCCTGGAGGCCCAATGTCACTTGTATTCTTTTAATAAAGTACTGTTCTATGCTACGTATCATTTAGACAGTACTTTTTGTTTCCGGAAGCAATGGGACTGCATTGTGATGATAAAACAGCAAGCTGCCCCAGGCAGTGCATAAGATAGCCATGTTAAGCAAATTCTCAGGAGTCGAAAAAAAAAGTTAGAAAGAAACTTTTTAAAAATAAACCTTGAAAATACTTGACAAGTTTTGGATTTTGAATGCTTTTAGATCACTGGAAAAGAATGCATGGGCTTTTGTTTACTGTTCATATGGGATGTGGTATTTGTTATCCTGAATTGTTGTTGAACTGATTTGTTTTCCAGCCATTTCAGAGTCAGACATGGTGCTGAGGGTCTGGAGTCACACACAAGCCAAACGAGGTAAGGGATGCCAGATTTGGAAATATTACACTTAGTTCCCTCTCCCAAATCATTAATGTGTATCGTTAATGGCTGGGGTCTCAGCACTGATCTCTGCGGCACCCCACTAATCACTGCCTGCCATTCAGAAAAAGACTGTTCATGGTCTCCTCTCTGCTAACCAATTTTATATCAATCTCAGTACATTACTGCCAATCTCATGCGCTTTAATGTGTGATGGCCTTGTGGTATCATCATTAAATTATTAATCGAGAGACTTCAAGTAGCGCTCTGAGGACATGGGCTTGAATCCTGCCATGACAGATGGTGGAATTTAAATTCAATGAAACTCTGGAATTTAGAATCTAATGATGACCATGAAGCTTTGTCAATTGCTGGAGAAAACCATCTGGTTCATTTATTTTCTTTAGGGAAGGGAACTGCAGTCTTTACCTGGTCGGGTCTATATATAATTTCACCCGCATCAATGTAATCAAGTCTTAATTGCCCTTTGTGCATTTAGGGATGGACAATAAATACTGTCACCAGTCAATGCATTGGTTTTAATTTTCCAAAACTCCCTAGGTTTGGGCAAGGTCTCATTTGCAGATACTTATTCAGAAAGCAAAGGAGACAGACAGCAGGAAAGTACAGGCCAGTTAGTTGAACATTTGACATAGGGAAAATGCAAGAAGCTATGATTAAAGAAGTAATAGCAGGGCACTTTAATCAGCTAAACATAATCAGGAAAAGTGAACGTCATGTTTAACCAATCTATTACAGTTCTTTCAGAAAGTGCATGTGTTGTAGCCAGAGGAGATCAGGTGGATGTACTGTACTTTGATTTTCAGAGACATCTGATAAAGTGCCACAACAAATGCTACTGTAGAAAATGAAATCTTGTGGTTTTGGGGTGGCAGATTGACATGAGTGGAAGGTTGGCTGGTTAATAGGAAGCAGAGAGTAAGTGTAAATGGGTCTTTTTCAGGTTGGCAGAAAGAAATGAATGGCGTGCCACAGAGATCTGGAACCTCAATTGCTCACAATTTATTTAAATGACTTGGATGAAGGGACAGAAGTGTTGGCTGCCAAATGTGCTGATGGCACAGATAGGTAGGAAGCAAGTTGTAAAGGGGACATAATGAGGTTATATAAAGTTATGGATAGGTTAAGCGAGTGTGCAAGTGAAGCATAATATGGGAAAACATGAAGCTGTGCATTTTAGCAAATATGATTTGGAATTCTTATGCACAAAGTGCCACAACTCAGTCCTCATTTGATCCACTATCATTGGGTTAAAAAACAGGATACTGGAGTTTAAATGGATGAAAAAAGATCACCCACATGAAATGGTTCAGACAGAATTGTTGTTAGAGAGAAAAATGATGTTCTAAAAAGATAGTTTGGGCTGGAATAAAATCGAGATACCGGAGTTGAAATGTGAATATTGTTCTCTCTTTACCCATTCTCCAGTTATCCTATCAGCAGTTTCACTAACTAAAATATTACCTAATTTAATTGAGCATTTTGGAATAATTAACACCAATTCTCTTTAGCATTTTTTGATTAGATTAGATTAGATTACTTACAGTGTGGAAACAGGCCCTTCGGCCCAACAAGTCCACACCGACCCTGTGAAGGGCAACCCACACAGACCCATTCCCCTACATTTACCCCTTCACCTTAACACTATGGGCAATTTAGCACGGCCAATTCACCTAACCTGCACAACTTTGGACTGTGGGAGGAAACTGGAGCACCCAGAGGAAACCCACGCAGACACAGGGAGAATGTGCAAACTCTACACAGACAGTTGCCCGTGGTCACGGTTTTGGAATGTGCTGTTGAGGATCTCTGGTGAATTTCTGGAGCACATCTTGTAGGTAGTATATATTGCTGCTACTGAGCATCAGTGGTGGAGGGACAGAATGCTTGTGAATGTGGTGCCAATCAAATGGATTGCTTTATCCTGGATGGTATCAAGCTTCTTAAATGTTGTTGGACCTACACCCATCGAAGTGGGGAGTATTCCATCATACTCCTGAAATGTGGCTTGTAGGTGATGGACAGGCTTTGAGGAGTCAGGTGGTCAGTTGCTTGCTGCAGTATTACTATCCTCTGACCTGCTCCTGTAGCCACAGTATTTATATGGCTTGTCCAGTTGAGTTTCTGGTCAATGGTAAGGCCAAGGATGTTGACAGCAGGGGATTCGGTGATGGTAACACCACTGAATGTCAAGGAGCGATGATTAGATTGCCTCTTATTGGAGATGGTCATTGCCTGGCATTTGCTTGGAGCAAATATTACTTACCACTTGTCAGCACAAGCCTGGATATTGTCCAGATCTTGTTACATTTGAACATGGACTGCTTCAGTATCTCAGGAGTTGTGAATGGTGCTGAATGTTGTGCAATCATCAGCAAACACCCCCCGCTTCTGACCTTATGGTGGAGTGAAGGTCGCTGATGAAGCAGCGGAAGATGGTTGGGCCTAGGACACTACCCTGAGGGACTCCTGCAGAGACGTCCTGGAACTGAGATGACTGACCTCCAACAATCATGACCATCTTCCCTATGTGCCAGATAAGACTCCAACCAGTGGAGAGTTTGCTCCCTGTGATCCATTCCTTCTAGTTTTGCTCAGGCTCCTTGATGCCACACTTGGTTGAATGCAGCCTTGATGCGAAGGGCTGTCACTCTCCCCACACTTTTGAAGTTCTCTCTTTTGTCCATGTTTGGACCAAGGCTGTAATGAGGTCAGGAGGTGAGTGCCCCTGGCAGAACGAAAACTGGGCATCACTAAGCAGGTGTTGCTTCATAGCACTGTTGATGACAACTTCCATCACTTTACTGATGATGGAGAATAGACCAATGGGGCAGTAGTTGGCCTGGTTGGATTTGTTCTACTTTTTATGTGCAGGACACACCTCGACAATTTTCCACAGTGTCGGGCAGATGACAATGTTGGCTAGGGGAGTGGCAAACTCTGGAGCACAAGCCTTCAGAACAGTTGCTGGAATGTTGTCAGGAGCCATTATCCAGTATGTCCAACTGTTTCTTGATATCATATGGAGTGAATCGAATTGGCTAAAGACTGGTATCTGTGATATTGGGGACCTTTAGTCGAGGCTAAGATCAATCATCCATTCGACACTCCTGGTTGAAGATTTCTGCAAACCCTTCAGCCTTAACTCTTACACTAATATGTAGGGCTCTTCTATCATTGTGGATGGGGATATTTGTGGAGTCTCCTCCTCCAATGAGTTGCTTAATTGAACACCTCGACTGGATGTAGCAGGACTGCCAAGCTTAGACCTGATACTGTGGTTGAGGGATCGCTTAGCTCTGTCAATCACTTGCTGCATATGCTGTTTGGTACGCATGTTGTTCTGTGTGGTAGCTTCAGCAGGTTGACATTTCATTTTCAGATATGCCTGATGCTGCTCCTGGCATGCCCTCCTGCACTCTCCATTGAACCAGGGTTGGTCCCCTGGCTTGGTGGTAATGATTGAGTGGGGAATATGCTGGGCCATGAGGTTACAGATTGTGCTGGAGTACAGTTGTGCAGAAAAACCTGGACAACATCCAGGCTTGGACTGACAAGTGGGAAGTAACTTAGCTGCTACAGAAATGTCAGGCAATGACCATCTCTAATACGAAAGAATCTTAACCATCACCCCTTGATATTCAATTGCTTAACCATCACTGAATTCCCCACCCAACAACATCCTGAGGGTCACCATTGTCCAGAAATAGAACTGGACTAGCCATACAAATATTGTAGTTACAGGAGCAGTAGGTTACAAATCCTCCAGTGAATATCTCCCCTCCTGGCTCCCCAAACCCTGTGCACCATTTACAAGGCACAAGTCAGGAGTGTGAAGGAATACTTCCCACTGCCTGGATGGGTGCAACTCCAACAATACTCAAGAAGCTTGACATTGGCCAGGATAAAGCTGTCCACTTAATTGGCACCCCATCAACAAACATTCACTGCCTCCACCATTGATGTTCAATATCAATAGCGTTCACCATCTACAAGATGCATTGCAGAACTTTCACCAGGTCACTTGAGACAGTAACTTTCTAAACCATGATCACCACCATCGGGAAGGGTAAAGACAACAAATACATGGGAAATCCACCCCCTGCAAGTTCCTCTCCAAGCCACTCACCATCTGACTTGAAAATATGTCTCTGTTTCTTCAATATCACTGGGTGAAAATCTTGGGATTCCCTCCCTTATGGTATTGTGGTTCTATCTACAGCACATGGGCTATGGCAATTGAAGAAGGCAGGTCACCATCACCTTCTCAAGGGTAACTAGGCATGGGCAATACCTGCTGCATCAGCCTGTGACATCCATGTTCCATGTGTTAATAAAACAAAATGGTAGGGTGCAAGTTTGCTGAGGAGGAGGCTCCTAATATCATCTTGATTGTCCAGACAGGAAAATACTTTCCCAAATATAGCCTGGAAATGTCCAAACTAAACTAACTCCATAGAGACCAGTTTCCTGTCACCAAGTCACCCATTATTTACAGGTGCATTGTACCTGATGTTGGTCCAGCTTCCTCAGAGTCAGCTCCCAGAGTGAACAGAACCTCTGATACTCCTGTTGATATCTGTCAGCCAGGGCTCCCTAATTGGCCCAGGTTAACAGCCTCAATCAGGAAACTTCTATTCTGCGTATGCCCACTTAGCTGGCCTTGTTCCAATCATTACACAAACCAGTAAACAGTTCAAGGGAATCACTGGTAGATTGCAATGAATCATCTGCTGGTTCTTCTGTAGAATGTAAAATATCAAGAGGAAATCATCTCCAACCACCATTCTGTGTATAATTTAGATTGGGTAAAAACAATGACTGCAGATGCTGGAAACCAGATTCTGGATTAGTGGTGCTGGAAGAGCACAGCAGTTCAGGCCAGCATCCAAGGAGCAGCGAAATTGACGTTTCAGGCAAAAGCCCTTCATCAGGAATCAGGAATTTCGCTGCTCCTTGGATGCTGCCTGAACTGCTGTGCTCTTCCAGCACCACTAATCCAGAGTATAATTTAGATTATTTGGCCATTCCAGTCACATTGGATTATGTATAAAAGGCAACCTATATTAATAGCCAAGTATTTGGTTATTACTCGCTTTCAAAATGCAAGGATTGTGTTATTCGAAAGGCAAGAGTGTGTTCAGTTTCTAGTCCATATCGAGCATGTTATGGGGTGTGGCTTGTAATTATTTGGTAACACACCTATGGGAGGAAGATACTTGCTATGAGAAGCAACTTGCTCAACTCTTGCATTGCACAGTGTCTTTCAGAGTGCCATTGTTTGGAACAGTACATGACATCAGATATATCCTCAGTAGAGTAATGTACAATTTGGATGCTGGGACATAAAGTTTTATAAATTGCCATCTCCCTCCAGAACAGAACATAACAAGTAATGTGTGAAATATTCATTTACATTTCCCTGTGAGGGATCCTCATGGAACTCAATCATGACTTTGTAATTATGAAATAATCCTCACTAATGAAACATAAATATACCCAAGTTCATCATTAATATTCTCTGCAACTGTGGACATGCTACAATCAAAGACTGATTTTTACTTACAATTTAGTTACCAAACTTCTCATAGTCTTTGAAACAAAATAAATGATGAGGCAAACCACTCTTGTCAGATTAGTAAATCATATCACCAATCCGTTATATCAGCAACAAGACATATTCCTTCCTCAAAACTAATACTGGCCCAAATATTACCCCTAATAATAGTCTACTCAATGTTTCTGAAACAATGGATAATATATGAAAATAGAAAACCTACATCTCCCTGAACCTTAGTTGATTCTGACACTGTCAGCACAATTGCCACTTAATGGATGTTTAAAGGGCTGTGACACGTTACTCTATTGTACACACCAGACCGAAAGACAGCAGTTTCAAGATTTCCACTTTCTCTTTTGTGTGCATCTTTTCACGACCATTGTGTTGGCATTACTTCTTCTGCATCATGCAGAAAAGTCTTTGCAATTGGATCAACTATTGTAATCACATCATATCAATTCTAAGTGAGGAAGCCCCAGAGTCACTCTACAGATATCCATGTCTGCACCTTGGATGTAGTGGATGGCATATGTTCACCCGCAGAATATTAGCAAATTCCTAAGAGCATAAGTGAAATGATTCATTTCAGGTTAATGGATGTCTCGCATTTTATTCTTATTCATGTTTGCTTATTACTGCAGAAAGCACCGTGGCTGCAGCACAATTACATCGCCCAATGTTCCACAAATATAAATCCCTGCATTAATCCCCACACTGCAGAATAACCAGCAATCTATACAGTGGGAAGCAAGTAGTCCAACTGTTTGAAACTGCAATCTTCATATTCCAAAAGAAAACAACTGCCTGAAGCACGCAAACATTGAACCAGAACGGCAGATATTATATTCTGCTATTATCTTCCACCCTCATAAATCTGAGTTCATTCTGCTGGTATTCTAACATTCACTCACCACTCCGACCCACACACTTTCGGAATTAAATTAATTCCTGGATGTGCAAAATGCTGATTTAAAAATTTACATGCTTGTTTTCAATTTCGTTCATGGCCTTGCTCCTCCTATGTTCTGTAAACTCCTGCAGGTTACTCTTCAAATTCTGGTCTGTTGTGCTTTTCCAATTTTAACGAGGCCACTATTAGCATGAGAAATTCTCTGCCCAATCCTCTTTACCTCCCAAGCTGTCTTCTCTCCTTAAAAGTTATCACTTAGATTCATGCAATATAACAGTATAGAGGGCCATTCAACCCCTCATGTCTGTACTGTCTCCCAAAAGAACTATCCAGCTAGTCCAATTCTCCAGCCCTTAAATTCAGCACATTCATGTATATATCCAGCTCTCTTTTGAAACCTCCTATAAAATCTGCCACCACCACCCTTCCAGGCAATGCATTCCAAATCCTAACAATTCTGTGTAAAGATGTTTCTCACCTCACTCCTAGCAGTTTTGCTGACAATCTTGAAATTGTGACCCTTAGTTACTGACAAACCAACAGTTGGATACAGAGAATCTTTCTTTACCTTGTCAAAATTGTTCAATGTTTTGAACACCTCACTAAGCTTACCTCAATGTTCTCTGTTTCAAGCAGAATAAGCCCTTACCTTGTGTCTAAAACCCATCATTCCTAGTTTCATTCTAGTATATCTTTGAAGTCTCTGCAGGGCTTTAACATCTTTCTTTAAATAAGGTGCACAGAACTGAACACAATATCCAAATGTGGCTTAATCAATGATTTTCGGAAGGGCAGCATCACTTCCTCACTTTTATACGCTATGCTTCTATTTATAAACCCGAGGATCCTACAACAACTGTTTCAACTTGCCTGGCCACCTTCAGAGAATCATGCACATAAACCCCGGAGGTGCTTCTGTTGCTGTACTCCCCATAAAGTTATATATTGAGCCTGTATTGTCTCTCCATGTTTTTTGTACCTCAGCTTTCTCTGCATTCAAAATCTGCCATTTGGCCAAATGTCAATGTCCCTCTGAACTCACTTAGCATCATCCTCACAACTCACTGTTTTCCCTAGCTTAGTATCACCTACAAATTTCAAGATTCTGCCCATCTCCAAATCATTTATATAATTCAGAAAAAGCAAGGGTCCCAACACAATTTCTGGGGAACAACACTTTCAACTCGTCTCCAATCTGAGAAATGCCGACTTATACCTACCCTCTGTTTCTTATCTTTTATTTAACTTCTAAACTATGCTGCCATAGACCTCTCAAACTCCAACATTTCAAATTTGCTAACCAACCTGCTGTATGGCACTATATCCAATGCTTTCACAAAGTCCAAATACACAACATCCACAGCATTACCCTCATTCGCTGCCTGTACCACCTCGTCAAAGATCTGACATGACATGCCACTGACAAAACTATTGACTGTCTAGCATTTATTTACTTTTCTTGAAGTGTTTATCTTAGCCCACGTGATGGTCTCTATCAATTTCGCACTACTGATGTCAAACTGACAGGTCTGTAGTTTCCCGATTTATCCTTTGGCCTTTTCTTAAACAACAGAATCACATGGGCAATTGTCGAGTTCTCTGGAATTAATCCTGCATTCAGACAGCCTGGAAAATTTTTGTTAACGACCTAGCAATGTGTTCCCTTACCTTTCTCAGCAATCTAGGATGGATGCCATCTGGGCCTGGTAACCTCTCTGCCTGAAATGCTGCTAGCCTTTTTAGCACTCCTTTTACAACTATCACCAGATTGGCCAGTTGCTCAACACTCACACTTTCAACTGGGCCATTGGCACCATTTTCTAATTTGGTAAAGACAGAAGCAAAGTATTCATTTTGTACCTTTGCTTCAGTGAGCAGCTTACCCTGCTCATTCTTTTTGGGCCTCAGTTAACCAAACTTTGGCTATGTGTCCTAATATTTCGTTATGTAGCTCAGTGTCAAATTTTGTTTAACAATGAGCACTCCTGAAACACCTTGGGAGGTGGGGCTGTATGAAAAGCATTATAAAAATGAAAGTTGCTGCTGTTGCCACTTGATCCTTGCCTGTACTGGTGCGTGTGTTTCAGAAGATAACTGCTGAAAGGCAAGATAGTGGGGTCATTAAAAATGTTTTAGGGAAATAACAGAAAACTTGCATTTACGGACCAGGTGGATAAGGTGTAAAATGGGAACTGACCCCTGGCTGGAAAAATTTTGTAATCAATATTGTATATTGGCTGGAAAGGTTAAGTAATGGGGACTGCACTCTGGTTGGAAAGGCTGTGTAATGGAGATTGTGTACTGCCTGGAGATGCTGAGTATTGGACACTCCATCCTGGGGGGCAATATTGGATATTGGAGCCTGTGTTTTGGCTCAGGAGAGTGGGTAAAAGAGGTTGTGTTTTGGCTGGGTTATGGGCAACTTAGGAGAGTATTAGTCATGCACTGCAGATATTTTTAACTCTCATTTGTACTGGCTTTAAAAATCAGGACTATTTGATCTGATCTTGCCCAATTTTCTATGTTCATTCCATGTATGTGGAGCAATGACGCAGTAATGGTGCTAGGATCTCAGGTCCTGCTGCTATGGATTTTAGAAATTACACTAAATTACTCTAGCCATTTCTGTCTCAATATATTGAGCAATGAGACTTTACAACACAAACTAGGATGGGATATCAAGCACATTATTGTTTGAAGTCAGATTGCTTCAGACAAGGGAAAAATCGGTTGTTCATTAACTGTACAAATGAGATTCCTTTTCAATCTCACCAGATTACATATTTTCTTACATACATGCTATATCTTTGTTCTGGATCCTTTAAATCCCAGTGAGAGTCAGCAACTTTTAATGTGCATATCTTAATAAGCTAATTATAAAAGATCTGCCTTACTACCCTTCTCATTGCCACAGCCTTCCCCAAGGTCTTTTTGTGAGGAGCATTAAAAATTTAAAGCTGCAGTTTCTACTTAAGTTTTATTTTCAGTCTCCAGTATCAATAATATGTGAAATATTTATCATTGCTGCACTGTAGTGATTCCTGTGTGAATTCTCCTCACTGCCTACATGGAATTAACAGCAGCTTGTTATCTGCTTTGTGAACAGCTGCTGATTATGTCAGTACAGCACAGCTCCTGGTGAAGATATATATATATATATGTTTTTCTGCTTCCCACACATTCACACTATGATAGTCCCACAATACACAGTTTGCTGGTAACTAGAATGGATCACCATTGTTATTCCTGGCATGCACTGCTACACAACCTATAATAGTTCATTTCTTTGATGCCAACTGGTGAAGAAGTTAGCAGGAATTCTGTGCCCATGCATAAAATGCTATATAAAATATATTGGCTGTTAATTTCCAGACATACACAAATTGGGAGAGCTAGAGAAAAGAGATTCCTAGAAATGATATGGTGCAGAAGGAGGCCATTCAGCCCAGCATGTCTACACTGGCTGTTTAAATGAGCATCATTACCGAGTGCCAGTCTTCTTTTTTCCCATACCCTTGCACATTATTTATATAAAAAAACAATCATTCAAATAGACTTTGCAGGTTCAAATAAGTAGTAAAATGTTGAACAATTTCTAGATGGAAAGCGAGTTTCAAATTGATTAGAAAAATAAATCTGATTTCATTCTCCATCCCAATGCTGAATGTCACCATTCAGAAATTCAGCTCAATTAAGTAATCAGCTTAAGTAATCAGCTTATCCCAGATGGGGTACTTCATAATGTGAACTTTGGAAGTGTCAAAAAGATGTATTTTCAGGATGCAGTTGTCCTGTTGGCATGATGTGAGAACGGATTCTGGAATAGCTTGCAAGCGGGTTTGAGATTCTGAAGCTCTTTTTGGGTCATTAGTAGGTGCACATTGGTGATGTGAGACTGAAAACAGCATTGTGTTGAGCAACCTACAGTTATCATACCTTGGGACAGTACGTTCAACAGTTGCCTTCCAAACAATGGAATTCCTGAGTCTGAGAGTTATATTGCAGTGCACAATCTGAACTTGAGGCTTACTTTTCTTAGTTAGATAGGCTCAGGAGTTTAATCTCAAATGTTGTGCTGAAATAATACAGCCAGGACAGGCGAACAAAATAGAAAATAACAAATTTGAAAAGAGAAAATCAGAGATTTATTTTCCTAATCAATGAGGAAGAAGCAAAGTAACTTATAACTCTACACAGTTATAAATATAAATATATACTTGCCAACTCAAGGAGTGGAGCAGAAAATAATTTTCCATTAAAAGAAATTGAGGAATGACTACTTGTGCCTGTCTCAGTCTGAACTGGTTGGCCACAGTAATAGCCTCATGCTGAACTCATTGTACACTTTAGGTGTGATTTATAATGAATCAATACTACCTTGATGGAAATGTCATGGAAAGTTTATGACACTTCATAGGAGTTACATTCAGGCAGTAGAGTTTTAGGTGGTGGAGTCAGGAGGAAGTAGATCTATAATGGAGGAATGCTGATAATATTTATGACACTTTGCAAGTTTGGTATTTAATCTACATCAATAGCGCCTACATTATCAGATGCAGGTATAAATCGAAGTATTTCAGACAACCACTTGAATATGAGCATATTACCTGCCAATGGCTGAATAAGCTTTACTATCGAAAGAAATGTCAATTCACATGAAGTTTGTTGTTGTAGGTCCCTACCCTGCCTTACCATAGCTGTCAAACTATAATGCTGCACAAACTCAATACCAGTGACTTTTTCAAACCTATATAGCCTTGGACCACTACAGGCTGAACAACCTGCACTTCATTAGGATGAAGGGCTTACGCTCAAAACATCAATTCTCCTGCTCCTCAGATGCTGCCTGACTGGCTGTGCTTTTCCAGCACCACACTATTGCTGGCATCCCAGATGGATTATGGATAATTATACTTGAAGTCAGAGTGTCTCTAAATAGCTTCCTGCAGAACTTATATAGAGGTACTAGAGAAGGCTCAAAACATACTTGTAGCAAAACACTGAGTTATTAGCTAGCAGCAAAGGTTGAAAAGGTTCAGGTCCTCTTCTCTAAATAATGGAGAGGGGATGACCAATAGTGATCTTTAAAATAAAGTGTGTGTTTGATTGAGTAAGTGTAGCATAGATGTCTCCACTTGCAGTTCACCAATAAGTGCATCTGGGAATTGAGAAGACAAGAAAGTTCTTCATCAAAGAGCGGTTAAGTTGTGGAATACACTAACAAAATAGCAAATAACATCTGCATATTTAAGGCGAAACTGGATAAATACAAGGAAGAAAAGGTCACAAGGGTGTCTGATTGATTAATTGATATAAAAATGAGCCAGAGGAAGCCAGAGTGAAGGACAAACACCAATATGGCCAAATTAGCTGTTTTTGTGTATTACACGTGATTATATACAAAATAATGGACTCCTTTTCCTCACTTCATATGTACATCCATGTTATCATTTTCACTCTCAGTGTAAACGGTAACATTAAAAAGGTAAAATGAGTAAGATTTACTCATATACAACAGAGGTCTCATGTCTACCTAAAATACTTCATTGGTCTAAGTGCAGTTTATTATTTGATTGATTATATAGAGAAACTCAAACAGTATTCTTCAATGTTGTCACAGCAACAGTTTCAAATGGCAAATAATCTGTGGCCCCTTTAGTGCCCCCACATTCAGTATTCAAATGGTATATTTCTGACTACCCCTTAATCCTACTTTAAACAAGGTCTGGTTAATTCCTTTCAGAAACTCAGTGGGTTTTCTTGTCCCTCCCATTGATAATGAATCTTGCAGCTTAAAACAAAACTCCCACGTTTTCAATTTGCTTTCCTAATGTTTAATTTACAGATGTGACTCGTTGCACAAAAGAACCTGCATACAGCAAACATTCTTGCTTGGATCCAATTCACCCAAACCCTCCATAACTTTCAATACTTTTAGCATATCCCTTTTTTTTTACTTTGCTCTTTTTAAGAGAAAACCCAACATAGTCAATCTTCCTTCACAAACACTGTCTGGCATCAAGCATGCAACCTTTCTCTGTATTCTTCAAAAACTAAATCTCCTTCACTGCACTACTTCCAGTAACTGAATTTTGTCTGATATCTGAACAGGAACTGAAGGTATCGCCAAGACCAAATATATGATTATAGCTACCTCTGCCTAGACATTTGGTTATACTCTCTGAGCATCCCATTTTGTGTGCTATTTCTTTTAAAACAACTGCCGGGCACATTGCCCTGCTGGTTTCATGACCTGTCTGGTAAACCCACAAGATCCTTCCCCATCTCCAATATCTTAAGCATAACGCCATTTAGCACATAACCCATATCACACTTCTGCTAAATCTAATCATCTCACCACAGTTCCCTGTATTAAAATTCATCTGTTATTTCTGCACTAAGTGACTAAGCATTGCAAAATTATTTTAAATTTTAGCTCAGTGATAATTATTTGGCATTGCCAAACTTTCAAAGCTGCAATGTGCAAGTCTGGATTCCCCGAACTCAATTCCATCCTCAAAAGAATTTATAGATTGCAAACAAAAGTGGCTCTGGCACTGAAATGTATGGTATTATTTTAGACTATTAATCTAGAGACTCAGGTAATGTTTTGGGGACCAAGGTTGAAATCCTGCCAATGGCAGATGGTGGAGCTTGAATCCAATAAAAAAACAAAATCTGGAATTAAGAGTCTAATGATGACTGTGAAATTGCCGTCAATTGTCAGGTTAATCTATCTGGTTCACTAATGTCCTTAAAGGAAGGAAAGAGTTGGGCCTACCTTGCCTGACCTATATGTGGCTCCAGACACACAGATTCTTAACTGCCCTCCAAAATGGCTGAGTGAGGGCAATTAGAGACAGCAATAAATGCTGGCTAGTCAGAGGTGCCCATATGCTTTAATAATGTTTTTTAAAAAGTATTTTGCTTTTAGTATTCAAGAGATAACTGGTTTCCAACAAGCTGACTGTTAATAAACTGTTACTCACTCGCATCTATGAATCAACCATTTGCCAATTCATTTTAATAGATGCCTACCTGTCCCCGAGCTTGGATCATATGTGCTGGCCAATTACAAAGGACGGTATCACATACCTTCTAAACTCCAGGTGGATAATATCCACCTTCTCTCCTTTTTTAAAGAAATTCAATCATGTGACGAGTGTGTCAATGCTGGGCCAGCATTTAATGCCCAGCCCTGGTTGCCCTTGAACAGAACTAAAGAACAAAAGAGAAGTACAGCACAGGAACAGGCCGTTCAGCCCTCCAAGTCAGTGCTGATCATCGTGTCCTAACTAAACTTATTCGGTCTGTATCCCCCATTCCCTCCCTAATCATGTAACCATCCAGATGCCTCTTAAGCAGGCATATTGGCGACGTTTCCCACCTCCTCTGGCAATGCATTCCAGGCCCCTGCCACTCTGTGCATGAAAAGATTCCCTCTCACATCTCCCTTAAACATTCCCTCTCTCACCTTGAACATGTGGCCTCTCGTAATTGAAGTTCCAACCCTGGGAAAAAGGCTCTGACTAACCATCCTATCTAAGCTTCTCAAACTTTTGCAGCCTTCTAGAAGAAGGTAGTAATGAACTGCCTTCTTAAACTGCTGTAATTGTTACGGTGTAGGTAGGTACGCCAATTAAATCTGATACTTACATTAAAAAATTTAGTAAGTTAGTCAAACATGATGTTCCATAAAATAAACTGCAGAAATTCACTAAGGCTTCTCCAACGCCATCTTCCAAGCTCACAACTACTACCATCTAGAAGGACACAAGCTGCAGGTACATGGGAACACCACCACCCTGCAGGGTCCCCTCCAAGGTACTCACCATCCTGACTTGGAAATGTCTTTCCTTCAATGTCACTGAGTCAACAAGCTGAACTCTTTCCTGGCTGCACCATGGATGGACCAAATGGAATAGCAATAGTTCAAGATGGCGCTTACCACACACCTTCCTCATGACATTGAGGGGTAGGCAAAACACACTGGGCCAGCCAGCAACACCCACATCCCATGAATGAGCCCATAATGCAACCTCTTGTAGAATCACACTTATCTTCTCCAAACCTGTGGTATTTACCCTGAGACCAGTGAAGTCGGTAAATATCTACTAGTGCTTACAATTTTTCAAGTCAACGCTCAGAAATCTGCAACAAAAACAAAAATTGCGGGAAAAACTCAGCAGGTCTGGCAGCATCTGTGGACAAGAATCAGAGTTACTGTTTTGGGTCCAGTGATCCTCCTTCTAAACTAATTCATCAGCAATCAGTCCTGAAGAAGGGTGACTCGACCTGAAACATTAACTCTGCTTTCTTTCCACAGGTCTTGCCAGATCTGCTAAAATTTTCCAGCCATTTTGTTTCTGACTTCCAGCACCTGCAGTTCTTGAAGGCTTTTTGTTCAGAAATCTGCCATTGTCAATGCTAAAACATTACATACTTCCATCTTTTCACATTTGCAGTGGTAATGCTGCAACAAAATGACTTTAAACATCTTCCCTCTGACCCTGAGCTCCTTTCTGTGGTTGTGTTTCCCACCATTCTACTAAGTTTCCCTCTCCTCCAACTGTCTGAGAGACTGAAATTAAGAGCTCTCTGCGTGTTAGAATTGTGTGAGTGGACCTCATAATGCTAGCACTGTTGTATAGCCATAGTCACTGGGAAATCCTGGTGTTTCTTCAGAGACAATGGCCCAGATATTCTGATGTTCAGATAGTTCTTGGAGCAGTGCGGGCTGGTGCTGCATACTGGGACCCTGCAGAATCCCTGACACAACAAACTGAGTGGGGATGGCCCAGGAAATTGAAACTTCCAATGAGCAATTGCCCTGATAAAGCCCCCAAAAAGTCAGAAACTCTGGAGGTTTCCTGTGCAGTTCAACTTAATAGTTAGCCAAGGAAGGTTAGAGAGTTAAACTCCTCTCTCTCTCTCTCTCTCTCTCATTCTCTCTCCTGGGTAATATACAGCTTAACCAATCCCCACAACAAAACTGACCCAACTAGATCCAGCCAGATGTGGCATCTATAGTACTCAAGAACCAACACACACACACACACACACACATACACATGCACACACCCCCAACACTTGCCCCCTCACCTGCCGACCTGACACCCTGACTAAAGCACCCCATGTCTAACATGACTTCATACCTCAACCACCCTCCCCCTCCTTATCCAATCGCTCATCTACCCGAAGCGCTCTGTTACTTACCTGGCATGCTACTGTTAAGTTCTCACCCACGTAGCTCCACTGTTTCCTGAAATAGCCTTGCTACTGCCCGGATCTCTGAGGCTTGTCCACAGCAATGGATCCAGAATGGATCGGCACGGTGAGCCATGTCCATACATTGGCACGGTGACCAATGTCCATGAAGTTTCTGAGCAGCTGTTTGGCCACATGGCTTAGAGAGCATGAAGCTTGGCAAGCTACCCACTGATTCCATGCTCCCCACTCGCCCTCCTGGCACCCTATCCCACCCCCACCCCCGCCTCCATCCCAACTCTTACCTTATGTATTTTGCTACAGTGACAGTGCTAGATGTTGTTAGATATTTTTTAATCAACCTGTTCAGAGATACTATTACACACCTCTGAAGCAGTAGGACTTTAACTCAGGTTGTTTGGCACAGAGTTTGGGGCACTACCACTGTCCCACAACAGCCCCCACACTTACCTTACACGTGGCCAACAGCTGTCAAAGTGGCTGCTGAGCACTGAAATCCCAGAACCTAATTTACTGACTGCCGCAAAAGGGTGCATATTTCACTGATAAGCTTCCCTACTGCTAAACTCAGGGACTTCTGGACATACTTCAAACAAGACACCCCTGCCCAAGGATTCTCAGTACAGAAGTTGTCAAAACTAAATGGGTAATTTGTGATCCAATCAGCATCAGAAATAGGGTTTCTGACCTCAATCAAACGTCACAGCCATTGGAATATTCACTTTAATGCTTGGATACCAAGCTTCCTTTTTCTGGAGAGCAGGTAAATAAGAGACATACAGCATTAAAGGTTGGTGATTTTTCTTCCATTAATTAAAATAAGTGGTCTAACGATTGGAAAGCTCCCTGCTTTTCAAAATAATGCAATTATATAGGCATGCATGATCCTTTTAATAGCAAAATTTGAGAAATGGATTGTTATCACTACCAATTTTCAGTCATGTAAGGGTGTACTTTCGCTAACAAAACCATTAATTTTAAGTTAATTAAATTACATATGCCTACAAAAGGAGAAAGTGAGGACTGCAGACGCTGGAGATCAGAGCCGAAAATGTGTTGCTGGAAAAGCGCAGCAGGTCAGGCAGCATCCAAGGAACAGGAGAATCGACGTTTCGGGCATAAGCCTGAAGAAGGGCTTATGCCCGAAACGTCGATTCTCCTGTTCCCTGGATGCTGCCTGACCTGCTGCACTTTTCCAGCAACACATTTTTGGCATATGCCTACAAAAACAAACCTTAAAAATGGCTGAAAAGGATGCAAGAATAGAACAATGCTGTGAAGAGGTAACTGCACAATGAGTTGAAACAATGCAAGTTCTGTCTCTGATTGGTCAGACCAGAGAAATCATGGAAGTTACACAAAGTTAAAGAAACCCATTTGGCAAATCCCTATGTCACGTGGTCCAGGTGACTCCTGTCACAAATAATTCAATTGACTCTTATTGGTGTAGGCAACGAGGAGTGGACAATAAATATTGCCTTTTGATATTTTCCGCACATTAAGAGAAAACGTTAAGTAAATTAGACTAGCTAAATTAAATCAGTTAGTTAAAAAGTAAGTTCACTAAGTTATCAATTTCATAAGATAAACCAAATGGCATTCCTCACAAGGAGGGAGAGGCAACAGTCCCAAGAATTGCTTGTCTAGTTGTCCTTCATTTCCTAACAGGCAGTTTTAGACAATATCTTATCCCATGCATGGTCCAGGAAGATGAGAACAAAGCAGGAAATAGTGGCAGAGTGGAAGCTCCTATGAACGGGAATGAATCCTCCAGCTGAACAGCAAGTATTAATACATACACAATGGGCTAATTACCCTCCCACTGTGCTGTATTTCTATGGGACAACATGGAATTGATCAGTAGTTGGGGATAAAGTTGGGATGGTTCTGACTTCATCTTTCTTGGACAACCCTCCTCAATATTCTCCATCCTCAGTAGACACCAGTAGAAACTTGACTTGCTATCTCTTCTGAACAGCAGTAAAGCACTGGTCTGAATGCATGTGCTAGATATTCTCATAGCTCCTCATAAAACTACTTGCTTGGCAATTTGCTTTTTAAGTATAATCTCTACACAGTGGATATTTTAAACTTAGCGACATTATGCTACCTCCCCTACTGGTGTCAAATTATGCAGAAAACATCTGCTAACTCTATACATCGTACATAAACCAAAATATACATCAAGTTTGTCATTTCCATGAGACTGCTAATAATTATGCCGATGCATGCTCCTGTGGGGTTTAGATGATGTCTGCTTGCCACTGACCATAGAATATTTAATATTTAATTTGTTTTGGCATTTTAGTAGTTCTAAATTGCTCAATTTACTCCAATTAGAGAGAAACCCCATAGCGTATCCTAATCCAACATTCAGTCCCAGAGGCCAGTAGTAACTGAACTGCTTCAAAAATATAGCATCAACTGTCTCAGCCAGAAAGCCAGCAATAAAATAAGATTGCCATTACTACGATTAATTTCTCCATTATCACTTAAACCCTGTAGATAGCTTGGAGCACAACAATTTTATTAAGTTTTGAAATTGGAAACTTGAGTAAAGTAACATGGCAGGACAAAAGTGAGGACTGCAGATGCTGGAGATCAGAGCTGAAAATATATTGCTGGAAAAGCGCAGCAGGTCAGGCAGCATCCAAGGAACAGGAGAATCGACGTTTCGGGCATGAGCCCTTCTTCAGGAAAAAGGGCTGAAGAAGGGCTCATGCCAGAAACGTCGATTCTCCTGCTCCTTGGATGCTGCCTGACCTGCTGCGCTTTTCCAGCAATACATTTTCAGGTAAAGTAACATGGCAGATAGCTCACAAACTTTTTTTTTCTTCTTTAACTGCAGCTTTTGAATACTTCAAAGTAACTTATACATAAATGACTGCTGTCAGGTCTCAGCACTCAGGCTGGGTGTTTGTAATAATGTCTCCTGACTCTCAGAACATTGTATTTGTTCTCTTTTTCATCGATGTCCAACATTCCCCAACACAGATTCCTGTATTTCCCTTATTGTGATTTTCACCTTACCATCATGCTCCTCAGCATAAACAGGTACACTAATATTATATAGTCTTCCTCACTCTCTTAAACAAATTAGGACCAAGAAAGTCATAACCTTTAAGATATCGAAGGGATGGGCAATGGATGCTGGCCTGGAATACCATACCCACATCCCATAAATGACAAAGGTTCTAAAAATCCTCTAAATTGGCATAAATTCCAGCCAACTCATATTGCAGAACTGGACTCCATCATTTGGAACTTATTTTTTAAAAGTAAGGCACTTAACAATAAACAAAATACCTGTCGCGCAACAAATAAATAAGCACTTATCCTCAGGAAATCTGAAATCTGATATGTGAGCGATCTGTGAATCTATTTGCTTTCAAAGAAAGCAGGTGACCTCATTATCTTTGTTATAGTATCTTGAACCTACCATCACAGTCTACCCTCGTGGCACATAATTGACCAAAGCAGTGCCCATAGCAGACAGCAAGAACGATTCTTGGATTGCCAGTTTTATTCACATAAGTTTGAGATTAGTCCAAGTCATAGATCCAGTGGAATAATTGAACTCATGATTTTCTACGTGAAAGATTTTAACATTTTTAAAGTGGTTTCAGCTGCTTATCGTTCTAAACTCTGTTTGGAAAAGCAAGGGTGTGTGCATCATCAGTTTCAAAAATGGATTTTTGATTTGAGTTCAATCTGTTTACATTATTAGGTTAATAAGAGTCCTTGATTCTGCTCCAATTTCTTGGCACTGGCTACAATGAGGAAATCAGGTAAACTTATACACTGACCTCACACATACGTGAAATTTCTCTCCACTTGTTTTCACATTCCACGAACACTAAACCCATCTCGGCCTGCGCCCAGTATTCTAATGACAGTTCTCTTTGCTAGGTCTCAATGCCAGAACACTTCATGCTAGAATGTCAGAAATAGAAATGCAAGTGCCTTTAAAAACATCAGTCACAATTGATTGAGGGTTGGTGATGCACATAAACCTTTGTTTTTAGGAGCTCAGTTCTTCCTTGTGTGATTTGATGTTGGGGAAAAAGCTGTTTGGTTGGCTCAGATAATACTTCAGGTAAATGAAATAGTTAAAAAGGCTGTTAGGATGTTTGCCTTTATTAGCCAAAGCATTTGGTTTAAGAATAAAGAGATTATGCTGGAACACTATAAAATGCTGGTTAGTGAACAGCTAGTTTTGTGTGTAGTTCTGTAATCCATATTATAGAAGGGATGTGATGGCACTAAACAGGGTGCAAAGGAGATTTACCAGTGGAGATACTGCCTCGTATGGAGAGTTTCAGTTACGTGAAGAGTGATTGCACAGACAGGATTGTTACCTTAGTGCAGAGGAGATTGAAGGGAGCCATGTTGAAGATGTGTATAATTATGAGGGGCAATAGACAGGGTAGACAGGAAGGAACCTTCCCCTTTGGTGGGAGGATCATTGATCAGCGAGCATAGATTGAAGGTAACAGGCAGGAAGTTTCAAGGGAAGTGAGGAACGATTTTTGACCCAGAGGGCAGTGAGAATCTGGAACTTACTGTCTATAGTAGCAGCAGAAACCCTCATTACATTTAAAAAAGACTTAGTTGGGCACTTGTGGGTAACAGGTTGGGCAGAAGCATCATGTGTTCATGCTTTACTAATCTTTCAGAATTTTTATTAAGACATTACAAACATGGTGAAGAACGAGGAAATCAGTAGATGTGGTGTATCAAAATTTCCAAAAGGCATTCGATAAGGTGCCACACAAAAGGTTGCTGCATAAGATAATGATGCAAGACATTATGGTAATGTATTAGCATGGATAGAGGATTGGTCAATCAACAAAAAGCAAAGAGTGGAAATAAATGAGTGTTATTCTGTAAATTGTTCATGCTAAATTGTCCGTAGTGTTAGGTGCATTAGTCAGAGGGAAATGGGTCTGGGTCAGTTACTCTTCAGAGGGTCGGTGTGGACTGGTTGGGCCGAAGGGCCCGTTTCCATGCTGTAGGGAATCTATCTATTTTATATTCATTGGGATCTAGAAGAATGGGGAGGGGATCTTGTAGAAACATATAAAATTATGAAGGGAATCGATAAGATAGATGTAGAAATGATGTTTCCACTGGCGGGTGAAAATAGGACAGAAGGGCACAGCCTCAAAATTAGGGGGAAGCAGCTTTAGGACTGAACTGAGAAGGAACTTCTTCACCCAGTGAGATGTGTATCTACAGAATTCCCTGCCCAGTGAAGTGGTTGAGGCTTCCTCAGTAAATGTTTCTAAAGCTAACATAGATAATTCTTTGAACAATGAAGGAATTAAGGGTTACAGTGAGCAGATAGATAAGAGGAACTGAGGCCATGAGAAGATCAGTCATGATCTGATTGAATGGCGGAGCAGGCTCGAAGGGCCAGATGGCCTATTCCTGCTCCTAGTTCTTATGTTCTAAGAGTTATCAAATCACAGAGTCATACAGCATGGAAACAGGCCCTTTGGTCCTACTAGTCCATGGTGACCATATTCATAGAGTCATATAGATCTACAGCATGGAAACAGGCTATTTGGCCCAAATTGCCCATACTGCCCATTTTTCACAACTTAAACTCATCCTATTTGTCTGGTCCATATCCCTCCATATCTATCCCATCCTTGTACCTGTTTCAATGTTAAATGACAAAATTATACTGGCTTCCACCACTACCTCTCGCAGCCCATTCCAGACTCTCATCTCTCCCCTCTCACCTTAAATCTATCCCCTCTAATTTTAGACTCCCCTAACAGGGGGAATAGCTGTTAGCTATCTATCTTATCCATGCCTCTCATGATTTTATAGACCACTATATAGTCACCCATCAGTCTCCCTGTGCTGTAGGGAATAAAGTCCCAATCTCTCCTGATAACGCAAACCCTCCAGTCCAGATAGCATCCTAGTAAATCCTTTCTTCACCCTTTCTAGCTTAATAATATTCTTCCGATAGAAGGGTGACCAGAATTGTACGCAGTGTTCCAACATCTTGTACAACTGCAACAAGGCATCCTAACTCCGTTACCCTGTGCTCTGACTGATGAAAGCTAGCATGCTGAGAGCCTTCTTCACTGCCCTGTCAACCTCTGACTCCACTTTCAAGGAGCTATGAACCTGTACCCCTAGATTTCTGTTCAAAAACACTCTTTAGGGCCCTACCTTGACTGTGTAGGTCCTACCCTGGTTTGCCTTACTAAAATGCAGCACCTTACATTTATTGAAATTAAATTCCATCTGCTTCCTCAGTCCACTAGCCCAACTGATCAAGATCTCACTGCATTCCCAGATAATCTTCTTCACTTTCCATTGTATAACCAATTTTGGTGTCATCCACAAACTTACTAACCATACCGACCAAATTCTCATCCAAATCATTTATATAAATGACAAATAACAGCATTGATCCCTGTGGTACACTGCTGGTCATAGGTCTCCCAGACCGAAAAACAACCCTCTACCACCACCTTCTGTCTTCTACCATCAAAACCAATTTTCTATGTAATTAGCTAGTTCTTCCTGGATCCCATGGAGATTTAACCTTACTCAACAAAATATCACCTGTTACCTTGTGAAAGACCTTGCTAAAGTAAAGTTCCCACACAAATTAGTCCCACTTTCCTGGGTTTGGTCCATATCCATCTAGACCTTTCCTAGTTATTTAAATGTCTTTCCAATGCTGTAACTATACCAGCATCCAACACTTCCTTAGCAGTTCAGTTCACACATGAACCACTATGTAAAAAAAAGTTGTCCCTCATATCCCGTTTAAAACTTTCTCCTCTCACCTTAAAATATGCCCCTAGATTTGAACTCCCCTCCTCTAGGGAAAAGACTCTTGCTCTTTACCTTTTCTGTGCCCCTTATGATTTTATAAACCTCAACCTCCTATGCTCCAGTGAAAGAAATCCCAGCCTATTTTTATAGCTCAAGTCCTCCATTCCTGGCAACATCATAGTAAACCTTTCCTGAAGGCAACGGTCCAAGTTCTGAAAAATGGGATTCAAATAGTTTGGTGCTTGTTTTTCACTGGCACACACTCGATGGGTTGAAGGGCCTTTCACAGTACTGTGGACGTCTGACTCACTATGAGTGCAATCACTAACTCAATGTGAAGCTTATTTCACATGCTGCCATTTCTGTAACTTCTGGAGACTGTCCCCAATCGGACTAACTCCCAGTGTGCTGCTCCACACTTCCACAATCCTCATCATTCTACAAGAAATGCTCCTATTAGCTGCCATAAAGGTAGGCAGGTAAATACATAAACTCTCCTGCAGATGCTACTTTATCACCGTTTGGTAGGATGCTTTAGGAAGCAGGTCACCTCCATTCAGTATTCTTTCCTGAAGAATCACAAATTTGCAGGCACATATACCATGGTGTTTCTGCAATACAGCACAGATCCACACAAATCAAATTCCTATGCTGCAAATCACAGCAACAGGAACATAACTTGTAACAAAGAAACAGTTCACTGCAAGTAAGTTGCCAGAAGGACATAACTGAACAGGACAATCCAGTTGAATGATAAAGAATAGTTTGAACCTTAGTGAGTTTTGAGAAGATTTATATCTCAGGTTAAGGTACTGGATGTAGGTTTGCTCACTGAGCTGGAAGGTTCATTTCCAGACATTTCATCACCCTACTAGGTAACATCTTCAGTGGGCCTCCGGGTGAAGCACTGTTGATAATTCCTGCTTTCTATTTATACGTTTGGGTTTCTCTGGGTTGGTGATGTCATTTCCTGTAGTGACGTCATTTCCTGCAGTGATGTCACTTCCTGTTACTTTTTCTCAGGGGTAGATGGAGTCTAACTCGATATGTTTGTTGATAGGTTTCCGGTTGGAATGCCATGTTTCTAGGAATTCTCATGTCTCTCTCTGTTTGGCTTGTCCAAGGACGGATGTGTTGTCCCAAGCGAAGTGGTGGCCTTCCTCAGCTGTATGTAAGTTTGAGAACAGGTACCCAATGAACACAGTCCACAGATTTCCCAGCAACAAACCCAAACAAGCAGACAAAACGTGTCCAGAAACCCTAGCCACTCTCCCCTACATCAAAGACATCTCAGAAATGACTGGCAGACCACTCAGACCCCTTGGAATCATGGTAGCCCACAAACCCACCAAAACACTAAACAGCAGCTAATGAACTTGAAAGACCCTATACAGACAATAAGCAAAACTAATGTAGTTTACAAAACACCATGCAAGGACTGTAACAAACACTACATTGGACAAACAGGCAGAAAACTAGCCACCAGGATACATGAACATCAGCTAGCCACAAAACAACACATACAGATGAGGAAGGACACCACTTCGATTGGAACAACACATCCATCCTAGGACAAGCCAACAGAGAGACACACGAGAATTCCTAGAAGCATGGCATTCCAACCGGAAATCTATCAACAAACACATCGAGTTAGACCCCATCTACCACCCCCTGAGAAAAAGAACAGGAAATGACATCACCACAGGAAATGACATCAACAACCCAAAGAAACCCAAACACATAAATAGAAAGCAGGAATTATCAACAGTGCTTCACCAGGTGGTCCACTGAAGATGTTACCTAGTATGGTGACGAAATGTCTGGAAATGAACCTTCCAACTCAGCGAGCAAACCTACATCCAGAATAGTTTGAACCATCCCAATGTTTCAGGGATAGGGACATAATTAAAGACAGAAGCCTGTGCTTTCTTCACAAAACAGATGTTAAAAAAAATCCTCCCACTTTGCAGCATGTCTTCTACATGAGTTAAAAAGAATTTTAGACCCAATTAGAATACACAGGGAGTCTAATTGACGTAGTTCATTAATATGTTTACCCTAGCAGCATAATTATCCATTCCACCTTATTAAGACAATGTGAACTTCTTAAACAGAAAAGTGAATTTTTTGATTAACTCAATTAAAACATTCAAGTTAAATCTAATTGTCATAACTGCATTGTTATATGATCATTTTTGGTGCAACCATTACAAATATCTAATTTTCAAAGATGGGGCTTTATTTTTTGAGATACATAGCAAAAACTCTCATTTCAAATGCACTTAATTTTAACGTGTAACTTTGGCCTAATTCACATCAAGCAGCCACATTTACCCTAATATGGCATAATACTCATACCAATCGCATTGAAATAACTGAGGCTGGACTTCGACCAATAAACTGAATCTTCTAATTAGCTTGCACATGAAAAGACAGGCAGAGGAATCAGAATTAACAACCTAAAAATGACATTTTCACATGTTTTTGCGTATTCAGTTTTGTGTACAGATACACAGGATATAGACGCATAAATAGGTATTTAGCTATTCCAGCCTGTTCTGCCACTCAGTGTGAGCGGGGTGATGGTCCAACCCAATACCCTGTTCTCATTCCCCCCCATACCATTTCATCCTTTTGATTCTACAATTTATAGCTACATCTTTCTTGAAAATCTTCAAAGTTCTGGCCTCAACAATTTCTTCGACCTACAAACTGTTCACTCACTGGATGAAGGAACTTTTCACCTCTGTCCTAAAACCCCTTATCCTTAGACAGTAACCCTAGTCTGCCAGGTCATGAAGACTACTTTTGCTGCATCTACCCTGCCCAGTCCTGTTAGAATTTTATATGTTTCTACGAGATCCTCCCTCATGCATTAGTGAATATAGTCCTAACCAATCCAGTCTCTCCCTGTTTGTCAGCCATCTCAAGAATCAGTTTGGTAAACCTTCTCAATCCCCAAGATAAGGAGACCCCAAACTGAATTTTCAGTGTGGTCTTATCAGTGCCCTGTACAATTGCAGCATGCTTACTTTCAATAACTAGTGTATGAGGCCGCCAAGATCTTGTTGCACCTCCCCTTTCCCAATCTAACCCCATTCAGATAATCAGCTACTTTTGCTCCAAAGGAGATAGGCTTACACTTATCCACATGATACTGTACTTGTCCACTTATCTAACTTGTCCAAATCACTTTGAAGCATCTCTTCATCCTCTCACAGCATACCTCCAACCACCCCCCCCACCGCCCCACCTTTATGTCAACTGCAAACCTGGAGATATGACATGTAGTTTCCTCATCTAAATTGCCACTACCATATACTGTGAAAAGCTAGGTTCAAGTACTGATCCCTGCAGTACCCCACTAATCACTGCCTGCCACTCAGAAAAAGCCCATTTATTTCTAATCTTGGTTTCCAGTGCAATTCAGTCCAGGACACAACTTACAATGCCATGTGCGTTAATATTCATGCTAATCTCTTATGTGGGACCTTATCAAAAACATTCTGGCTCCCCCTTATATTTCTAGTTACATCCTCAAAGTACTCCAGCAGATTTGTCATACCTGACTTCCCCTTCGTAAATCCATGCTGACTCTGTCTGATCCTGTCACTATCTTCCAAGTGCAACTGCTCTCCCATTACCAATGTCAAGCTAAATAGTCTATAATTTGCCATTTTCTCTCTGCCTCCCTTGTTAAATAATGGGGTTCCTTCAGCTACCTTCTAGTCTGTCGGAACCATTTCAGGACTGTATAGAACTATAGTGGATGACCATTGGTGCATCTGCTATTTCAAGGGTTACTTCTCAAGTACTTTGGGATGAAGGTTATCAGGTACTGGGATTTATCTGCCTTTCATCCCATTAGTTTCCTCAATGTCATTTCCTTATTAATACTCATTTCTTTCAAATACTTCTTCCCATTAGACCTTGTGTTCCCACATATTTTTGGGATGTTATTTGCTTCCTCCTTTGTGAAGATAGAACTACAAGGTATGCATTTAACTGGTCCGCCATCTTTTTGATCCCCACTATAAACTCCCCTGTGTATGACTGAAAAGGATCTTTATTAGTTTTTACTAAGTTTTTTCCCTTTTTGGTTTGTGTGTTCCTTGTAAGCTTATTCTTCTACTCTACTTGCCCCCTCAGTCAGTCTTTTTCTGCCTTTGCTGGAATTTTATCTATTCCTACTCCTCAGATCTGTTTAATTTTTTGGCCACCTTGCTATAAGTTTACATCGTTTCCATTTTGAATTCGGAGGCTCAGAATCAATTTGCAAGTACACCCAAACTTCTCTAATTCGCAGACTCAGGCAACATCCAAATCTAGTTCATTGTTTTTGGAATTTGGTTTGAGTCACCATGCTTGCATCAGCTCCCCAAAGGTACCACCCAAACTCACTTCCATGTCACCCTCCCCCCAGGATCCCACAGCTACACAAATTGTTCCCTCCACATCATCATCTAATTTCCTCCTGAACTCATGAGTGAATCTGCCTCCTCCACAGCTTTGCAGACTTCACACTCCAAACCATAACGACTCACTATAAAAATATATTCCTCCTCATTTCTCCTCTGGTAATGAAATCTGGGTTAGAGTTTGTAACTGTTCCTGCTCATTATGAGGCATCATTACAGCTGTTTAGATTTGTATACAAGAAACACAATCATTCAGAATGAAGAAAGTGAAACCAGCTAATGAGCAAACGATCCTGTGAATGGATTTTGCAAGCACTTATGCACAAAATACCTTTCAGATTCAACTCTGAAATTTGATGTTTTCTCATTCAGCTGTCAGTTTTAATCAGTTTTGGGTGGTTTATATCTCGTTTTCATTTCCAAAATGGAAATAAATTTTAATTGGTAATTACTAGTGTGGAGAACAGAATGCAGGTCAACATTATGCGATGTAATCAAGCTGCACAACAAAATTTGTTTTCAAATATGCTGCAATACATTGAACTGAAAAAAAATCATAGACTTTATCCAGGAGTTCATTTTCTCTTCAGGAAAAGTGATTTACACCAATTTTTGTCAATTAATTTGAAGCGTTTGGACGATGCATATGAGTGTGTGGGTGGAGTGTGTGTGTGTGTGTGTGTGTTTGATGAATAAGTGAGTGTGAAAATTTGCAGTGTATGGATAAATATGTGTGGATAAGAATGTGAGAATAAGTTGGGGGAGGAGGAGTGTGTTGGTGAGTGTGTGTGTGTGGATTTCAGAGAGTGTGCGCAATTGAGAATATGTGGGTGAGTGTGTGCTTAGGTAAATGTCTGTGGACACGTCTGTGTGGGTGAGAATGTTTGGATGTGAGTTTGTGAATCACGTAGAATTGGCTTCAGGTGTTTTGAAAAGATTTGTTTCTTTGACTTGCCCATGACATAAACTGATGTCAGCTGTCAGAAACTCTGGGGAGTTATGTTAAATGGTTAAATACTGAATGGGAGGATCTCGTTGGACCACCTGATCTTAAACTGTGTATTCTTTGATGCATAATTATATACACTTCTTACATTTGTATTGCGGGTTTGTATTGGTTGTTGTTGAATTTACTATCCACACTCATGACAGTGACCAGGCAAATACAAAGCAGGATAAAAAAGCTAGGAATTAGCTCCAGGGAAAACAACAGCAAAGATCACAATACGCTCAGGGGTCACAATGCTCATTTGGACAGCCAGTACAGACATAGCAGGCTGAATGGCCTCCTTCTGCACCATGACCTTTCTGTGATTTATTGACCATAGAACAGCTCATTATAGTGAATTCAATTCTGAAACTCTTGGCATCTATTAGTTTTGTGTTAATGGACTGCTCCTGGTTGGACGATCAACTTGCTTCAACACCCAGGGCCTCAGCAACTGGGGACAGAACGTACTGAGAAATGTCCCGATACACCAGCTTTGAGTTCCTTTCCAGCACAGCCACCCTGTACTGACTGTTGCTGTACTTTGGGGAGGATAGATTTCTATAATATATTTTATATTTGTAATAAAGCTAAATTGTAAGCAAGAACAAAATGTTTAAACAACAACGTGTTTCTAGATTGAACAAGTTTGTTTAGCCTGTAGAGACCATTTTATGACTGGCTGACCCTTCTACAGCTGGTCTAGAGGAATAACGTTGACCTTCCAATGGGCTCTCTCTTCTACTGTCTGGTCATTTTCTCAGTCCTCTGCTTTTTCCACACCTTGTCATACTGCTCATCTCCAGACACTCTGGTCAGCAGTGAAGATTTCCCATGCATCGATTCTGATTTGGGTCATCATGAGGTCTCATTTGCAGACACCTAGATGTGGATGATCTGATGTTTTTGTGCCGATAGCAGGTTTGCCATAAAGCGAGCCATCAGGAATGTCATTGCCTTCTATTCAGCTCACACAATCCATCCATACAAAACTTGTCCTTCATGAAGTCCTCAACATCATTAAACCACTACCAGAGTTCAAACAGCAACCTATTTGGTCTGGTTGAACAACAATGGATTGTTGGGTGTATGATTAGTGATACTGCAGCCAAGACTTGAGCAAACACTCAACGAGATTAGACATTATTAAGGTGAATGCAAGAAAGCTTGTGAATGTACACCATTGCGTAGCAATGGTGCACATTATTCTTTTACCTTTTGGTCCTTGCTGATAATTGCCTCTCACAGCTTTATCATAATCAAAAATAAATTCCTGAAATCCAGTCCAGCTAAAGATACAGCAAAAAACAGCCAGGGTCAGGTCTGCTACAAGCTCAGCTGGAAAGGAACCCAAAGTTTGATATTTACAGATCCATTCTTTCCCAAGTTGATAAGATACTCAACATTGGAATGAATTAATTGAAAGTAAGATTCCGTTAACATTCCGTTATTTTAAAGCTCTTCTTTCTTGGCTTTACTTGAACTCAATTACTGTGAAATGTCTTCTGGACCATGATTCCTGTGGCTTCAATCTCTGAAGATTATTTCCTTACTCAAAATTCCACAAAATTGAGATTTTTTTTTAATGACTACAAATCTGCCACTGGGAAATGAAAGTTAGATTTGAAGCAGAAACCCAGTTTGAAAGGAAGACAAATGGAAACACGTTTAAGCTAATAAAAAATCTTCATACTTGTGTGTGGTATTTTTAATAAAATTAAACAATCTAAAATGTCGAATATTAAAGCACCTTCTGTATTCTCAAAATGTTACACAAACACCATTAAACTAATCAGAAGTGAGGACAGGCAGCTATGGAATCTGAGACAATTGGTTTTGAGGAGAAAGTGAGGACTGCAGATGCTGGATATCAGAGTCGAGAGTGTGGTGCTGGAAAAGCACAGCCAGTCAGGCAGCATCCGAGGAGCAGGAGAATCGATATTTCAGGCATAAGCCCTTCATCAGGAATTGGTTTCTACCCAGCTGATTACTTCTTAAAAACCATTACATTAAACCAATGAGAAGCCAGTATCGATTCTCACTGCACAAGCTGGACTACAGTAACTCACAATAGCTCCTTTGACAGCACCTTCCCAACTCCCAGTCTCTACCATCGAAAAAGACAAGAATAGCAGAGTATGCGAACGAATTGGCCCTCAAGTCACAAAGAATTCTGACTTGGACTGTAAATTGATTTTCCTTCTCAGTCGCTGGGACCAAAAGCTGCAATTCCCTAACAGCATTTTGGGTGTTCCTGCATTACAGAGATTGCAAAGACTCACAACCACGTTTTCAAAGGCAGTTAGTGATGGGAAACAAATGCTAGCATTGCCAGTGCGGTTTGTATTCCAGTAAGAATTTTTTTTTAAATCCTGGGGTTACATTTAGATTCATCCTGTTACATCATTTGCAAAATGCTCCCCACTCCCAGCACCATCTTTTCAAATCCTTTAAGAAAAATTAGTAATTTGGGAAGAATGATTACAATGAATTTAGCAGACCTAACACCTTCAACAGTAAGAAGGTGTGAAGGTTGCATTGGTTAGGTCACAGCATGAATAGTTCATTGTGATTTTCAAGATAAATTGAATACAACCAAGGTGGGAGGCTATGCTGATTCATGTCCAAGCAGCCATTTTCTGCTGTTTCCTTGATAATGACAATGACAAAACTCACTTGTTCTTTCTTGACTGAGCTTGTGACCAGCTGTAATGGAGTCACCAAATAGGCTTCGAGATTACTGAACTGAAAAATTGAGCTGTCATGGTAAGAAGTGCAACAGACTACCCAGAACAGATAACAGGAGCACTCTGACTCGCTCATTAAAGATAGTGGGGTTAAAAATGAATATATAAAGTGAAGAAAAGTTCAATATAAAAACAGAGGCAGGAGTGGCTTTCTAACAAACCCCAAAATCAGATAACCCCTAATTTAGTACAACTTTATCTTTATCCTGTTCTTGCTATTGGAATAGAAGAAAGTGAGGACTGCAGATGCTGGAGGTCAGAATCGAGAGTGTGGTGCTGGAAAAGCAAAGCAGGTCAGGCAGCATCCGAGGAGCAGGGGAAATCGATGTTTCGGGCATAAGCCCTTCATCAGGAATGAGACTTGTAGGCTGGGGGGCTGAGAGACAAATGGGAGGGGGGTGGGAAAAGGTAGCTGGGAAAGCAATAGGTAGATGGAGTGGGGGTGAAGGTGATCGGGAGTAGAGGAGGGTGAAGCAAATAGATGGGAAGGAAGACAGGCAGGTCAAGAGGTCGGTGCCAGGTTGGAGGCTTGGGACTGGGATAAGGTGGGGGGAGGGGAAATGAAGAAACTGGTGAAATCCACATTAATCCCGTGTGGTTGCAGGGTCCCAAGGCGGAAGATAAAGCATTCTTCTTGCAGGCATCGCATGGTTAGGGTTTGGCAATGGAGGCGGCCCAGGACCTGCACGTCGTTGGCGGAGTGGGAGGGGGAGTTGAAGTATTCAGGCATGGGTAGGTGGGTTGGTTGGTGCAGGTGTCCCAGAGCTGTTCTCTGAAATGATCCACAAGTTGTTGTCCTGTCTCCCCAGTGTAGAGGAGACCACATTGGATACTGAAGAAGTACATTTGTAGAAGTACGGGCAAATTTCTGTTGGATGTGGAAGGATCCTTTGGGGCCTTGGATGGAGGTGAGGGGAAAGGTGTGGGCACAGATTTTGCATTTCTTGCTTTAGCAGAGGAAGGTGCCGGGAGTGGGGTGAGTGGGATGGATCTGACAAGGGAGTCGCAGAGGGTATGGTCTCTCTGGAATGCTGATAGGGGTGGAGAGGGAAATATATCCCTAGAGGTGTGGTCCATTTGTAGGTTTTAGATTAGATTAGATCACCTACAGTGTGGAAACAGGCCCTTCAACCCAACAAGTCCACACCGACCTTCCGACCACCCAGACCCATTTCCCTCTGACTAATGTGCCTAACACTGTGGGCAATTTAGCATGGCCAATCCACCTGACCTGCACATCTTTGGACTGTGGGAGGAAACTGGAACACTCAGGAAACCCACGCAGACACGGGGAGAATGTGCAAACTCCACACAGACAGTCACCCGAGGCTGGAATCGAACCTGGTACTCTGGTGCGGTGAGGCAGAAGTGCTAACCACTGAGCCAGCGTGCCGCCCCCGAACGTTGATGTGATGTATCCTCCGCCACGTCTGCCAACTACAAACAGACTCCACCACTGGAGATACATTTCCCTCCCCACCCCTGTCAGCGTTTCGAGAGACCATTCCCTCCACAACTCTCTTGACAGATCCATGCTCCCCACCAGCCCACACCCCACTCCCGGCACCTTCCCCTGCCAACACAAGAAATGCAAAACCTGTGCCCACACCTCTCCCCTCACCTCCATCCAAGGCCCCAAAGGATCTTTCCACATTCGACAGAAATTTACCTGTACTTCCACACACGTCATCTATTGTATCTGTTGCACCAATGTGGTCTCCTCTACATCGGAGAGACAGGACACTAACTTGAGGATCATTTCAGAGGACATCTCTGGGACACCTGCACCAACCAACCCCACCGCCCTGTGGCTGAACACTTCAACTCCCCCTTCCATTCCACCAAGGACATGCAGACCCTGGGCCTCCGCCATCCCAAACTCTAACAACCTGATGCCAAGAGGAAGAACGCCTCATCCTCCGTCTTGGTTCACTGCAACCATATGGGATTAATGTGGATTTCACCAGTTTCCTCATTCCCCGCCACCCCCCCCCCCCCCCCCCCACCCCAACCCAATCTTATCTCAGTCCTAAGCCTCCAACTCCGCGTGGTCCTCTTGACCTGTCTGTCTTCCTTCCCATCTATCCGCTCCACCCTCCTCTCCTCCCGATCACCATCGCCCCCACCTCCACCTACCTACTGCATTTCCAGCTACCTTACCCCCAACCCCACCCCTTCACATTTATCTCTCAGCTCTCCAGTGCACAAGCCTCATTCTTGATGAAGGGCTTATGCCCAAAACGTCGACTCTCCTGCTCCTTGGATGCTGCCTGACCTGCTGTGCTTTTCCAGCACCACACTCGCGACTCTCTATTGGAACGTCCAGATGTGATATGACACACAGTTGGGACTTGAACCCAGGCCCTCTGACTCAGAGATAAGGACACTACTACTGTTCAACAAGCCTCAAGATGTTTTTAATTAACCTGAAGAGACGCATGTCGTGGATAATATGAACCCAGACTTTTTGGGTACAAAGGTAGGGACATACCACTGTGTTAGTTTGGTTCAGTCCAAGATGCTAATTAAGGAGGGAAAGAGAGTACAGAACAATGTATAGCGGTCTCTGAATTATCGTTTAAGGTTATATGGGTATATTTAAAATCATAGACTTTCGAACCAGCAAAACCATTTCTGAAACCTATTAAATCTATCTTAGCTTTTTGTAACTTCCTGCATCATGACAATGGCTTCTGTATGTCACATATGACCTTTATCCGGTAAATTAAACGCTTAATTATTCGTTGAAATGGGAAAAACATCTTTTGTTTCATGTTAAGGGATCAGACAAGAATTACAAAACTTAGTGATAAAGTATGACAAATAACATTTTGTCAAGAGCAGCTACCTACAATGTGAGAGCATCAATGACATGGAAAACATCCCAAAACAAAGGGATAATGCCAAAGCTGGAGTATAAGGAGAGTTAAAGACGGTGAGCAAATTATTTTTGATGAATGGGCCGAGTTTGCAGAGGTTTGAAAGCAGCAAAGTTGAAAAGTCTCCTGGAGAAGATTCTGCCACCAATTGTGTAAAAGTGCTGAATGCCAGCTGGAAAATGAGACTGTCCTGGAGAGATTGCAGGGGGCAGGTGCAGGGAAGACCTGGAGGTTACTTGCAAATAAGAGCTTTAAGCTCAATATTTTGAGGGGAGGTGTCAGTGAGAGTAGAGGTAAATACACGGGCTATAAGAATGCCATCAACTGTTTGTTTTCCCTTCATAGTTGGGGGAAATAGATGCACACTTTGGAAAAGAAGATGCTGACAGAACAATATCCCTCTGAGGATAGAGACTACAATAACATAAAGGAATGAGCAGGGAGAAAGAAATATGAATGAATTGGTATTAAAAGGGTAGACACAAGAGGGAAATAGAAACATCTATTAAATAGAGGACCGAGAGATAAAGGAATGCTACTTGAGAAATGACAAATGTATCTTTGTACAGCAGGAGAAGGAAGCTACTGTGGCACAATATAGCAGCAATCTCAACACAGAAATAAATCTTCAGAAATTAATTGTTCCCAGACAGCTTGTGAGATTTGAAAAGCTCAGGCAGTTTAGAAGCTGGGATATAACATCTGGGAATAAAGACTAATACCTTGTAACCACATTACAGAACAGTAGCACAGAATCGCAAATGGTGATATGAAGTTTGAAACTGTTTTACAGCTGTTGTAGAATTACATGTAACTGTGGGCCACTTTCAACACACTACGAGAATATTTCTAATTAGTCTTTTTTGCTGTGTATTTCACAGGCCTGAGCGCTGACCTACAGTGGAATCAATTTGACCTAATAAGTCTTTGGGAAGGAAGAGGTAATTTAACCAAAAATCATCCATCAGAGAGAAGATGTAAAGTCAATTTGGAAACAAGAAATACTCTATTTATAATGTTAAGCCCAATTGATCATAAAATGGCTATTTTGTCTAATTGAAATAGAGATGATTTCCACTGAGAGATATTGCTGAACAAAGAGACCTTGGAGTGCAGGTTCATAGCTCCTTGAAAGTGGAGTCGCAAGTAGATAGGATAGTGAAGGCGGCATTTGGTATGCTTGCTTTTATTGGTCAGAGTATTGAGTACAGG
Source organism: Chiloscyllium plagiosum (assembly GCF_037043375.1). Taxonomy (NCBI): domain Eukaryota; kingdom Metazoa; phylum Chordata; class Chondrichthyes; order Orectolobiformes; family Hemiscylliidae; genus Chiloscyllium; species Chiloscyllium plagiosum. The sequence goes on from NW_028270181.1 coordinate 2,651,853, forward strand.
AGGTCATATTGCGGCTGTACAGGACATTGGTTAGGCCACTGTTGGAATATTGCGGGCAATTCTGGTCCCCTTCCTATCGGAAAGATGTTGTGAAACTTGAAAGGGTTCAGAAAAGTTTTACAAGGATGTTGCCAGGGTTGGACGATTTGAGCTATAGGGAGAGGCTGAACAGGCTGGGGCTGTTTTCCATGGAGCGTCAGAGACTGAGGGGTGACCTTATAGAGGTTTACAAAATTATGAGGGGCATGGATAGGGTAAATAGGCAAAGTCTTTTCCCTGGGGTCGGGGAGTCCAGAACTAGAGGGCATAGGTTTAGGGTGAGAGGGGAAAGATATAAAAGAGACCTAAGGGGCAACATTTTCACACAAAGGGTGGTGTGTGTATGGAATGAGCTGCCAGAGGAAGTGATGGAGGCTAGTATAATTGCAACATTTAAGAGGCATTTGGATGGGTATATGAATAGGAAGGGTTTGGAGGGATATGGGCCGGGTGCTGGCAGGTGGGACTAGATTGGGTTGGGATATCTGGTCGGCATGGACGGGTTGGACCGAAGAGTCTGTTTCCATGCTGTACATCTCTAAGACTCTATGAAAATAAAGGGGCACAAATTTCTGCAGCCTAATGAAGTTGGACTTCCCATTCAGTACCATCAGTTTGCAATGGAACAGTTAGGCTGGGACTTCTTGCCATTTACTGAAGTTTTTATAAATTCTCACGATGGGACGTATGGATGGATTTTCTACTCTTGTCCCTGCCACAGCATGTGTTTGGGGGCTCCCTTGAAAATTCAGGTCTTTTAAGTTCTCCACTCGCCTCCTGGAGCTGATAATAGAATATTGTTTGGTACGTTAGGTTTAAAATAATCTCTATTTAATTCCAGATTTATATAAAGGTAGTGCAATGAAGTGGTTATACAATTATGTTGCACTGTGTTCTATCCTTGAAACCTATTGAAAACCTGGTGTTTCATGTTACCAAGTATGAAGGACAACTTGACTATGAACCACAATAGTGCATTAAAAATGTGGATATAAATGTGATTCTATCATTCTTATATATTTGTACAGTTATTTAGTTAAGATGATTTTAACTATATGACTCCTTGATAAGCACCAAGAAAACAAAATTGCAAGTACTTTCCTGCTTGAAAGAAAGCAACTGGAACATTTAAATAATTACAATGAATTAGCATGTGCAAAGAAATAATGAATTGTACCACAATGTATTACATTAAACAATTTGAATTGTATTAAACTTTAAAAGAAAAATGATATTAGCGAGTTTTGAGAAGATTTGTAGCTCAGGTTAAGGTTTTGGATGTAGGTTTGCTCACTGAGCTGGAAGGTTCATTTCCAGATGTTTTGTCACCATACTAGGTAACATCTTCAGGTGAAGCACCGCTGAAAATTCCTGCTTTCTATCTATATATTTGGGTTTCTTTGGGTTGGTGATGTCATTTCCTGTGGTGATGTGTTTTTCTGTAGTGAAGTCACTTCCTGTTCCTTTTCTCAGGGGGTGGTAGATGGGGTCTAACTCAATGTGTTTGTCGAGAGAGTTCTGGTTGGAATGCCATACTTCTAGGAATTCTCGTGCATGTTTTTGTTTGCCTTGTCCTAGGATGGATGTGTTGTCCCAGTCGAAGTGGTGTCCTTCCTCATCCGTATTTAAGGATACTAGTGAGAGAGGGTCATGTCATTTTGTGGCTAGTTGATGTTCATGTATCCTGGTGGCTAGTTTTCTGCCTGTTTGTCCAATGTAGTGTTTATTGCAGTCCTTGCACGATATTTTGTGAATGATGCTAGTTTTGCTTATTGTCTGTATAGGGTCTTTCAAGTTCATTAGCTGCTGTATTAGTGTGTTGGTGGGTTTGTGGCCAAGGGGTCTGAGTAGTCTGGCAGTCATTTCCGAGATGTCTTTGATGTAGGGGAGAGTGGCTAGGGTTTCTAGATGTGTTTTGTCTGCTTGTTTAGGTTTGTTGCTGAGAAATCAGCAGACTGTGTTCAATAGGTACCCATTCTTTTTGAATAGGTGATTTTCCTCTGCTCTGCATAGTTCCTTTATGCTGCAGTGCGTGTTGGCTGAGAAAAGGAACAGGAAGTGACTTCACCACAGAAAATATCACCAGAGGAAATGACATCACCAACCCAAAGAAACCCAAAGATATAAATAAAAAGCAGGATTTTTCAGCAGTACTTCACCTGAGGCCCACTGAAGATGTTACCTAGTAGGGTGACGAAACGTCTGGAAATGAACCTTTCAGCTCAGCGAGCAAAGCTACTTCCAAAAAGAAAAATGATATTTCACATTTAATTTCAGAACAGCTTCAGTAATAGGAGATTGATAGAAACTGTTCATAAATATATCTCTTTATTCAATACCCTTCAAGTGAAGCAAGGATGAACATTGTACCTTATCTGTAGAGTTTATGGCCTCAGCTTGTTCTTGCATTGGTGATATTACTGGGGAGCTGTCGTCATTCTGAAAAATAAATTGACATAGAAATCTAAATCATTGATTTCCAAAGAGAAAAATTAGAGAAATGCAGCCTATGACTCTGCAAGGTTTGCACTATCTGACTTGCAATACATTGACAGAGAGATCCAGATTTAAATTTCCAATCCCTGCTCCTTCTGTCAAGACAGAAACAAGCTGCAAGAACATAGCTGGCAGGGACATCATTCCAGGGTCCAGAGTCCTGACAGTAGTCTGCATGTACCAACACACCATTTAGAACAGCCTGCACTTGGATATACTGTCCACAGCTCACCCTTGCAAAGGAACAGCATTCACTTCATCAAGGTAACAGGATTGTACAATGTCAGGGAATGAAACCTGCACATGCCTAAAGGAGCAAATCCCTTCAAGTTTGTCTTGGGCAAAAAAGACAAAAATACTGCTAATTACTCTGAACATTTAGAGCTAACTAGGACAGTAGCTCAGTGTCAACCCTTTCATGCATATGTCAATTGTAATAATCAATGTATTCTTTTAGTAATCATTGTTATTGTCTTAAATAACTAAGCTGAATATTGGCAATTACATTATTGAACTGATAAGTTCACAAGCCAGGGTTTTTTTTTAATTAATGTATACAGCTTGAGTACAATTTGTTGCTGATCCCATTTCAACCAAATAGTTGGGTCTGCCCTCATCAAAGTTTGGGTGCAAATTCATTGTCCGTGACCTTAGTCCTTATTTCTTAAAGATCATGGTCAGAGGAAAAGTTGCACTGGGATTGTGTACACAAATCATAACTTAATTTCCTTTAAATGCAGCAGGTTTGTTGTGATGCCAATGTGCTTGGATCCTTTAGATCAGTAAATATTTCACAAAGTTGAATACACTTGTGTATATCAGTAAGTGGATACTGTCAAATTATTGTAATTCTAATATCAGGTCATGACAAAAATTACTGTTCAAAAATTATTACATTTTCCATGTCAGCACATTTTCATGTAAAACAGGAGGATAATGTACCTAAAATACAGGCTTTTAAACCAAATTGCTGACTTGTTCCTCCTTCCTCATTTCATTTTCATTGACTCAGACCTGCCCTTTCATCATCAGCAGTTTATTTGCTTCTATCTCTGGGACTCTAAACAACAAAATTCTTTGATTTTAAAAACTTGCTTTTGATAAAGTTACATTTTTAAAAATTCACTTGTGGGATGTGGGTGTCATTGGCTGGGTCAGCATTTGGTGCTCATCATAATTGCCCTCGAGAAGACGGTACTGAGCTGCATGAAGTTGGAATGTAAAATGGTGTTGTAGGTGAACAGGATCAAAAATTCGCATGTCTAAAATTGTGAAATCAGGACACTCTCACACTTTCTTATATATTTGGGAACTACTTAAAATGTTTTTAGTAAGAAAAAGCCAATAATCGCTGATGCTAAGCTGCAAATTATTAAAATGACATTAAATGCACAGGGGGGCAAAGTGGTTAGCACAGCTGCCTCACGGCGTCAGGGACCCGGGTTAGACTCCAGCCTTGGTGTGACTGTCTGTGCGGAGTTTGCATGTTCTCCATGTGTCTGCATTTCCTCCCATAGTTCAAAGATATGCGGGTTAGGTGGGAATTGGTCATGCTAAAAATTGTCCATAGTTCGGTTATCCGTGATAAAAATTCAATGTGGATGCGCTTTTGAGGGTATGTGCAGATGTGGAAGGTGTTATGAAGGTGTGGAAGTATACTGTACCTTTAAGAGAGTGAAGGACTTCGAAAATACACTGAGTGCTAGAGAATTTACAATGTAACATTTGATTCAGAACAGATAGCACTGGCTCAATTGCTATGAGACAAAAACAAATTCAAATTCGGCCAATCAGTTTAAATTATACCCCAAAAATACCAAATTCCAATCAAGTTTGAATTTAGTATATTGACAATCTTAAAAGCAATGACACAATCCAATGCTTTGGCGGTATAAGACCAGGGAAAATTAAACAGTTGGGAGGAGAACTGCCAAGCCAACAACATCTGCAAACTGCCTACAGAATAGCTCTCTTAAAGGTACCTTTATCGATCAGTAACCTGTGAAGCAGAATCTCCAAGAAGAAGAAAAGAAAACAGGAATACAGAGAAACTGCCTGGTTTTGAGATAAGTAGTTTTGTTTTTGTAAATCTTAATTGGGAGTTTTATCGGACTATTATAGAAGGGAAGATAAAAGATAGATTAGAGGAAGGAGTTGTAAATAGTTGTTAGTTAATTATCCTCTGTTATACTTTAAGAAATAAAGTTGTTAATTTTTACTTTAACTAGTTCTTGGCCTCTCAAGTTTTCAGATTATTGCATGGAATAAATCTTTTCTGTGTTGCTGTTTTAAATTAAAAGCAGGAGGGTTTACCTCGTGTTGTAACAATGGACCAAATTGACGTATGTTCCGCAGTGAGGTGACTTTAAAAACTTTTCACTGTATTTTTCACATAGAAGTGCACGTGACAATAAATTTGTATTATTTTCCAAATCTCCCACAGCCAAAGCAGTCCCGATTTTTCCAGTCCATATACATCACTGAAATTTCTCATCCCTGGACCAAAAAAATAGACATGTGGTTGCTGAAAATCAGAAACAATAAGCAGAAATTGCTGAAAAGACTCAGCAGGTCTGTAGCAGCATCTAGAATCATAGAGACGTACAGCACAGAAACAGACGCTTCAGTCCAATTCATCCATGCTGACTAGATAACCTAACCTAGTCCAGTCCTATTGTCCAGTACTTGGCCCATCTTCCTCTAAACTGTTCCTAGTATTATGCCCATCCATATCTGTGGGATGAAAACTCTGCTCTCTCTCCACAGACGCTGCCAGACCTGCTGAGTTTTTCCAGTAATTTCCGTTTGTGTTTCTCATTCCTGGAACAATCCTCAGGAATCTTTCCAGACATTTTAACAGGTAATGGATCCCTGATTGAAGTTACAATCTATATGGAGAGAAGTAGATTCAATAATCTGGGCGGTGTTAGTGAAGCAACCAATTGGGATCGGTCAGTCCTAATCATGGAAAATCATTCTGATCAGCACTAGCAGAAGGCAGGCAGCATGCTATGTTCAGCCTTAACTGGAGTACTACGTCCACTTCTAGACACTGCAAACTGCAAAGGATGTGAAGCTGTCGGACAGGCTTCAGAAAGGATACAAGAGAATGGTTCATGGGATGAGGAATTTCAGTTATCTCAACGCATTGGAGAAGGTGGGACCATTTTCCTCAGAAAATGCAAAGGCAAGGTGGGATTTGATCAGTGTTTTTAAAATCAGGTGTGGTCTAGACAGAGTGGACAGAGAGAAACTATTCCCATTATAGAAGAATGGGGAAGGAGGATACACAGTTAAGGTACTTGGCAAAACAAAGAAAGGTGACACAATGGGAAAAGCGAGTGCTCTGAAATGGACTGCCTGAGTGTGGAACTGCTTTCAAAAAAGATTATTATCTGATAAACAAAGAAAGTTCAGGGCATCAGGATAAAGGCAGGGACTGGCATTTGGTGAATTGCTTTTTGCATATAAGTTGGTGGAAACATAAGTGGTCATCTTGCTATAACCATTCTATACTTCTATTAATAGATATGGGCTCGCCCTGTGACTAGAGAGTTGCGTGTAAGATCAATGGATTGAAAAATAAGACAGCTTCATATCCTCTAAACAAAACATCAGTCATGAAACTCTTGAATCTCCTTTCTAACTTTAATCTGAAGTTTATGAAATCTATCGCTTTTATAATTTGCTGTTAATATAGCATGGTGGAAGGCCACCACAAGGAGCAGAAAATGAGGAATGCAGATGCTGGAGAGTCAGAGTTGACAGAATTTCTGCAATTTATTCAGATGTAGCTCATTCCTTTTTGGCTGAACAGATAAATGATTTTAGTAGTGAGCAAATTTCCATTGTTCTTTCACAGGATTTCAAATGGAGCAGCGTTTTGTAGTACAGTTTCTCATATTCAAATGGTAAAAAGTGAAAATGAATTGTGATGCAACATATTTAAAAATATCATGTCATATTAAACAGAGCACTGTGTTATGGCATGAAGGCAGATAACTGAATTGAATCAGCCTTTCTACCTCTGTACTCGAAACTCAGTAAAGTGAAAACGTCCAAAGACCCTCAAAATTGACCCAGTGGTTCCTAACCACTTTTTGAAATAACCAGTTCTAGATTTAAACAAAAGACTAAGCTATTTATTAATACAGTATCTTTAACAGAGTAATATTTAACAAAGTACGGTCGGTTCTAATATAATGCAATAGTTCCACAATAGTTCAGTTCTCATGTAATCTCGCATTTTAAGTCTTTGAAACTAATCGGGCCACAATCATATTATAGCCAATATAGGTAAGGAAAGTTTATGTTCTACAAATAATGGTCTAAATTCTTCAATCACATTAAAGTCAATTTGCATTGAAGAAACACGCGTTACTGCAGAACCGACTGTAATTGAACTGGTCTACACTTTAAACCAAATAAGCTTTGTTTTTAGCCATATGCACACAAAAGACAGACAGACAGACAAACACAGTTAACAAATAAATAACAGCTGGCCAGATTATTGAAGTGGGTTTTACAATGCGCTGTTCCAGAAGCCTAGGTGATAGCTTCCTGATTGATTTTCTGAAGATGCTGATTAGGGTCACCTTTTCAGTTCAGTTAGATAGAGGCAGTAATACTTACAACTTCATTCTCTATTCTCTCAGCTTCCAAGAGCTGCTTATGGGAAGTTAACTGGCGAACTTCTAAATCTTCACGCTGTAGCATCAACAGTCAGATTCCTTTTTCTACAGAAACCAGAGTCTAAAATCCAATGCAAACACTGACCATTCCCTGATAAACTGACCATCTCCTCCACAAGATCCCAGTTACCATTCAACATCTGCCGTCTCCCTGAGCAGAAGGTCTTTTCCAGACTTGCTGGAACCAATTCCCAGGTTCTGACCTGGTTAACAGCCAACTCCTGTCCTCTGTTCAAACATACTTCTATTCCCCGGTGATGAAGCATCTGCAGAATCTTTTGATCAGGAACTGAATTGTAATTAACTTCCAGGCCTGGTCTTTATCAATGAACAAAAGCTTGTTTGGTCTGTTTTCCTTTTAATACCATCTGTTACCCATTCTCCAAAACTCATCTTTAGCTCCCAGCTCCCAGCTGACAGCTCCAAACCAAAATTGATAAAAGAATAAAATAAAAATAGTGAAAAATCAGCTATGGTTCTAACAGACGGAAAAATTCACACTATTTCTCAACGACTGAAACTAAAGTCTATACATCTTTAGAGCAATAAATCAAAATTATTAAAGGTAAATAACAAATTCCCTCTCCAACATCATGGTGGGAATGCAGCATTTCAATGAAACAGCTTTTAGACAACTAGGGATGGAGAGTAAACATCTCTATCCTTCATATTCCATGATACTAAACAGATGTCATTATTTAACTCAAGACGGTCCTGTAGAAAGATTTTAGTTTCGTATTTCAAAGAGATGGTCCAAATCCATTCATTTAAGCATTTGCAAATTTTAAGTTTTGACTCAAACGTAGAATAAACACATACACAACTTTGAAACATTTAGAGATCCATTGTACAAATCAGAAGACTATTTGGGGTAATTTCAGTCCCCCAATTTAAAATGCCTTCTACCAATCAGATCAAAGACTTCAAATGTAATAAGACTACCAGCTGGCTTTGGCATGGAACTTGCTGTTTGATTCCATCCACTTTCATCATGCCTCTCACTTTAGTGAAAAGCTAGATTGCACCCTGCTCTATTTTTCCTAGAGAAAGAAAGATTAACACCAAGTTTACCTCCTGTTATAGCTGCCAAAGTCAGACTAAATTCCATCCATTTATTGTGCATATATGTTTCATGGTTTGTGCACCCACTATGGTTCCTGGTTTCTCAATGCCTCCAATTCAAAATTCTGATCTTCTTGGCCTTGACCTGACCTCTCACTTCCTTCAATCTATCTTTTCCGTGCTACTCTCTGAAACTTTTACTTCATCTCTTTCACCCCTCTCCCATTTCTCATTTCAAAATATCCCTTTTTAGCTTGGCATCCATTTTTCATTTGGCGGCACGTCTGTCAAGCACTGTTTCTGGATATTTAAGTTACAATAATGATGCAACCGAACTCAAACAGCTATAATGCTAATAAAATTATCAAGTAAATTCAGTTTCTTTGTGTATAACTTGTCATGAATAATAAACTTAAAAGAAGTGCCATATGCTTAAGTGACCTTCATAGAATGATCTAACTCAAGTACTCATTGACATATACTTCTACGCTTACAGAAATATTCATAGCATTTAGGTTTGGTGAGTCATCTATTTTCTTTCCCACTTGTCTGAATTTATTGCGTCAAATCTCCCACCATCCATTTATTAACTTTCATGAGCTCAATACATTTTCATTTCTGGAATAAGATTCTGACCCATTAATTTATAAGTGGTCTGTTATGATTTAATTAACTGAAGTTGAAGTTCTGAAGTGAAACTTCTTCATGGTGTTGAAACATATCTAAACACAATTTCTGTGATGCATCCTTTCAAACCATTTCTTTTGTTCTTTTTTACATTACAAGTGAGGGGCTGTCAGTCAGACAGTGTGGAAGTTCTGTGTACTCTGTCACTCAACAGTGTGGATCTCATATCCATAGAGGAACCATGTTTCTACAGCAGCTTCAGACAGTGATAAGTTACATTCCCTTTGATTGGGATGCCAAGCAGAAGCAAACTCCAGTACCTCATATTATACAAGTCGAATCACAACAATGTTGCTGAAACTAAATTGAGTGATTGCTGACTGGTGACGACAGTGGTCGTGTATTTTCTGTAAATTGACTCTTCCTCTATATTTCCTTTACAACACAGTGATTGAACTTATCATTTCTTTCAATGCTGAGACAACATGATGATTTAATTCTATGACAAAGTTTTATGAGAATGGAGAAACTATTTTTAGTTATATCATGTTTTGTCAGATTGAAATGGTTCAAGGTCCTTCATAGAAATGGTAGAAAACAATAATCACACTAAACCAAAGAAAGAAGTTATTAGGTCATATTTTCAAAACTTTAGTCAAAGAGGTGGGTTGGCCTAGTGTTCCTTTAATGCAGTCTGACCTGCTCTAATTCCTGTGTTTGTTTTTCAGCTATTCTCCAGTGTCATTGCTCACAGACAAAAAATGTTTCTGTCTTTCACTTGCTATGTTTGCATCAGTTGCATCAATTATATCTGCCTCTGCCTCTTCCTCACTCATGAACACACTCCTTTTCAGGTTATCAACGTCCCTCAGCATTTCTCCTGTTATCAGCCTTGTATTTGTCACTTCTTTTCCCCATTTTATAATGGATCTCCTTTGTGGTATTGATCTCTCTTGTACATTTGCTCTTTCTTCCCACTGTAGTGAATGGGGGTCTAGAATTCACACAGCCATCAGAATAAACTGCAAAGAATATCATTTAGAATATGCAGAATCTCACCCAGTTAAAAGGAATATGAAAAAGACAGCAGACTCTGAGCCAACTTTCATAAGTTTCCAATGTTCCTAACTAGTTCAATTTAATGCACTTTATAAGTAACTGCAGATATATTCAGTATGTGAGTATCTAATTTTATGTGTATTTGAAAAGCAAAATGGTTAACATTTTATAAACAGCCATTACATTATGTCAATAATAAAGGTAAAAATGCAGAGGACTATTATAGAAAATGCGGAGGAATGGGATTATGGGAGACATAACAGTTTGGATCAGTAATTGGCTTGCTGAAAGAAAGCAGAGGGTTGTAGTTGATGGAACATGTTCATCTTGGTGTCCAGTTACTAGCAGCGTACCACAAGGGTCGGTGTTGGATCCACTGCTGTTCGTCATTTTTATAAATGACCTGGATGAGGGCTTAGAAGGGTGGGTTAGTAAATTTGCGGACGACACTAAGGTCGATGGAGTTGTGGACTGTGACGAAGGATGTAGTAGGTTGCAGAGAGACATAGATAAGCTGCAGAGCTGTGCTGAGAGGTGGCAAATGGAGTTTAATGTGGACAAGTGTGAGGTGATACACTTTGGACGGAGTAATCGGAATGCAAAGTACTGGGCTAATGGTAGGATTCTTGGGAGTGCAGATGAGCAGAGAGATCTCGGTGTCCATGTACACAGATCCCTGAAAGTTGCCACCCAGATTGACAGGGTTGTTAAGAAGGCATACAGTGTTTTGGCCTTTATTATTAGAGGGATCGTTTCCGGAACCAGGAGGTTATGCTGCAGCTGTACAAAGCTCTGGTACGGCCACACTTGGAGTATTGTGTACAGTTCTGGTCACCGCATTATAAGAAGGATGTGGAAGCTTTGGAAAGGGTGCAGAGGAGATTTACTAGGATGTTGCCTGGTATGGAAGGAATGTCTTACGAGGAAAGGCTGAGGGCCTTAAGGCTGTTCTCGTTAGAGAGAAAGTTGAGAGGTGACTTAATAGAGACATACAAGATAATCAGAGGGTTAGATAGGGTGGACAGGGAGAGCCTTTTTCCAAGTATGGGGACGGCAAACACGGGGGGACATAACTTTAAAGTGAGGGGAGACAGGTATAATTCAGATGTCAGAGGTAGTTTCTTTACTCAGAAAGTAGTAAGGGTATGGAATGCTTTGCCTGCATCGGTAGTAGATTCGCCAAGTTTAAGTGCATTTAAGTCATCTATAAGTGCATTGAAGACTCTATAAAAGATCTTAAAGTAAGGGAACCCTTAGGAAGTAGCGACCATATGATAGAGTTCAGTCTGGAGTTTGAAAGGGAGAAGGCAAAATCGGATGTAATGGTGTTACAGTTGAATAAAGGTAATTATGAGGGCATGAGAGAGGAACTGACTAAAATAGACTGGAAGCAGAGGCTAACCGGGAAGACAGTAGAGCAAAAATGGCAGGAGTTTGTAGGTATAATTGAGGACACTGTACAGAGGTTCATTCCCAAGAAAAGAAAGATTAACCGGGGAGGGATTAGACAACCTTGGCTGACAAAGGAAGTCAGGAAATGTATTAAAGAAAAAGAGAGATCCTATAAAGTGGCTAAGAACAGTGGGAAATCAGAAGATTGGGAAGGATACAAAATCAAACAGAGGATAACAAAGAGTGTAATAAGAAAGGAGAGGATCAAATATGAAGGTAGGCTAGCCAGTAATATTAGAAATAATAGTAAAAGTTTCTTTCAGTACAGAAGAAACAAACGACAGGCAAAAGTAGACATTGGGCCACTTCAAACTGATGCAGGAAGCCTAGTGATGGGAGATAAGAAAATAGCAGGAGAACTTAACAAGTACTTTGCGTCAGTCTTCACAGTGGAAGACATGAGTAATATCCCAAAAATTAAAGGGTGTCACGGGGCTGAGTTGAGTATGGTTGCCATTACGAAAGAGATAGTGCTAGAAAAGTTAAAAAGTCTTAAAATTGATAAATCTCCTGGCCCCGATGGGATACACCCTAGAGTTCTGAGAGAGGTGGCTGAGGAAATAGCAGAGGCATTGGTTGAGATCTTTCAAGAGTCACTGGAGTCAGGAAAGGTCCCGGATGATTGGAAGATGGCTGTTGTAAACCCCTTGTTCAAGAAAGGATCAATGCAAAAGATGGAAAATTATAGGCCAATCAGCTTAACCTCGGGGTTGTTGGTAAAATTCTAGAATCCATCATTAAGGATGAGGTTTCTAAATTCTTGGAAGAGCAGAGTCTGATTAGAACAAGTCAACATGGATTTAGTAAAGGGAGGTCATGTCTGACAAACCTGTTGGAATTTTTTGAAGAGGTAACAAGTAGGTTAGACCAGGGAAACCCAGTGGATGTGGTCTATCTAGACTTTCAAAAGGCCTTTGATAAGGTGCCACATGGGTGGCTGCTGAGCAAGGTGAGGGCCCATGGTGTTCGAGGTGAGCTGCTGGGATGGATTGAGGATTGGCTGTCTAACAGAAGGCAGAGAGTTGGGATAAAAGGTTCTTTTTCAGAATGGCAGCCGGTGACGAGAGGTGTCCCGCAGGGTTCGGTGCTGGGGCCACAGCTGTTCGCATTATATATTAATGATTTGGATGAGGGAACTGGGGGCATTCTAGCAAAGTTTGCCGATGATACAAAGTTAGGTGGATAGGCAGGTAGTACTGAGGAAGTGGGGAGGCTACAGAAGGATCTAGACAGGTTGGGAGAGTGGTCCAGGAAATGGCTGATGGAATTTAACGTGAGCAAGTGCGAGGTCTTGCACTTTGGCAAAAAGAATAAAAGCATAGACTACTTTCTAAATGGTGAGAAAATTTATAAAGCCAAAGCACAAAGGGATCTGGGAGTGCTGGTCGAGGATTCTCGAAAGGTAAACATGCAGGTTGAGTCCGTGATTAAGAAAGCGAATGCAATGTTGTCTCTTATCTCAAGAGGGTTGGAATATAAAAGCAGAGATGTACTACTAAGACTTTATAAAGCTCTGGTTAGGCCCCATTTGGAGTACTGTGTCCAGTTTTGGTCCCCACACCTCAGGAAGGACATACTGGCACTGGAGGTTCACACGGATGATCCCTGGAATGACAGGTCTAACATATGAGGAACGGCTGAGGATACTGGGATTGGATTCGTTGGAGTTTAGAAGATTAAGGGGAGACTTAATAGAGACGTACAAAATAATACATGGCTTGGAAAATGTGGATGCTAGGAAATTGTTTCAGTTAGACGAGGAGACTAGGACCCGTGGACACAGCCTTAGAATTAGAGGGGGTCATTTCAGAACAGAAATGCGGAGACATTTCTTCAGCCAGAGAGTGGTGGGCCTGTGGAATTCATTGCCACGGAGTGCAGTGGAAGCAGGGACGCTAAATGTCTTCAAGGCCGAGATTGATAGATTCTTGTTGTCTAGAGGAATTAAGGGCTACGGGGAGAACGCTGGTAAGTGGAGCTGAAATGCGCATCAGCCATGATTGAATGGCGGAGTGGACTCGATGGGCCGAATGGCCTTACTTCCACTCCTATGTCTTATGGTCATATGGTCTTATGATCATTGGACAGGCAAATGGACGTACATGGAATAGTGTAGGTGGGTTGGGCTTCAGATTAGTATGACAGGTCGGCGCAACATCGAGGGCCGAAGGGCCTGTACTGCGCTGTAATGTTCTATGTTCTATGTAAAGATAAAGTTGTCATAGTCCAACTGGATATCCGAAAACGTGCAGGGTTAGGTGATTTGGCCATGCTAAATTTCACCAGTTCTAGGAATCTGCAGGCTAAGTGGATTAGCAATGGTTAATGCCGGGTTGCAGGGTTATGGGGGTTAGGGTGGGTGCAGACTCGATGGGTTGAACTGCCTCTATCTACACTGTAGAGATCCTATGATTCTATAAACAGCAGGTCAAATGACGCATGAGTGCTAGTCTGAAACCAGGATATTTATTGTGCTGATAATAGCTTTCTTAAAAAATTGCTTATGGGGCAAGGGCATTGCTGGCTAGGTCAGCATTCATTGTCCATCCCTCATTGCCCAGAGGAAAGCTAAGAATCAACCATAATGCTATGAGTCTGGAGTCACATGTAGGCCAGACCACATACAGATGACAAATTTCCTTCCCTAAAAGACAGTAACGATCCAGGTGGGATTTTTAAAAAACAATCAACAGTAGTTGAGTAGTTGCGATTCGGCTAGATTTTGATTCTAGATTAAAAGGAACTACAGCAAGAATAAAAAAAAAACTGATGGTAGAACAGGGAAGGAAAGAACTTGTATGCACTGAATCAATTTTATAAATCAGTTCCATTTATACTTTGCATAGACATGGCAAATGATAATTTATATGAGTATAAATAGATTCTAGCCAGCAGCAAGATTGAATAAATAGTCTCTCTTGTTGACTGCAACTCTTCATTACTTAGTCAGTCATAAATTACTCCAGTATTCTCATGAAAATAATTATCGTGCTTCACGATTAGCTATGACTACATCCTCCATTTCAAATTATTGCTGATTCATCAGATATCTCATTTGAAGAACAAACACTGATCACATTATCAGGACGTTTATGCAGTCTGTACTGTAAACAATCTCATAAAATTAAGACAGAAAATAAAATTGAGAGGAAAAAAAATGGTTATATGACAAAATCAAGTAAGAAAAAAAACTTTAATTCTGCACATTCTTGATTACAAAGACAGAAATATTCCAACACCTTAGGCATTGTTCACATTAGCTGTTAATAAGAGTTGAAAAATACAAATGCTGAAAGATAATACAAAATGTTTGAGATGCACCATTGGTATCAGAATTGGGAGACAGATTGGTGAGATTGCTGAGGATTTGTGAACAGTGCTGAACATTTTGTGTGCAGTTCCATTATTCAATTTAGAGATACTCGTTAATGTTCCAAATGTAAAGCTTTTGCCAATTTTTTTTTTTAAGATAAAGACCTGATACAATGTAAAGATACTGAGGGACCTTCTGTGCATTTTCATTTCATGGGAAATGAAACACTGACAAGAGGTGCACACAGCTTACTGATGACCTCTTGGAATTGATGCACCCACATGAAAATGACCAAATAGTCACCCTTATTAAACAGCATGGGTTCAATTCCCACATCAGTCAGGTTACCATGAAGGCCCTACCTCTTAACCTCTCCCCTTGCCTGAGGCATGGTGACCCTCAGATTAAACCACCACCAGTTATCTCTCGCTAATGAGAGTCCACTGGTCCACTAAGATTATGGTAACTTTGCCTTTTACCTTTTATTAAACAGCAATAAAAGAGAGGAATGCAAACCAGCAAACTTCATTACAAAATTGTATTTGACTATTTTTCACAGCAGAAACCTTTATGCCAAGCTCATCTGATTACAATGCAAATTTTTGGTTATTGCGTTGAACAAGATTAAAGTAAGTGGCAGCCATCTGCGGTAGAATTTTCATTTTGTTTTATTTAATATGACAGTTAGGAGCTGTGGAAGATGCTATAGACCTGGTCACGTAGGAGCTGAATGTTTATGATACGTAACTGCCCGTAAACAAACATAAGAATGAGGAGAAATAGTCCATACGCTGACAGTATTCACAAAAGAGATTTGCTGCGACAGTTTAATGGTCTCAAGGTTTGCTGGCTATTAGATGCTAACATGGTTCCCAGTTTACTACACGTTGGTAATATTTGAAATTTCTTTACTCAGCCAGCATTATGGTGGTGGTGAGCTGCCTTCATGAACTTGAGGTGTAGGCAAAGATAAAAATCACACAACACTATGTTGTTCTAGATTAGATTACATTACAGTGTGGAAACAGGCCGTTCGGCCCAACAAGTCCACACCGACCCGCCGAAGCGAAACCCACCCATACCCCTACATTTTACCCCTACCTAACACTACGGGCAATTTAGCATGGCCAATTCACCTGACCCTGCACATCTTTTTGGACTGTGGGAGGAAACCGGAGCACCCGGAGGAAACCCACGCAGACACAGGGAGAACGTGCAAACTCCACACAGTCAGTCGCCTGAGGCGGGAATTGAACCCAGGTCTCAGGCGCTGTGAGGCAGCAGTGCTAACCACTGTGCCACCGTGCCGCTCATGTTATGTCCAACAGGTTTATTTTGAGGCACTAGCTTTCAGAGTGCTGGTCCTTCGTCAGGTAGCTAGTGTGGCAAAATCATAGGACACAGAATTTATAGCAAAATATCATAGTGTCAAAGACTGATGTGATATATTGAGCAAACCTAGATTGAGGTGTAGGGACACCCACCAAGCTGCTGAGGAGTAAGTTCCAGGACTTTGATTCAACAAAGGTGAAGGTGGGCGGCACGGTGGCACAGTGGTTAGCACTGCTGCCTCACAGCGCCAGAGACCCGGGTTCAATTCCCGCCTCAGGCGACTGTCTGTGTGGAGTTTGCACGTTCTCCCCGTGTCTGCGTGGGTTTCCTCCGGGTGCTCCGGTTTCCTCCCACAGTCCAAAGATGTGCAGGTCAGGTGAATTGGCCATGCTAAATTGCCCGTAGTGTTAGGGAAGGGGTAAATGTAGGGGTATGGGTGGGTTACGCTTCGGCGGGGCTGTGTGGACTTGTTGGGCCGAAGGGCCTGTTTCCACACTGTAAGTAATCTAATCTAATCTAATCTAAAACTGTGATTTGGTCCAAATCAGAATTCCTGATGAAGGGTTTATGCCTGAAACACCGATTCTCCTGCTTCTCGGATGTTCCCTGACCTGTGCTTTTCCAGCACCACATTTTCTGACTCTTATCTCCATCATCTGCAGTCCTCACTTTCTCCTAGAAATTTATAGGTGATAGTCCTCTCATTTATCTATCATCTTTGTCCTTCTAGATAAAATGGGTGGTGTAGGTTTGGAAGATGATGTCTAAGGAGACTTGGTGAGTTGTTGCAGTGCCTCTTGTAGACTGTACACACTGCTGCCACTGTACATTGGTGGGTAGGGCAGGAATATTAAAGGTGTCAGATGGTGTGCTAAACAAGCAGATTGCTTAGCGCTGGGTAATGTCGATACTCTTGGGTGATGCTGGAGCTGCACCCATCCAGATCAATGGAGAGTAGTCCATCACATTCATGATTTGTGTCTTGTAGATGGCTTACAGGTTATGAGGAGTCAGGAGAAGAGATATATTCACTGCAGAATTTCCAGCCTTTGACCTAATTATGTGGCCACAGAATTTATATATTAGTTCAAGGCAGGAGCTCACCACCACCTCCTCAAGGGCAACTAGGGACAGGAAATCAATGCTGGCCTCACCAGTGAAGCCCTTTCCCATAAATGAACTTTCCAAAATAGCCATTCCAGTTTGGTTTCTTGTTAATGGATTTCCCAGGATCTTGACAGTGAGGGATTCAGTGATGGCCATGTCAATGAATGTCATTGGGTGTGAGGAGTTGGTGGTGGAGAGATAGAGAGTGTGCTAGAGAGAGAGAGAGAGAGAGCGCGAGAGATGGTTGCACCCTTTCTTGTTGAGGATGGTCACTGCCTGCCACTTAGCAGTCCAAGCCTGAATGTGGGGCCACGTCGCTGAGGATGTCCTACAGGGATGTCTTGGAGCTGAGAAGACTGACTTCCACAACCATCATTCAATGTGCCAGTTCTAAATCCAACCAGTCCATTCCAGCTTTGTTTGGGCTCTTTGATGCCACACACATGAAATGTTGCTGTAATGCCTCGCTTCCCCTCTGGAGCTTACTACTGCTGTTCTGTTCCTTTTGGTCTCCATCCATACCATTCTCAATCTCATACATTTATTTCAGGTTACCCCCTCAACCTCCTGCATTCCATTGAAAACAAACACAATCCATCCAACCTTTCTTCATAGCTAAAATCACCCATTCCAGGCAACATCCTGGTAAACCTTTCCTGTATCCTCTCCAAAGCATTCACATCCTTCTGGTAGTGTGGTGACCAGAATTTTACACAATATCCCAAGTGTGGCCTAACTAAAGTCCTATAGAATTGCAGCATAACTTGTCTATCCTTATACTCCATGCCCTCCCAATGAAGGCAAGGAGGCCATAAGCCTTTTTTACTACCTTATCTACCTGCACTGCAACTTTCAGTAGTCTGTGGTTGTGCACATCCAGATCCCTGTGCATATCAATACTCTGAAGGGTTCTGCCATTCACAGTATAATGGGAGTAGGAGTGAACCCAGAACTTTGTGATGCTACCAATTGCATCACAGCTGACCCCTACTGCCCTCATGTATTCTGTTGCCTGAAAACATGTAAGAAATAGCTTATAGAGTTTAATTTGCTTTTAAACTCTTTCAAGTTGCATAACACGACGTTTGAGTGGTTTAAGGAAAACTTTCAGAACTAGAGCAGGTGATTTGTTGCAGGAAACTATTTGTCATCATTCAAGTGTTTGCCTTTGGTTGGGACCAAGTATAACAATTGTGCAAATTTGTTGGTTTTCTTCTTAATCTGAAATGTCTGGAGACTGACTCTTGCAGGTCTTTCAGTTTGAGTAGGATAGCTAGATCAAAAGGCACATAATGGTGATCTTAAAAGACAAACAGGGCTGGCATTTGCTTCAACTGAAGGAAGATATTGCCTTCTCAACATTGCAAAACTAAATACGGCATACTTCACTTAAACATTAAAAAATAGCTGCAGTAAATGTAACCCTTTGTGCAATGTTGGTGCTTATCAGTATGAAGGAGAATCCAGGAAAATTGACACTGTGACAAAAGAGAACACGTTACGATGGACAATTGAAAATAGCAAAGTTCTGGATGACGAGAAGTTAATGGAGGAAAGGAAACAGGAATAAGACTTGTCTTTTCTTATTTACATGTGCCATGTGTTAAGGGGGGTCCATGAGCTTCGGTTTGTGATACGGAGTAATGCCAACAGCACGGGTTGAGGTTTCCCAAACCGGCTGAGGTTTCTATGAAGGACTTGCCTTCTCAACCTTTTCCCTCACCAAAGAGATGATGATCCTCAGGTTAAACCACCATCAGTCTCCTCTCTCTCTAATGAGAATGTAACCCTATGGTCCTCTTGGACCATGGTGACTTTACTTTTATCAATACTTTCTTCCAACATTTTCTGTACTTTCCTCTTTATAAGTAGAGCAACAATGCCCAGTTACATACCCAAATGCCCCAACCTTTCCTCCTTTCTTCACAGGTGCAAGAAGCAGATGACAAAATAGGGCAGGAATAGTAAAAGGCCGACCTAGAAATGGAAGATATTTGTTGTCAGCAGTGAACTGAACAACCAAGGAAACATTTGGGCCAGGGCCAGCTGAACAGTGACCAGCCTGATGCTGCCTGTGGCTCGTGAATAACAGAGGTTCAGGCATGGACAGTTAGCAAAACAACAAACTGATTAGTCAGTCATTTGTACAGGTGAGAAACGAGGCAAAGTCCCCTCCCACAGGGTATGCTTTGTGTGAACAGATTGCAAACTGATCCTTTCACTGCGATTTCACTCACTTGACTATCTGTCATTTATACATCATAGTCATAGATTAGTATTCATCATTAACCAGCAAATAGGCAAACTGTGCAATGTCTACGAGCAAATCAATCTTGTCAAAACTAGACCACAAGTGCATTTCACAGAGAGGCAATGTGAAAGCATTGGCTGTATTGTAAGCACCAGGTCCTGCAATCACAAATATAATGGAGTTAAAAATCACACAACACCAGGTTATAGTCCAACAGATTTAATTGGAAGCACACTAGCTTTCGGAGCGTCGGTCCGAAAGCTAGTGTGCTTCCAATTAAACCTGTTGGACTATAACCTGGTGTTGTGTGATTTTTAACTTTGTACACCCCAGTCCAACACCGGCATCTCCAAATCATTCTAAAAGATGAGAGACTTAAACAATCCAGGTCTTTTTCAATATATAATTTCAGTTACATTACACTGTAAACTTTTGCTTTAAAATCCTGTGTTCTACGATCTTATATTCCACGAATACCTGATGAAGGAGCGACGCTCCGAAAGCTAATGTGCTTCCAATTAAACCTGTTGGACTATAACCTGGTGTTGTGTGATTTTTAACTTTGTACACCCCAGTCCAACACCGGCATCTCCAAATCATGACAAATATAATGGAGATAGTTTCAATTACCTGAATAAGAAGGCAAAGCTTACATTCTGCTCAGAGCACCTATTTCATTACAAGAAAACGAGCAATTAACATCTATATCAAACCATGATCCTTCAGTATTTGGATATTTATATCTGCAACCAAATCTATTCTTAAAATAAACTAAACTTTCCTGCTTTTAGCTGCAATAAAAGATTTCTGTGGATCATGGAGCCCTGTATAAACTTAAGACAAGTATGAGAACCATGAATTTTGTTTTCAAATCTTAACCATATATTCCAACTCATTAATTTTAGAAGATCTCTATTTTAAAAGTGCTCCTTCAAGTTTTCCTCTCAATAGATCCTTTTTAATTTTAACAACTATAAGGAACTCTATCCTAGTGTATGCAAGTGATCCTCTCTCCTAATGAACATGCTCTGGCAGAATAATGTGTTGGCCATCACAAATATACAAAAGTTTCCAAAAGGAATGAGCCAGCCAGCAACTTAGTAAATTCATAGGTCCCTAGAGACCAAGTTTGAAACAAGACTGATAATGAATTAAGGATGTTACATTGTGAGCACTTTCAGTCTACTAAATCTGATTTGTTATCATCACACTTTTGTATTGAATTACTCATTGTCAATTTCTGTATTTATAATGGAAACTGTCTACTGAAACTCAGCAGATATGGTTAGTAGGTTTTCAGATGATACCAAAATTGGAGGTGCAGCGGACAGCAAAAAAAGTTACCTCATAGTACAAAGGGATCTCACTCAGATGGGCCAATGGGCCGAGGAGCGGCAAATGCAGTTTAATTTAGATAAATATGAGATGTTTCTTTTTGGAAATCCAAATCAGGGCAAGACTTATACACTTAATGGTAAGGTCCTGGGGAGTGTTGCTGAACAAGGAGACCTTGGAGTGCAGGTTCATAGCTCCTTGAAAGTGGAGTCACAGGTAGACAGGATAGTGAAGAAGGCATTTGATATCTTGTATTTGTTGGCCAATGCATTGAGTACAGGAGTTGGGAGGTCATGTTGCGGCTGTACAGGACATTGGTTAGGCCATGTTTGGAATACTTCATTCAATTCTGGTCTCCCTGCTATAGGATGAATGTTGTGAAACTTGAAAGGGTTCAGAAAAGATTTACAAGGATATTACTAGGGTTGGAGGGTTTGAGCTATTGGAAGAGGCAAAATAGGCTGGGATTGTTTTCACTGGAGTGTCAGAGGCTGAGAGATGACCTTATAGACATTTATAAGATGGTGATGGGCATTGATAGGCTAAATAGCCAAAGTCTTATCCCTGGGGTGGGGGAGTCCAAAAGCAAAGGGCATAGGTTTAAGGTGAGAGGACAAAGATTTAGAAGGGACCTAAGTGGTAATATTTTCATACAGAGGGCGGTATGTGTACAGAATGAGCTGTCACAGGAATTGGTGGAGGTTGGTACAACATTTAAAAGGCATCTGGATGGGTAGATGAATAGGAAGGGTTTAGAGGGATATGGGTGAGATGCCAGCAAATGGGTCCAGATTAATTCAGGATATCTGGTCAGCATGGACGGGTTGGACCGAAGGGTCTGTTTTTGTGCTGTACAGCGCTATAACTCTAAACTCCTGGAATTCCTCAATGTCAAAATCCTACAAATTAAACAGTATAAAACTGCCTCCACTCCAACCAATTTTACAAGTTTCCTTTGTACATTGACGTAAAGTTTGTTCATTAACCAAATGTAATAGAATACATCAAGATTTCAGAACAAGATTTTAAATTGGGACTGAATTACAGCTCCGTGCATGATCCAAGAATCTGTGCTCTTTAAGAACTCTCCATTTCAACATCATACCTGAATTTGACTCCCAACAAGGCAACACCACAGCACAAAGCAGTATTTAGAGATTTATTTTCAGTAACATAGGACGAACAGCACTGGAGCTAAAATCAAGAGGTTAGGATTTCAAGCCCCACAACAACACGTGAGCATATCATCTGTGCTGACACGAGGGAAGACATTTTGTCCACTGGAGGAACAATCAAGTCACAGCTCTCCTGTGTACCCAGTGGATGTTGAAGATCCCTTGCCATCATTTTTAACAGTATAGAGTTATCAGTGTCCTAGCCAACATTCTAACTTTAACCAGTTTAACTAGAAAAAAACAGCTTCACAATAAATGAATCAGAACTGCTTCTTGTTTTGTTAACTATAAGTAATGCCCTCATAGATTCTGCCAAACATTGTCAGCTCAATTAGGAAAAGCAGCAAAATGTTCTTGGAGCAGTCTATCAATATTTAAGGAAGACGTTGCTTATGATTTGGTGCATTTTGAAATCTGATTTCTTTCCAATGTTTGTACACACACACTGTGTTTTTAGTAAAAAAAGACAGCGGCTGGGAATTTCCACTATTCTGTATTAATTTTTACTGTAGTTCACCCAAAGTTAATCAAATCACATGAATAGATGGAACAATGTGCAGAGCACATTACACACAATGGAAATCAAATTTCACAATTCGTTATACAGGTTTAAATATAAAGTACAAGATGAACAACATGGCTGTGCCTTTGATTTGAAGGAATCAGCATTGTGGCTTTAGGCGAATCACCCTTATTTGTAATGCTTTGAGGTAGTTTTTAAAATTGTAGCACTCAGGAAATTTACTAAGAAATTGACTTATATGCCAATTTGGTGATCAAATGGCTATGCATTGTATTTTTAATTATTTTAAATCACTTAAAATTTGATTACTCACAGGTAGTGAGCTAGATACTTAATTTTTTTTAATGATAAGCCAACTTTCAGATGTATTAATCAAATTGCACCAAGTTACAACTCTCTTCAACAAAAACGCATATTTATTACTGCAATCTTTAAAAAGAACATTCTGTTCTGAAACACAATTGGATCACCTGGTTTATGACCAATTTTACATTTACCAATATAAAACTGAGTTTCAGCAGAAAGTTAAACAAAGGAAAACATTCAGGATGCAACAGTAATTTGTACCCAGGTCATCACTGACTGACCCTAAAACTAAAACTCTCACATAATGAACTACCTTACATGGTATTTACAGCGCAAGAACAAATCATCCACTCAATCTGATGCCAAACAAGCCTCATCTCTCAATTCCCCAACTATCCTGACCATTACCCAACACTGGAACACTGGGGGGGGGGCCTACGAGGCACTGTGGCCCAATCAGCAGCAGCAGAATTATATTCAATTACAATCTGCAACCATATAGACCAAAATATCCCACATTCTATCATTACCATCAACCCATGCTCAATGAAGAGTGCGGAAGGCATGCCAGGCATACATGAACATGATTCTAGATCAGAGTGGTGCTGGAAAAGCACAGCAGGTCAGGCAGCATCTGAGGAGCAGGAGAATCAACATTTCGGGCAAAAGCCCTTCATCAGGAATAGAGGCAGAGTGCTTGCAGGGTGGAGATATAAATGAGAGGAGGGTGGGGGTGGGGAGAAAGTAGCATAGAGTACAATAGGGGAATGGGGGTGGGGATGAAGGTGATAGGTCAGAGAGGAGGGTGGGAGAAGGTAGCAAAGAGTACAATGGGTGAATGGGGGTGGAGATGAAGGTGATAGGGTAGAGAGGAAGATAGACAGGTAGGACAAGTCATAGGGACAGTGCTGACTTGGAAGTTTGGAGCTGGGGTGAGGTGGGGGAAGGGGAAATGAGGAGACTGGTGAAGTCCACATTGATGCCCTGGAGCTGAAGTGTTCCGAGGCGAAAGATGAGGCATTCTTCCTCCAGGCAACGGGTGATGAGGGAGCGGCGGTGAAGGAGGCCCAGGACCTCCATGTCCTCGGCTGAGCAGGAGGGAGAGTTGAAATGTTGGACCACCGGGCGGTGTGGTTGATTGGTGCGGGTTTCCCAGAGATGTTCCCTAAAGCACTCTGCCAGTCTCCCCAATGTAGAGGAGACCGCATTGGGAGCAACGGATACAATAAATAATATTGGTGGATGTACAGGTAAAACTTTGATGGATGTGGAAGGTTCCTTTGGGGCCTTGGATGGAGGTGAGGGAGGAGGTGTGGGCGTAGGTTTTGCAATTCCTGCCGTGGCAGGGGAAGGTGCCAGGACGGGAGGGTGGGTTGTTGGGGGGCGTGGATCTGACCAGGTAGACACTGAGGGAACGGTCTTTGCGGAAGGCGGAAAGGGTTGGGGAGGGAAATATATCCCTGGTGATGGGGTCCGTTTGGAGGTGGTGGAAATGTCGTCGGATGATTTGGTTTATGCGAAGGTTGGTAGGGTGGATGGTGAGCACAAGGGGAATGTTACTGTTGGAGGGGTGGGGTCTGAGGGCGGAGGTGCGGGATGTGGACGAGATGCATTGGAGGGCATCTTTGACCATGTGGGAAGGGAGATTGTGGTCTCTAAAGAAGGAGGCCATCTGGTGTGTTCTGTGGTGGAACCGGTCCTCCTGGGAGCAGATACGGCGGAGACGGAGGAATTGGGAATACGGGATGGCATTTTTGCAAGAGGTAGGATGGGAAGAGGTGTAATCCAGGTAGCTGTGGGTTCTTACATAAATATGAGGTAAAGCTACAAAACAGAACAAGTTACACTCCAAACCAACAGATAACTCACTTCCTGTCTTCTCAAAGTCTGTCCACCATCCAGAAGGCACAAGTCAGCAGTGCAATGAAAAACCTGACACTTGCCCGAACAAGAGTAGATTGAACAATACTCAACAAGTTTGACATTATCCAGGATGGAGGAGCCTACATGATTGGTAGGCTATTCACAAACATTCACTTCTTCCATCACCACTGCAGAGTGGCAGCAGAGTGTATCATCTACAAGATGCAGTGAAGACGTTCACCAAAGATCCTTAGACAGCACCTTCCAAACCTACAACTGCTTCCATCTAGAAGGAGAAGGGCAGCAAATACATGGGAATATCACCACCGCAAGTCTCTCTCCAAGCCATTGACCATCCTGAATTGGAAACATACAATTGTTCTTTTATTTTTATTTGTTCAACATCCTGGAACTCCCTTCTGAAAAACACTGAGTAGAACTACGTATAGCCCGTGAACTAAAATGGTTTACACGGCAGCTCATTACTACTTCCTCAGGAATGGTCAATATATTTTAGCCCAGGCAGTGTAAAGGCTACATTTTTAAAAAATATATACTGGATAGTGCTATATCGCAGACAATATATCTATTTTTTGGGGAACTCAAAGCTCACAAGCAAAACTATGTAGTGTTCTCTTATTGGTGTTACAAGGTCAATTAACTACAAACAACATAAAATCCAAAATAAATCTGAGAAAGTTACTCCTTTCCATGCCTCGTGGCCATCACATGTATTGTGGCCTCTAGTTCTGGTTTCTTCCTCATTATGGTGGGTTTTCACAAAGTAAACCTGCTTTTCATCGAGATTCCATCGCAAAGTTAAAAGAGTAACCCTAGTCCTTTAACGATAAATCAGCCGTTGATAGATGTGGTGAAATAGGGGCAACCTCAGAGTCAGGCTCCACACTACAACAGTATTTGACTCTATAGTGGAAAATCAAACCTCAGTCCCTGTATACATAATAATATTGCGACCAAACTCTACTTCAGGAGATGACAGCATTTTTCAATAATTCATCAATGCATATTTACATCACTCCACTAACATAGCCATTTCATAAAGATCCCATGAAACAAATACTTGATTACACAGTGGAATGTGTAATTGTGTCAGTTCTAGATCAGATTTCCGTTCTATTGTTTTATTTTCTTATTCAAATTACATTCAACAGCCCAATAGCTTCAGTTTTGTTTGGTACATTTTTGTGGAAAGCACAAATCGAAAATGTTCCTTCCTTGGATTAGCACCTGCTCTGTCTTACTGAATGTTCCCCCCCCCCCCCCCAAAGCTTGATCACTACCTCAGGCAATGAATAGCATAAAATTAAACTAAACATTCAAATGAACCATAATAATTGGTTTGAAATGGAGGGCATTGGCCTCCATCTGGATCCAGCGTAAATCATTTAATTTACTTCAGTATTCAGTAGTGACTGTGGGGAATAGCAGTACAGGATTCCTAACTTTCATTTAGTTCTTCCCAAACTGCAAATCATGAAGAACCAGCAGGCAGCAGCAGTAGAAAACTGATTTGGATCAAAGCAACCCACATTTCCTGACTGCAATTTCAGTGTATTCGAAGTTCGGTAAACTGATTATTGACTCACTGGTTGTCATGGTGCAGAACAATAAACCACACATATTCGACAACTCAGAACTACATGTGCCCTAAAGTAGTACACGTGATGCAGATTTATATAGAAATAAATCACTTTGTTACCAGTCTAATTTTTAGACCTGCAGTTTTATTGTTCAATATTTTTGGAGCTGCCTAATCAAATCGCCAACTTGAATGATTCTCTGAAGGTACATGTAATTTATACATTTTTTCTTTATACCTCAAGCATGTTATGGTCAACATTTTCATCTTGTTGAACAGTTAAACAAGGTCGATCATTATTTCTAACAATTTTCTAGCATTGATGGCCTGATAATTCAAACTGAAAAGCGTTACAAAAACTGTGTGTATTTTGTAGATAGAAATACAAATGTACAGAAGAAAATCACAATATGGGAGAAATGTAAATTGCATAACCAATATTCAGTGGAAACAGCTGAAAAATGGTGTGCTAAACTGTCAAATTTGTTAAATACCATCAGCTGCAGGCAAGAAGTGGAGGATTATCTTTTTATAGAGCAAATTCAACTGACATCTGATGAAAGGTTACAGATCTGAAACATTAACTCTCTTCTTCTCTGCACAGATATTGCCACATTCGCTCACTATTTCCAGCTTTTTCTCAGGACTTTGCTTTCTGTTTGACTGAAACCATCCATGTTCATGGTCATTTGCAGCTGGTGGGTGTGGAGTGGTGAAGGTGGTTGAGGAGAGAATCATAGTAAGCTGAACTATGATACAAAGTGGTAAAAATAAAAGAAAAGGATTTTTTTCTGGGTCTGATATTTGATAGCATTTACTTTTATTAACATGAGGAGCACGTGGGAAATATACTGAACAGAAAGACACTTCAGTAACGCTAATGCATTATGAATGTACAGAGATTTCTGTGTTTTTTGAGGAAACTCTTTCTTTTGGAGAGTCACACCAACCCTTTAAGAGTGATCTGACTTGACCTTGAGAATTTCTGACTTAACTGCCTTTCACTACAGCATAGCAAAGCTTAACTATACTCGTAAATTCCACAGAGACCAAACAAGCAAAGAGTTACCATATATCTCCACAAAGGCCTCATCTATCACATTTCATCTTCTCTGAGACCAATGTAACTCCATCGCACTAAATTACTGTAAATCTCTTTAGATCCACAATGTATCATTAAGGTTTGTCATTGTTAAATTAAATTAAGGAGAAAATTGTTCAAAAGTTCACAAGTGCAATGGTTAAAAGGAATTCAGATTATTTGATCTGCTGTTGCCTCCCATGCCAATGTTTAAGATGGAAAACTAAAGAACTGCGGGGTATATCTTCTAATGAAACCTGGCATTGTTTTAGCAAGATGCCAGAATCATGGAAACACTCTGATGGGATTTACAAACACACCTCCTGTGCTGTATTAAGGCAAGTTTAAACAGTACTTCACCCATCACACTGCACTCACTGTGGCTCCTGTGCCAGTCGCTTCTTATTCTCAACTGTGTCACTAACAGCTGTGTCTCAGCCCCTTCATTACAACAGAAGGGACCTTGCAAATTAGCCCAGACAAGCCATTCTATCCCTGGTAACAACATCAGCTTATTTTCCACACAAAACTGGCTGCCTATCAGGCAGATTATTAAAGCAGACACACCACTTGTCCTCAATAACTCTGTCCTCCTGGACCTACATTTCGATCTGTCACAGTCAGCTCTTGATCAGTGGGAGGCAAATCTTTCATTTAATTCAGATCAAAACAAGATGTGAAATCTGAATTTTTGATGTTCCAATTAGGCCACAGTTGGATTGGCAATTGACAGCTTCAATTACTTCCCTTTCATATGGTACTTTCACACACAAAGGTGACAAAAATGACAGCATGAGGAAGCCAATCAGCTCATTAATGCATTCACAGGAACCTACAATATCCCTCCCCATCACAGAATCCAAAGTCTTTATTAGTAAAGCTCCTTCATTTTTGCTTTATTGCCCTACCAGAGTTCACACTGCAATAAAACAATCTGAAAACAGGGCTCAATTTGTCTTATGCAGATTTATGTTTACGATTCTTTTTCTTCTGAACAAAGTTTGCCAGAAATCCGTTCTTCCTACACCTTATTTTATCAACATCTGTACAATGTATTTTCATATTCCTTCCAATGAAACTGATTTTTCGTTTTCCAACTCTTCCTTACAACTCAGTTCTATGGCTGAGATGGCTTCACTTTTTGTTTTTCTGCTTGAACAGTTTCTTGGGTGACCATAATTGAAAACAGCATCCAAAGTACACCATTACTTTAGGGTGACAGCCTCAGACTTGTACTCTGTTGATCTGCCAATGCATTCGGTTTCCTCTATTAATCGCTTCTCTGCCATTGCTGGGTCCATTAATGCTCCCAGGTCTCTGCGATCCAGTTCGATGCCCACCTAAACAGAGTCCAGAATACTTACTTAAGGTCTACTGCTGTGCATCACTTGTGATCCAGCTCATATGGAGTGAAAAACTATGCTGTCTGGAGTCAAACCTGGTTTAAAAAGTGCTCAGCAGGGTGAAATTCTCAGAGATCTTGGTGACTTTGTAAACTGACAGGTTTGAGTTGGTTTAAATGTTTGAAGTATGTCAATGCTCTCGCTGAATTCAAAGAATTTGTAGTAAATCAGCCAGAAGTGAAACCTCACTATAGATGAGGGAAACAAAAACAGTCTAACAGCAAGTAAGGTCTCCCGGGTAGACCTTTTGTAATAACACATCTGAATGAGGGTTCAATCTAACTCCAGGCAATGTAATCACAGTATTGTCAGCTGGAAGCTGACTGTGTGATGACCAGTCTCAGTACTTGACTTTGCCTTGTTCTAAAAGCCCAATTTAAACCATTGCTACCATTCAGAAGAGCTGATATCTATTGTGCAGGTCCCCAGAGCAACTATAAATGGCTTTCAGCAATCACATTAGCCTTATTTTCTCATTTTTATAACTAATTATGCAGCAATTTCAACATCACATCAACAGATTGTAAACCACAAAATTGTTGCTGGCTATTGAAGTGAGACATTTAAAAAGCTAATTTCTTTGGAACATCCAGTGCTATGCTATGATACAACTCTGTTCAAATAAAGTTAAAATCACACAACACCAGGTTATAGTCCAACAGGTTTAATTGGAAGCACACTAGCTTTCGGAGCGACGCTCCTTCATCAGGTGATAGTGGAGGGCTCGATCGTAACACAGAATTTATAGCAAAAATTTACAGTGTGATGTAACTGAAATTATACATTGAAAAACTGATTGTCTGTTAAGCCTTTCATCTGTTAGAATACAGTGATAGTTTCACTTCTTTCATGTGTAAATCACAAAACCTTTTTTTAAAGTTGCATTCTCGGGTTAGCTGTTAACAATGGTGATAGCTAGACAATATGTTGAAGGTGTTAGCCCCCTGTGTTCTCTGTCTATGACCTGATGTTTAGATTGATTCTAATCTAAAAAGTGAGATAACAGAGTTTTACATAAATTCATGCAGTTTTTGAGCTCAGAGTTCTACATGAGTCGTGAGTTCATGGAATGCCCTGCCAGTAGCAGTGGTGGACTCTCCCTCATTATGGGCATTTAAGCGGGCATTGGATAGGCATATGGAGGATAGTGGGCTAGTGTAGGTTAGGTGGGCTTGGATCAGCGCAACATCGAGGGCCGAAGGGCCTGTACTGCGCTGTATTCTTCTATGTTCTATGTTCTATGAATGTATGCAGTTTTTGAGCAAAGTGCAATGTAACTCTGCAAGTACAATTTCACCCCACAAAATATATGTGTGCATGTGGGTCTTTGTCTGTCTGGGGTGGGGGTTGAGAGTGTGAGAAAGTGTGTGTATGTGTGTGTAGTGAGTGCAGAGTGTCTTTAAGTCTGTGAGGGGGTGTATGTGTGAGTGTGGGAGTGTGTGTGTCTATAAGGGTGTGTGTGGGTGTCTGTGTGCGTGTCTGTGTGTATGTGAGAGTGTGTGTGTGTGTGTGTAGGAATATCTGTGTGTGTATGTAGTGCAATGGTGGTCACCTGTAATGTGACATGAACCCAAGGTCCCGGTTGAGGCCCTCCCTATGGGTACCGAACTTAGCTATCAGCCTCTGCTCGACCACGTTCCTCTGCTGCCTGTCCCGAAGTCCACCTTGGAGGGTGGTCACCCGAAGGTCCGAGGCTGAATGTCCTGGACCACTGAAGTGTTCCCCAACTGGGAGGGAACCCTCCTGTCTGTTGATTGTTGTGCGGTGCCCATTCATCCGTTGTCATAGCCTTTGCTCAGTTTCCCCAATGTACCATGCCTCCAGGCATCCCTGCCTGCAACGTATAAGATAGACAACGTTGGCTGAGTCACATGAGTACCTGCCATTTACAAGGTGGGACGTGTTTCCACGTGTAATAGTGGTATTTATGTCCACAATCTGACACGTCTTGCAGCGTCCACCGTGACAGGGTTGTATGGAGTTGTCCTGAGAGCCGGGCAGTTTGCTATGAACAATGATCTGTTTGAGGTTTGGCAGTTGTTTAAAGGCAGTAGTGGAGGTGTGGGGAAGGTCTTGGTGAGGTGCTCATCCTCATTGATAATGTGTTGTAGGTCACGAAGAACATGGCATAATTTTTCAGCCCCTGGGAAGTACTGAACAACGAAGGGTACCCTGTCAGTTGCAGCACATGTCTGTCTCCTGAGGAGGTCATTAAGGTTCCTTGCTGTGGCACGTCGGAACTGGCGGTCGAGGAGTTGAGCATCATACCCCGTTCTTGTGAGGGCATCCTTGAGTACTTCCAGGATTCCGTCATGTGCCTCCTCATCTGAGCAGATCCAGTGTATGCGTAGGGCTTGTCCATAGGGAATGGCTGTTTTAATATGTTTTGGGTGGAAGCTGGAGAAGTGTAGCATTGTGAGGTTGTCTGTGGGTTTGCGGTAGAGTGTGGTGCTGAGGTGTCCGTCCTTGATGGAGACGCATGTGTCCAAGAATGAGTCAGACAGTCGAGAGTAGTCCATGGTGAGTTTGATGGTGGGGTGAAACTTGTTGATGTCACTGTGTAGTTTTATAATGTCAAATTACAGGTGATCACCATTGCACTACACACACACAGATATTCCTACACACACACACGGACACAGGTACACACAGACACCCACACACACACATGCACCCCCTCACAGACTTAAGACACTCTGCACTCACCACGTGCGCGCGCGCGCATCCCAGACAGACAGACTCACACAGACAGACAAAGACCCACATGCGCGCACATATTTTGTGGGGTGAATTTGTACTTGCACTTTGCTCAAAAACTGCATACATTCATGTAGAACTCTGAGCTCAAAAACTGCATGAATTTATGTAAAACTCTGTTATCGCACTTTTTAGATTAGAATCAATCTAAACATCAGGTCATAGACAGAGAACACAGGGGGCTAACACCTTCAATATATTGTCGAGCTATCACTATTGTTAACAGCTAACCCGAGAATGCAACTTTAAAAAAAACGTTTTATTATATACACATGAAAGAAGTGAAACTATCACTGTATTCTAACAGATGAAAGGCTTAATAGACAATCAATTTTTCAATGTATAATTTCAGTTAAAGCACACTGCAAATTTTTGCTAAAAAATTCTGTGTTACGATCGAGCCCTCCACAATCCCCTGATGAAGGAGCGTCGCTCCGAGAGCTAGTGTCCTTCTAATTAAACCTGTTGGACTATAACCTGGTGTTGTGTGATTTTTAACTTTGTACACCTCAGTCCAACACCGGCATCTCCAAATCATGACTGTTCAAATAAGTTTTCCTAAATTACTGAGTTAATTCAAAGAATAAAAGGCAATATTTCCAATATTTCCAAATCAAAAAAAAAATGCCTTTGAGTTCATTGAGTTGGATGGAGCAGAATTAGCACCCATACTTATTCACATACCCTTATCTTTAATGATTCTTTCTATTTAATCTACTGAGTTATCAAACTATTTAACAAACTCTTCTTCTGGGTTTGCTCATTTTCTTTTCCCTTTCCCTTAATGTTAAGTTCTGAAGGTGTCAAACCTTAGCCACAGCGTTCTGATTTCTCTCAGAAACTGATCACCTGTCAGATTGCTATAAATACTGTGTCTTACAATTGTGTACTCCACAACCACCTGATGAAGGAGCAGTGCTCCGAAAGCTAGTGCTTCCAATTAACCCTGTTGGACTATAACCTGGTGTTGTGTGATTTTTAACTTTGTAAACCTGTCAGATTGACAGCTTTCTTAGGTCTTCTTTCATTTAATGGAAATGTTTTTAACACTTTTACAGCAGCAGGGTTGGACATGGAGCAGAAAATAGAGGTCAAAGGGGATGATTGATGACAAACTTGGAAAAAAAAAGTTGGAATGTTTAATTTCCATTACTGGCCAATACCCAAGACTATGTAAAGACCTATTTAGATATCTAGAAGAGACTTGTGTCAGTCCCGTTTCATATGTGAAAGAACAGTCCAAAAACCAGTGCAACAAAAAAAATCTGGTAAACATTCTCTTTGTTTCAAACTTGCACGGTATTCTTTAAAAGTCATTTTATTAACCATTAACCCGTCTGAAATCTGACATTTCTCCCTCTTTGGGATGAGTCTTTATCCTATCTATCTTGATGCCATACATATGAATATACTAATGAGGATTCTCGTAAGTTATCATCTGGCATCTAAATAATTTATAAATTGCAAAACTTATCATCTAATTTATGGAACCCAACCAGTCACACTGAAGGTGTCAACTTTTCTTCCATGTCTATTAGACCACAAGATGGAAGAGGAGAAGGAGGCCATTCGGCCCACCAAGTTTGCATCACGATTCAATGAAATCATGGCTTATCTGACAATCCACAATGCAATTTTTTTGCCTTTTCCCCATAACCTTTGATTCCTTTACTGATTTAAGAAATCCAGTCTATCTCAGCCCTGAATATACATAATGACTCAGACTTGGAGGGCCTCTGTGGTAGAGTTCCACAGATTCATTAACCTTTTGTGAGAAGAAATTCCTCCTCATCTTGGCAGCACGGTGGCTCAGTGTTAGCACTGCTGCCTCACAGCGCCAGGGACCCGGGTTCAATTCCAGCCTCAGACGACTGTCTGTGTGGAATTTGCACATTCTCCCCGTGTCTATGTGGATTTCCTCAGAGTGCTCCGGTTTCCTCCTACAGTCAAAAGATGTGCGGGTCAGGTGAACTGGCCATGCTAAATTGCCCAAAAGTGTTAGGTGCATTAGTAAGAGGGAAATGGGTCTGGATGGGTTACTCTTCAGAGCTGAAAATGAGGAAAGTGTGTCCAGCAGGCTAAGATTAAAGGTAGGGAGAGGGTCAGAGGGTCAGTGTGGACTTGTTGTGCCAAAGGATCTGTTTCCACACTGTAGGGAATCTAATCTAATCTCTGTCTTAAATGGATGACCCTGGCTCTGAGGTTGCATCAAATTAGGATTTTGCATACTATTTATTCATAGCATGAGGGTATTGTTGGCCAGGTCAGCATATATTGCCCGCCCCTAATTGCCTAGAGGGCAGTTTGCTGTGGGTCTGGAGTCACGTGTGGCCAGACCAGGTAAGGATAGCAGTTTCCTTCCCTAAAGGACTTTGGTGAAGCAGATGGATTTTTCCTGACAATTAACAATAGATTTGTGGTTAGCATTAGACTCTTAATTCCAGATTCTTTATTGAATTCAAATTCCACTGACTGCTATAGCAAGATTTGAACCCAGTCCCCAGAACATGACCCCAGAACAATACCATTAAGCCAGCAAGAGTTATATGAGAAAATAATCAATAAGTGGCCTACCATTGCTATTTTTAATCAGTATGATTTCCAACAACTGCAACATTCCTATTAGTTCTTATTTTTCTATACCAGAGACATCTTGCAGCTATGGGTACATTTATCCAAACTTCCTTCCCTCCAACTCACTTCTCACAACGCTATGCACACTACATAAGAGGTGGGTGGGAGGGTCTGTAGCTGATATGCTTGAAGAAACAGGGCTGTTTGAGATCCGTAGTTCAAAGATGTAGTGAGGTAAAGCAAATGCCATCATTCCAATGAGCTTTTCACAAATCTACATCCAATCTCTTCACTTCTGTCTCCCCCTTTGTCGAGCCTCCAGCAGAACACTCACTTGTGTTCCTAAACTTGGAGTAAGAACTCCGCATTATAGAGAAGTGAGATTTTCCCAATCTCTCTGAAATCTTAACAAGGAGCATAACAGAATAAGTTGCATTTGCTGACACCACCGAAAGATTCTCACTGCCTTTTGAGAGTGCCCTGCCAGTACAAAGAAAATAGCAGTGACGAAGTAAGCACAACAGATGTAAGCCATCAGGAAGAACAATATCACTGCAGTACTGGCAGGGCTATTGTGCAGCAGATACATTGGAACACCACCACCACCTCCACCCCCCCTCCCGAGCTGTACACTGTCCTGACTTGGAAACCTAACACTGATCGTTCAGTGTCACTGAGTCAAAATCGTTGAACTCCCTCACCAACAGCACTGTAGTTACATTGCATGGAGTACAACTGTTCCAGGAAATAGCTAATCACCACATTCTCAAGGCAATTAGGAAACAGAAATAAATGCTTACTTAGCCAGCAAAGCCCACATCCTATAAATGAGCTCAAAAATACTGGATTATTGCATGCAATTGGATGAGAAAGTCATGAACAGAATCAAAGGAGAACAGGAACAGGACAATGGAGAGAAGACCTAGTTATGGTCAACCAGGCCAAAGCCTGAAGAGGTAAAGGCTGAGACATCATGGTCATCATGACAGAACTGCTGGAGGGGTAGGAATCTGTTAGCCATGCAACTCGGCAGATCCATTTACCAGGCTTACAAACAAACAGTCGTAGAATGACCCCAAGGACCAGCAGCATAGAGGTCCAGGGTGCCTGTGAAGGGATTAATGCAGACACGGAAGCTGGTGTGGTAAAGATTCCTCGGGAAGTTACAGAGCAGTGGGAGCAATATTACATTACCAAGTAGATTGAGATTGTCTCGTCTGTTCATTGTCATTCATAGAACATAGAAGAATACAGCGCAGTACAGGCCCTTTGGCCCTCGATGTTGCGCCGATCCAAGCCCACCTAACCTATACTAACCCACTATCCTCCATATACCTATCCAATGCCCGCTTAAATGCCCATAAAGAGGGAGAGTTCACCACTGCTACTGGCAGGGCATTCCATGAACTCACGACTCGCTGAGTGAAGAACCTACCCCTAACTTCAGTCCTATATCTACCCCCCCTTAATTTAAAGCTATGCCCCCTTGTAATACCCGACTCCATACGCGGGAAAAGGTTCACACTGTCAACCCTATCTAACCCCCTAATCATCTTGTACACCTCAATCAAGTCACCCCTAAACCTTCTTTTCTCTATGACTCTCAGAGGAAACAAAAATAGAGTAAATATTTTTGTACACATTACCTTCAACAGCGTAAGTTGAGAAATCAGACTGTTCTAGTTTTACCCACTGTCACTGTGTGTGCTTTTGTTGGTGATAAGCCGGACTCCCTTTGCTGATATTTTGAGATTAGAGAATTCTGTACACCACAAACCTAGCCCACTTCATTCATGTGTTAGTTTTGTGCAATAACAAAATTATTCTATCCCCTTGTTTGGTCCCATCCTCATCGAGTCAAAAATGACTTGGCAAGATGTGGTTAATGGGACTGTGCCACATGCAAAACAAGGACAGCGTAGGTGTTAACATCTTACCAATGTGAAAGTGACAACTTCCTTACATTTAATTGAATGTCAAATTGCTCAAAAAGGGTGCAGTGCCAATTTATTCTGACCTTTATCTATTAATAAACAAGGTAATTTCCATACCTACACCAGTCTAAATGAGCTGGGCTGTCAAATACTTATCAGTCAGGCAAATGGGCAATTATTCACTGCCATCTCAGCTATTGTTTAATGGAAATCCTGCATCTAGGTTGCATATTTTTTTAAAAAATACAAAAAATATTCTTTTTTATATGAAATACCTCAATGTGGCTTACCAATATTGAAAGTATTCAATGGAAGTCTTGACTACAACATCTCTCCCAGCCAAGAGTCACAATCTCACTATAAATCTTTATTTCCCAAGCATACAGCACAGAAAACACTTCTTTATATATATAGAAAACTGTGCCGCATTGGAGGCTGAGAGCTGACCTTTTCGAAGTTTATAGGAGCGCAGATTGGGTCAATGACCAAAGTCTTTTTTTTCCAGGTTGGGGGAGTCCAAAAGTGGTGGGCATAGGTTTAGGGTGAGAGGGGTAAAGGTATAAAAGGGACCTCGGGGCAACTTTTTCTCACAGAGGGTGGAGCGTGTATGGACTGAGCTGCAAGAGGAAATGGTGGAGGCTGGTACAATTACAACATTTAAAAGGCATTCGGATGGGTACCTGATTAGGAAGGGTTTAGAGGGACATGGGCCAAGTGCTAACAAATGGGATTAGATTAATTTGGTCGGCATGGGTGAGTTGGATTGGAGGGTATGTTTCCATGCTGTATGACTCTATGTGCATGCACACAAAGATCCACTGTCAGGGAGTATACTTGCAGAAACATTTCAGCAAGTCCTAAAGATGTTGCCTCCATTCCTTCTATCTTTGCCCAAAGCACTGCCTCCTTCCTTGTGCATTTATAACCATCTGATTCCTCCTACCTGACAGTCGTGGTGGTGGACTGAAGTTAAACACAGAAATATTATGGAAAGGTTTGATTGTGTACTCCAGTTGAATAATTACTGAGAGATCAGACAATACCAAGTGACAAAAGCAACATCTCTGCCCTTTGAAAGCAGCAAAATAGGTAGAGCTCCATGATCATTGCCAGGTTTAGATGGTCACCAAAAGAAAAGAAACAAGTGTTAAACCATTATATTGTCATTGCAATGTGACACTAAGGAGACACATTGGGCCACACTTTGCCAGAAATAGGCCCAGTGCCAATTTTGGCAAGTTTTATCGAGAATCTCTCTCTCTCCACTGGGCTTTCCGATGGTACCTTCTGAAAATCACCTCGTTAGCATCACATCTCTATGGTGATGCACTCATCAACCTTCCTGTAGCCTGAGGCAGAGGAAATTGTCACTGCTGGGACCTCCATGCCAGTGCCATTGAGAAAGCTCAGCCATACGCCAGGTCAGGCACTAACAGCCAGGAGTTGCCCTTCATAGTGCATGACACCAAGCTGATGGTATACAGAGTTGTGGTAGCTCCTGCCCTCCTGTATGGCTCTGAGACATGGATTATCAAGAGCAGACACCTCAAGGTACTTATGAAGGGATTTTGCCCGAAACGTCGATTTCACTGCTCCTCGGATGCTGCCTGACCTGCTGTGTTTTTCCAGTACCACTCTGATCTAAAGTCTGGTTTCCAGCATCTGCAGTCCTCACTTTTACCTACCTCAAGGTACTGGTGCAGTCCCACCAAAGCTGAATGTGCAAGATCCTGTGAATCTGCTGGGAAGGCAGACAGACCAATACCAAGGTCCTCGACCAGGCCAACATCCCCAGCATTGAGGCAGTGATCCCCACCTTGATCGGTTGTGATGGGCTGGGCATGTGGTCGCCATGACCAATATGCTCTCCTCCCAGCTCCAAAACAACAGGCTGGCCCCAGGTGAACAGAGGAAGCACCTCGGGGATACCCTCAAGACCTCACTGGTAATGTGCAACTTTCCCACAGACACCTCGGAATCAATGGCCCAAGAACGTCCAAACTGGAGGAGCAGCATCCGGGATGGCAGTGAGTACCTCGAACCTTGCCGTTGGGAAAAAGTGGAAGCAGGGAGAAACAGAAGGAGCGCACTGCCACAGCAATGCCCCACCCACCCCCTTCCCATGGCCCACCATCTACCCCCTGTGTAACAGAGCTAGGGGTAGCCCCATCAGTCTGTACAGACACCTACAGACTCACCCTGAGAGTGGGAGAGAGTCATCCTCATCTGCATGGGATTGCCAATGATGGTGATGGGAATCAAAAAGAAACACTTTGGAGGATACATTGATGGCATGACAGGCATTTTATTGCAAATACAAATACACCTTCATAAATGCATTGCTATCTAAGAACAAAACTGCACAGGTTTCCCATCCTTCATATCATTCCACCTTATGATCCTGCCTAAAGGAGTAGCTACCTTTTCCCAATGACAGCATAACCCAAGTTTGGTCATGCCAGCAATTGTGCTGCACTGTCCCTCTGCTGAAGCCAGCATGGTTGTGAGCATCAATAACCCCCTGGACTGACAGCCCTTGACATACTATGCCAGGATCCCCTGACTGAAGGCAGTTTCCCTTGACCTGAGGATGACACTATTTAAGGCATCTGGTTGAAGCCGATGCAGTATGTTTTCTGTTAGCTGTTGGCTCATGGTGCAGGTGTGATAATGATGCTGGCTGTCTCAGGGTCAGCATTAAACAACAAGGAAATACAGAGGCACTGTCAGTCTTAAAGCTCCAGCCAAGGGTCAAAATGCAGAAAGGCAAGGCACAGATGCTGTGAGCATCTAAGAAGCACAAAGTAACAGAGAGTAAGCTCTGAAATGCAGGCTGGTCGAACCCATGCGATGGATGCTTGTTCCTGCATGCTAAGTCCCTTGCAGCAGCATTTACAAGGAAAAGTGATGTTGTGGTCCAAAATGCAGCGCTGTTGTGCAGAGCTATGTTGAAGTGGGTGGGAGATGTGTCATAAGGGTGCATTCAGGCTGGTACCTGCCTGATGCCAATCTTCATGGATGGATGCTACTCACAAAGCCAACCTCAGGAATGCTGCCCAAACCAGAGGCCCAGAGGAGCAAAAGCAAGCAGAGGAGCTGGAGTCACTCAGCACCTGCTCTGTCTTCACGTTGGAAACTGTCACCATCTAATTTCTAACTAGTAAGTGGGAGAATGAGAACCTGCATTGTGATAATGGCATGCTAATGCATGCAAACAATGCAAATAAGCCACTTATAGCAAGATTCTCATCTCACTGTTCAAACATTAGTTGGAGAATTAGAATTTTCTTCTTGACATCAAGAATCTCATTTTGCAACATTCACCCTATTTTTCCAAATGACTCGCCAATGAACACATTGTCCAGAGGCTGCAAAGATTCCACCCATTTCACTATTTTCACCATATCTGCTGTAAACTTCTCAAAGAACTCTTTGTGGTGACACTTAGGCCACCTCATTGG
The DNA here is from genome assembly GCF_037043375.1 of Chiloscyllium plagiosum. Taxonomy (NCBI): domain Eukaryota; kingdom Metazoa; phylum Chordata; class Chondrichthyes; order Orectolobiformes; family Hemiscylliidae; genus Chiloscyllium; species Chiloscyllium plagiosum. The sequence goes on from NW_028270181.1 coordinate 2,691,294, forward strand.
CCACTTCAGTCCCCTTAGATCAAATACTGACTGATCATTCAATGCGACCCATCTGATACGCACTACAACACGCAATGACATTTTCATGAGACAATCCAATGTTGGTTTTACTCGAAACTGAGTTGGGTCAAACCAACTGAAGAGATGCACAGAGAGGGAATTTACACTCTTCAAAGTATTAGAATTTGTTAGAACAAAATGTTTAACCACAAATCCCAATAAACAGCAGTACATCTTGACTTTAACTCAAATAAAACCTAATGCAAATGTTAAGACCTAATCTAACAGGGTAGATCAATAATGCCTGCTTACCATGTCTTGCTGTACCAACAGTACAGACAATCTGCCAGGCAAAATCAAAAATGAAATCTGTACTATTTTTAAAAAATCAGTTTTTTTTAAAAATTAAATCATCTTATGGAGGCTTGTATTCAAAGTGATAATGAATCAAATATAATTCTCTGCATCTGAGTAGCACCTATTGTCATTCTTGTAGAATGATACGTTGTCCAGAATGAACCTTACATAATGGAAAACATGTGTTACTTAAATTTATAAGTGTAAAACTCATCTTCGGTATTAAGTAAAGAATTTTAGTCATCACTTGGAAGATTATTACTATAGATTAATGAAACTGAAAAATATTTCCTCTGGTCAGGAGTTAGGTCATGGGAATTATCCATCTAGAACAATCCCTGACAGTGAGAAGCATGACCACAGAATCATAGAGTCATTGAGACGTACAGGACAAAACAGACTCTTCAGTCCAACTCGTTCATGCCAATCCATAAATCCTAAATTAATCTAGTCCCATTTGCCTGCATTTCACCTCAATCCCTGGGAACCCTTCCTATGCATGTTTTCATCCAGATGCCATCAACACGTTGTAACTGTACCAGCCCCAATCACTTCCTCTGGCAGCTCATTCCATACACATATCATCCATGGCATAAAAAAGTTGCCCCATAGGTCTCTTTTAAATCTTTCCCCTCTCACCTTAAACCTTTGAACTCTAGTTTTGAACTCCCCACCCTAGACCTTGGCTATTCATGATTTTACAAACTTCTGTGGGTACACCCCTCAACTCCAACACTTCAGGAAAAATAAGTAAGAAATTTCTTTCCAAAGTTAGTTATTGAAGCACAGAACACTTTTAAAGGAAACTTAGGATGAAGCAGAGCACAATGCTCATGAATAGGAGAAAGCAAGGCAGGATATCAAGTTCTGAATTGTTCTACTATGAATTGGCTGAAGGTCTCTATCTCTCCTTACTTGGACATGATAACTGCTGAAGCTTGAGGTTTATTTGTCTGCCATACGAGCTTGCACATTTAGGCACACCACCTGACAGAGGGGCTACACTCTGAAAGCTTGTGATTTCAAATAAACCTGTTGGATTATAACCTGGTGTTGTGTGATTCCTGACTTTGTTCACCCCAGTCCAACACTGACACCTCCACATCATAACTAAACTTATTCAGCCACATATTGAGCTCAAAACTTTCAAACTACACCTATACCATAAATCAGGAATGGCATTGACAACACTATTCTTGAGATAGCTGAAGAAGATAAATATCTTCAGACTTATTCTGTCGACCTTCAATTAAAGGAAATCACATTTGGAATGCAAGGCTCCATTCACCTCTGTTCAGGTCTTCACGCTCTAATTACCCAGGAGGAAGTCTTGCCCCCGAGGTCACCTCTCCTTCCACTAAGAGTTGCCATAATCAGTTCATCTAAGACCAATAGCACACTGAGTGATGCCCCCACGGCAATGCAACACAATCACTGAAAATCATTCAGCAATTTCTCTATGGCTGCTGTCTGAATCACTCAGCTATTCTTACTCCCACTTCAAAACAATTTAATCAGAAGGATGGCTATTCACTATGCTCTGTTTCTCACCAGCGGGTCAGCTTCTTTTTCTGTCCCTCCCTTATTGCTGCTACCGTGGCCCTGAAGCAACATTCAAAATTTAAAAAAAAGCAAAACGAGCAGGAAAGCTATCTCTGATTTTCTTCAGTTTGCATCATTTTGGTCAGGTTTGTGGCGGAATTGATCTGAAATTTTACTGTCAATGTCAAAGAACTACAAAACTGGGCTTGAGGAAGGAGGGGGGGGAGGAGTGTAAATGGGCAAAGATCACTTTTCAACTTAACTTAGCGATGCTGCTCCCAATGAAATCATCTTCTACCTACTTGCAAAATAGTCAATCAGATCCTGCAATAAGTTGGTATGGTTGTGGCAGCAGAAATAAAATATAATTCTGTACATAAAACATCAGTTCAGCTCTGTTCTCCATACAAGAATAACAAAGGCTTCCAAATAATATTGTCACATGGATTTGAAATTAACCATACTTTTCAAAGCATTTGCCTTGTAACTTAAGATTTAACATTTAACAGTAGCTTTAATAAAACCATTTGTGGGCATTGTAAGCAGTGTACCTGTTGCAGCAATTGCTTCAATTTCAGTATCTGGGTTTTGACAGAGGTGCAGTCATGCACCATGTGGCGCAGCGTCAGCACATCCAGCATCACAGTGTTCTCAGTCAGAGGCCGAGACGATCTCACGTGACCACTAGGAGGTCGGCAGTAACTTGCAGCCGCATGCCAATCAAAGTGGCCCACTGGAAGCTCTTGGGAAGCGGGACTCCTGAAAGAAAAAGGCCCATTATCATTTCTCACATATTATCAGAAAAATAAAACCATGAAGGTATTCCTGATTATTGAATTTCCAATGACAGTGGCTGCGTTTACAGCTGTTGGCTAATTATCGAGTTGCAGCTCTGACATTTGATGTTTTCCAGCTACAATATACGAAATGAAACCTCATCTCAGCTTTGCTCCACGCTCAGTCATCATCTGAATCCTGACAGAACACTCTTGCTTGGTGTGAAGACCAGGGTTGGGTGCCAATACCTTATGCAATACATATTACACATCATGCCAAAAAGGTTGTCCCAGTGCAGAGATTAAGATACATACATGTAAATAGGACACCAGCAATGGATTAAGGGATAAATTCTGTTTCAACAAAATGAAATTCTGAGCACCAATCTGCTGAATTGGAAGAAATTTAGCTTGGAATATCCAATTTGGAAGCTTTTTATTTTCATTCACGGTTGTGTTCAAAACTGCACAGTCTGCATTTATGCCGAGTGTTGAACAGGCTACAAGAGTCAAAATTGCCAACATTATACAATTCAAAGTGCAGATAACTGGATTTCTTCTTGCTTTATTTTTCAACACAATCAGTTGCACTCAGAACGAAAAGTAAAATTACTTTCAATTAGAGTTCTTTTGTGCATTAAATGTCATACTCATCAACCCATTCTAAATAGTGTGGCATTTTGTCCCCCTCCTTACGTTTTCTGATTTAGTTTATGATCCCACTCGAAACCTCCCACTTCCACCTCTACAACATCACCCACCTCATTTCTACTTGAACTCACTGGCTGAAATTCTCATTCAAACTTTGCCTTCAGACGTCACTGATATCCTAGCACGCCTGCCAACCTCCAAACTCCCAAATTTAAACTTAAGATCCCACACCATGTAACATTCACTGCTCTATCAGCTGATATCTATAAACCATAACATTTTCATTCCAACTCCAGAAGCTGGTGAGAGTCCAACTTGTTTTTTTTGTCATTAACAGTGCCTCCTTGCAACGCATCCTCACGTTCCACGCTGTGAATAAATTCTCTAAACTGCAGCTCTTCTCCAGCTCCTCCTTCCTTTAAGACCTTTCTTAATACCTTTTCTTTGATTTGATACTTCTGTCCTCACACCTGTGAAATGTACTTTTTGCATTAAAATGACAGAAATGCAAGTTGCTACTATTGGCAGAATTAACAATCTTTAACCATGTCTGCACTGTCTGTCTAAGAAGCTGAATTTTGTGGCAATCCTCTGCCTTTTCCATATAACTCTGCACATTGTTTCTATTTAAATAATCATCCAGTGCCGCCTTAAATGCCTCAATTGAACCTGCCTCTACCAAACTTACAAGCACTGCATTCCACTTGCTATCTGGTTCTTTTACAAATCACTCTAACCCTGTGCTGTGTGGATCTCAATCCATTTACGAGTGGGAATAGGTTCTTTTCTCCATAACTTTTACTTTCCAGATCCATGTTGAAAACTTCTCCGATCTTTCCTCATAACTGAAGTACCTCATTACTGGAATAAACAGTGATGGTGGTGGGGTAATTTAGTAAATGCAAGCCTGTGACCAGTGGTGTACCACAGGATTGGTGCTGTGACCCTTGCTGTTTGTTTTGTACATTAACGACTTGGATGCGAACGTAAGTATAATTAATAAGTTTTAGGATAACATGAAAATTGATGTTGTTGATACTGAAGAGATAATCTTAGGTTCAAATTTGATGTTGATCAGCTGGTAAACTTGGCAGAGCAATGGCAGATGGAATTCAATCCTCATTAGTGTGAGTTGATACATTTTGGGAGGTCGAATAGGGAAAGGATATACACAATGTGTGGTAGGTCCCCAACAGCAACTGAGGAACAAATGAACCTTATTGTAACATCCACTGATCCCTGAAGGTGTCAGCACAGACAATCAGGGCAATGATGAAAACATACAGGATTTTTGTCTTTATTAGACATAGTGTAGAATACAGGAGAAAGAAAGTCTTGTTGCAACTTAATAAAACATTGATTAGGCCTCAGATGGAGTATTGTGTGTAGTACTGGTTGCCACATTATCAGAACAATGTGATTGCACTGGAGAGGAGGCAAACCAGATTCACTAGGATGTTGCCTGGGGTGAAAAGTCTCATGATGACGAGAGACTGAATTGCCTGGGTTTGCCTTCCTTGGAATAGAGGAGGCTGAGACGGGATCTAAGTGAGGTATACAAACTTATGAGAGGAATAGGCAGAGTAGGTGAGAGTCTTGGTCCATATCTAAAACCTGAGGGCATAAGGTTAAGGTGAAGCAAGTCATTTAGAGGAGATGTGAGAAATAATTGTTTCACCCAGAGGGTGGTAGATATATGGAATGCGCTGCCTTAGAGGGTGGTAGGGGCATGTACTCTCGCAACTGGATGAGCACTTAAAATGCCAAGGCATAGTAGATTATGGTCAAAGAGTGTGGTGATGAAAAAACAAAGCTGATCAGGTAACATCCAAGGAGCAGGAGGATTGACGTTTTGAGCATAAGCCCTTCATCACAATTCCTGATGAAGGGCTTATGCTCAAAACTTTGACTCTCCTGCTCCTAGGATACTGCCTGACCGGCTGTGCTTTTCCAGCACCACACTCTTCGACTCTGATCTTCAGCATCTACAGTCCTCACTTTCTCATAATAGGTTATAGACCAAGTGCATATGAAATTAGTGTCATTTGGTGCTTGTAGTCGGCATAGACATGGTGGGCCAAAAAGCCTATGACTCTAAACCTCTTCTACACTCTCTACAATGCATTCACAGCATTCCCAGCTGAGGTCTAACCAGTATCCTATTAAGTTTAACATATCTTCTCTGCTCTTGTAGTCAATATCCCCAATAATGAAGCCTAGAATACTGTGTGCTTTATGAACAGCACTCTCTACCTGTCCAACAATCTTTAATGATTTATCCACATACACATCAAATCTCTCTGCTCCTGCACACATTGCTCTGCCAAGTTTACCAGCTGATCAACACCAAATTTGAACCTAAGATCATCTCTTCAGTATCATCCATTCCAATAACCTATGTCGTTTTGAAATTCTGTACAGTTCCCTCACAGTTTCCAGATTTCCCAAGTCCAGTGTCATCCGCAAACCTTGAAGCTCATCTCTGCATATCAAAATCTAGACCATATTTAATATTGTTTAATATTACAAGACAAGTTTGCCCTTAATTGTTTAAGTAGTATATCAATGAAATATTTCCAGCAGGAAGAATTTAACCCATCGTTTTGACAAACAATAAACTCTCTATCTCAACATTATGCAAGAAGAAACAGGTTTGATTGTTCACCCAGCTTCAATGAAACAATCAGGCAAAAACCACGACATTTTGTACTGGACAAAAACATCAAATCAAGAAATTACAAGGGAGAAAAGACAGACAAGTAACTTGCAATTTGGCTGCAATAGAATGCTAAAGTAAATGGGTCTTTCCAAAAAGCTGAATGAAACTTCTCAACAAAAGCTTTTTTGACATGTACAACTACAAAATTGAAATTCTAATGAAACCAATACTTGATAATTTTATTTCCTTTGAAGAAGGATGCATACTGCATCTAAATTGCATGGCTGACTCTGAAGGAAACTGGATTACAAGAACTCAGTGTCTCAGTATTATTCAGAATGCACCGACTGAAAGAAAAACTATTTTGTCTCTGGGGATAATGCTTCAAGTTGGATTGCTCCCAATGCAACAGCACAGAACAGAATCATTCCTACAGGCTATTTGCTAAATCTAATTGACTTCCCATTTCTTACAGGTCTGCTATAAAATGGTTGCTATGTCATGCTATTCAGTGATAAGGCATTAGCCTCCTGAACGACAGAAAGATTAAAATAGTGTGCACTTGGCCGAATGATTCCATCATGACACTCCATCTGTAGGAACAATTAATGTTAATATATTTATTGCAAATATTCCTCTACCTTTACAGGTAATGTGATTTAGCATAATGGAATATTGGAAAAGGCCTTTAATATTTTGACAGCATCCTTCTGATTGCCTACACAGCAGGCTTTAACTCTTTTAGCAGATTTGCTCTGCGTCATGGGCTTCTTGAAAAATATTCTGAAGTCAAGAATCTCAACATATTTTGACAGGTGAACACCACACGACAAGAGGGGTGAGTTGAATTGAATTATTCTTACTGTTCTCTTCAGCCCACAAAAGAGATGTGTTTTTTAATTTTATATTCCTTTACATTGTAAAAACAAGTGATGCTCTATTTCCCCAAGTCCTGTTTGTGAAGTTCAGATTAAAAATGACCCACAGCAAATCGTTTACAGTCAATACAAAGTGCACTTTTCATTACTGCACTCAAAAACCGGGGGAACAGTTCACACCACACATTCATATCGACTTATCAAGGAAGAAAAGAAAAACAAAAGAAGGCACAATTGTAAATTGATTAAAATTAAAGCTATTGCAATTAGTTCACACAAATTACAGAATCTAGTTGAGGTTCTTCCACACAAGCTCAGGCACATTATTGCTAATGGTGCAATGGTTAAAAATTGGGAATGTGTTCACATCACAAGGTTTTGTTATAGAAATCAGACCTTTGAGAGATATTGAGATCAGAAACATGCATTTAGTTAAAGCTGGAGCTGCTTATCCTTCTGCTATAACAAGCATACTAATAAATAAAAGTTAAAGCTGTATAATTAAAGGTGTTTCAAATAAACCAGCAATTTCAGTCATATGACTGGTGAGTCAGGTTGAGGCACGCAGCTAATAAAATGGATCTGTTAACCCTTTGTCAGAAACAATAGTGTTTTGTGGGAGATAACTGTGGAGTCAAGTAGTAATGGGTTTTGATAAACAGGTAGAGGTAGACATCTTGTCCACTAGCTTTTTATGTTGGTTTGGCTGGAATGTTCACACAATGCAAACAGTGTTACATTCCAGGTGATCAGTTCATTTTTGTCCTATTAATTGCTGGAAATTTCTGGAAACAGTCATCTTGCTCATTCTGCGGTTCAATAGCAACCAATTTAAAATCTGACTGGAGTCCAATTTTGACAAAAATAATTTAAACAACAGTATAGTTTTGTTTTTAATTAGGACTTCTGTCTTGCTGTCTTTTGGGGATTACAGTAAATTAGATCAGAAAACAGAGTTTAAAACAAAACATGTAAAAGACATGAGATTTTTTTTTCCAAAAATACCATTTAACCATTGTCATAACTAGACTATTGTCCTTTAAATGTAATCAAGTTCTGTTCCTAGAAACAACAGAAGTTGGAGAGTAATGATTATTTTGAAGTAAGGTGAACAGCAAGGTTTTGTCAGAATCTGGGTAATGGATAGAAGCAAGCACAGCAAATTTAGCTTTCCAATGCTTCTGTGTCAATATCCAAGGTATAGATTTGGAAAAGACAGTTCTTAATTTATCCATGACTGGACTGACAGGATTTGATTGACATACCAGATAATCCTGAGCAGGTCATGCAGACAGAAAAAGATGATTTTGTCCTTTTAAGTTCCTTTTTCTGTACTAGAAACTATCTTTTATACAGACAGCAGTATCAATCCCAAGTTTGTGAAACCTCAACAAGACCCAAATTCACTCACTGTCACTTGCATCTAATCCTGACTGATGCACGGCTGGTCTCTCCAGCAAACATGATGACTCCAGATCGACAATTTTTGAAATCATTGACATACTCTGTTCGACATGTTATATGCACAATGCAAGTATCCAAATCAATGCACACTCTATCCTAACTTTGGAAAACTCAAGCAAACAAATCTCAGTCAAGTTACTAACATTATGCTTTCAGTCTGCAAAATATCTGTTGTTTATTACCCCTAGTTCCAAACATCATCAGAACCACCGCTGCCAATCCCACCTTGCTATGGAATCCACAATTAGATACTTGAAGAGGCAATGGTGTGGTAGTAACAACACTGGACTAGCAATTCAGAATTTCAGGCCAATGTTCTGGATACATGGCTTTGAATTCCACCATAACAGATGGTAATATATTAATTATTTTTAAAAATAAATTTGTATCAAAGAGCTGGCCTGAAAGTGACTATGTAATAGTCAATTGTAAAAATGCATCTGGCCCTAATGTCCTTTAGGGAAGGAAATCTGTCATCCCTAGTTAACATTGAACATCTTTTGGGACTTTAAAGTCAGCAAATTCCTTTTGAGATGTTGTCACTGTCATAAAGTTTGAAACCGCTGGTTAATTCCCTGAAACTCCTGAGCTAACATCATTGCACCACAAAGACTGAAATGCTTCACAGGCAAGACCTCCTAGCTTCTAAGGGACTGTGAAATTGAGCAGGAAATACATTTTTGCTCAAACTGCTCATCTCCCATTAACATATGAAAAATAGAAAATTGCTCCAGGATATTGGATTAAATTATTGACAAAACTAATACTGTTATATTAAACATATTTAGTCATTATAGTATTGGCAAGATTAATGTAAAGTTCTAAAATGAGAAAACAGCACGCATTGACACAGAAAAGGAAACAGCATCTTGACTGCCACTAAGGTAACAGTTGGATGTGTGCATCATTCAAAACAACTTGTATGATAATACTATTGGTTTAAGAGGTGTATTATGTCATTTTTTTATGTAGCGAGGTTGAGGCAGAGGCAATGAGCAGTCCATTTCAAGCGAATAAAGTAAAAAGCATGTGAGGCCTTGGTTTTGTTTTAATAAGTTAAAACAGTAGAAGCAGCATGAATGGGTGGAGTCAGGCTGCCACTGAAACAGGGTTTCAGTTTCAGCAGTTGTTGGGTTTTGAAGTTGGCTGTGGAAGAGGTTACATCTCTCTGGTACTTTAAATGCTTTACTTCTCTCTCTGCTGCCAGGATTGTATATGAGACAATTGGTTTTACCAACTTTGCCTTTGCCAAGGGTGTGTTCATGGGATGTTACTACAATAGAACAGTTGCTGTTTAGCAGATAAATAATCTATTAATCTGTTAAATGCTCCAATAGAGTCCAAGTTATACCAATTCTTCTCTCTTCTGTTTCCATTTTAACTGGGGGGTAAAAATAAAACGTATCTTGCTTAAAGACAAGTAGTGAGACCAATCGAATTGCATCTGGAACACAGAACCTTACACTTGCCTTCAAATAAGATAAAAGTTAGGATCAAGGCTATCTCCTTGATATATTTGCAGGGGGGTTTGGTCTGGTCCATAACACTTGCCTGTTATGAAACATTCTCAGGCATTCTGAAAAGGTTACTTGCATTGCCTTTGTAACACATTCTGTCATCTGTCTTTTACAATGTCCCATTAACAGCAAGGATCTCAACCTGCTCTTTCATATCAGAACATGCAGAGATAATTGGTTTATGTTGCAGGAAATGAACTATATGTTAGAATGCTTTATAACCATGTTTTAGCAAATCCTAAATAGGTGAAGGACCGTTTTGGTTTTATTACATTTAAATATAAACCAATGATTCCGCTAGCTTGCAGCTTAATATTTTAAACTGCACATTTCAGGAGCATAAAGACAAAATTACTTGCACTATGACCACAGCAACTGTGTGCAGCACAATGGGAGAATTAAGCCACATTAAAAATATCTTTGCCCCAAATCTACTGTTACTGAGCACTGGTCTTACCAGTGAGACCCACATCTTCAAATGAAATAAAGAAAAATATTTTCACTTCCATCACACTCTAAGATCTTTGGAACAGAAACTGCACCATCACCTTCACCACTGAAAATGCTTAATATGAAAAAAAGGAATAATCTCAATATAAGCACTTCCCCCTTGTATTTATTTATATGAAGGTATAAAATCTGATGACTAAAAGGAGATATTGGCAATTCAATTGTTGTTTTTATGTGCATTCCCAGAGAGATGCCAGATACAGATGCCTCTAAAATGATTGAAAGGGACATTAAGCGAGTCTGGAAATAATCTGATATATTGCCTCAGCTGCAATTGGCCAAGCCAGTAAAAATAAACAGGGCAATTGCCAATCAGCATCAATAGTCAACAGCCAACACCAAATCCACAAGAGACTGGCCTCTGACTAGCTACTGCAAGAACCAGTATAAAATTAGACCTAGCCCAAAGTCTAATAAATCTTTGAGAGAAAGTGACGGCTGCAGATACTGGAGATCAGAGCTGAAAATGTGTTGCTGGAAAAGCGCAGCAGGTCAGGCAGCATCCAAGGAACAGGTGCCCTTCCTGAAGAAGGGCTTATGCTCGAAACGTCGATTCTCCTGTTCCTTGGATGCTGCCTGACCTGCTGCGCTTTTCCAGCAACACATTTTCAGCAAAGTCTAATAAAGTCTACATGGAGATAGGACTCCAGGTACATCATGCTGACTCTCTAAATATTATAAATTGGACAGTATGGGTAAGTTAGTACACTCCTAACTCCTATAGTGCAGCAGGGCCTTAAAAATGTCTTAATCTAAAGTGGAATGGGATTAGAATTGTACCTACAATTACTTCACTATTAACTTTCCAACCTCCATGCTGTCACTCTGATGTTTAAGGGGCTCTCTTCCCATTGAAGAGTTAAAAGGTCCTCTTGGAGAAAGTGAGGACTGCAGATGCTTAAGATCAGAGTTGAGAGTATGGTGTTGGAAAAGCACAGCAGGTCAGGCAGCATCTGAGAGTCAACATTTCGGGCATGAGTTGAGGAAGAGTTTATGCTCGAAACACTGATTCTCCTCGGATGCTGCCTGGCCAGCTGTGCTTTTCTAGCACCACACTTTTTGACTCTGATCTCAAGCATCTGCAGTCCTCACTTTCTCTTGAAAGTTCCTCTTCAGTGGTTGGCTTAATTGCTTGGATGGCCAGATTGTGATGCAGAGTGATGCCAATAGCATGGCTTCAGTTCCAGCACCAACTGAGATTGCCATTAAGGAAACTTCTTCTCAATGTCTCCTGTCACCTAAGGCATTAACCCTCGGGTTAAACCACCACCAGTTGGCTCTCTCTCTCTGATGAGGGAATAGCCTTATGGTCCAGCAAGACTATAGCGATTTTACCTTTTATCGCCCATATCCAGCACCAAAATTTTTCTAAAGGTTTCCTACATTTGTAACATGGCTCTTCTATTAAAAAACTGTTGAGATTTCCATTACTTTTGGCAATGCTTGTATTGCACACACAATTAGAAAGCTTTGCCCAACCAATTATTAATCAATTCTACATTTCTGTTTGATTTCTGCAGCTGAGAATAACAGAATTGTTGGCTCAGAGAATGCTTGCAAACATCATTAAGAAGTACAGTTTTGCTGCTCTGTCAACAAAATATCAGGATTGTCAACGTCTCAGGATTGTCAATGTAAAGAAAAAAGGTAGAGGAAGAAACAATATGTCTTAGGCAACACTACTTTTGTTTTAATGGTAAACTGTTCCCATGACTGCACTGCATTCTACAGGGCCTTGGTGAGATCACACCTGGAGTGATGCGTGCAGTTTTGGTCTCCTTTTCTGAGGAAGGATGCTCCTGATGACCAAGGAATCCAGAACCAGGAGTTCGAGTTGAAGGTTTTGGGTGGGCCAATTACGACTGAGATGAGGAGAAATATCTTCACCAGAGAGTGGTGAGCCTGTGGAATTCTCTGCCACAGAAAGCAGTTAAGGCCAAAATATTTAATGTTTCCAAATAGGTGTTAGGTATCATTTTTAGGGCTAAAATATTGAAAGATATGAGGAGAAAGCAGGAACAGGGGACTGAGTTGGATGATCAGACATAATCGTGCTGAATAGCAGAACACGCTTAAAGGGCCAAAGAACAAAGAAAATTTACAGCCCAGGCCCTTCAGCCCTCCAAGTCTGAGCTGATCCAAATCTGCTATCTAAACCTGTTGCCCAATTCCTAAGCATCTGTATCCCTTTGCTCCCCACCTACTCAACTGTCCAGACGCATCTTAAATGAATCTACCGTGCCTGCTTTTACCATCTCTGCTGGCAATGCGTTCCAGACGCTCACCACCCGCTGTGTGAAATACTTGCTGCATGTATCCCCCTTAAATTTTTCACCTCTCACCTTGAAAGCATGACCTCTCGTTATTGAATCCTTCACCTTGGGAAAAAGCTTGTCTCTGTCCACCCTGTCTATACCCTTCGTAATTTTGTAAACCTTAATCAGGTTCCCCCCCCCCAATCTCCTTTTTTCTAATGAAAACAAACCTAACCTACTCAACCTCTCTTCCATTCCAGGCAACATCCTCGTAAACCTTCCCTGCACCCTCTCCAAAGGATCCACATCCTTTTGGTAACGTGGCGACCAGAACTGTACACAGTATTCTAAATGTGGCCGAACCAATGTCTTCTACAATTTTAACACGACTTTCCAGCTCTTATACTCAATACCCTGTCCAATGAAGGCAAGCATACCATATGCCTTCTTGACCACTCTATCCACCTGTGCAGCAACCTTCAGGGTACAAAGGACCTATTCCCATTTCTATTTTCTATCTTTCTTTAAAAAATTTATTGTCTCATCTAATGAAATGTGTAAAAATATACATCAAACCAGAAGTAAATGTTGTTTCTTGATATAAAATAAATTTAGGGCTAGTTTGGTTTTAGATCTTTAAAAGGTTACATTATTGAATTCCGTGAGGTAATGCTTCTTTTCAAGAAAGCTGGTAACGGAATATAAATGCAACATTCACATCATTTAAATATCTTCGGTTCAGTCTACAGAAGTGATACAACTAAATTTGAAACAGTTTAATGTTTATTTCTTTAATTTTATTCAGAAGAAATAAACTGACTTGAGTAGGTATACTTACGGTTTAAGTATTCACATGATGATGAGTATGGGTTTAGAAAGCCACTAAATTTTAACGGAGTGGCACATTAATTATAGAGAAATAAATTCTTCAGCCGCATAATTGCTCATTTTTACTGATTTGAACCTATGTTGCTTATTAGATATTCATAAGGATAGAATAGGTTGACAATAAATGCATTACAACCTGCATTAAAATCAGTTAAGTACTTTGGAACTCGTGTCAAACTTATACAGTAGGAAACCTGGCAGCCGAATCGCGTAGAGCAAAGTTCTACAATGTTGATGACCAGATAATATATTTAAAGCTCGTTGAAGGATAAATGTTTGCCATGAAACAGGGGGAAAGCCATGAGGCCACAGGATCGAGGAGAAGGAGTTCATTCAGCCAGCTATGTATAATCCTTCACTCAATGAGCTCATGGCTGATCTGATCATTCTCAGCTCCACTTTCCTGCCTTTTCCCTGCAACCTTGATTATTTACTGATTAAAAATCTGCCTTTCTCAGACTTGAATATAATTAAAGACTCAGCCTTAACAGTCCTCTGCGGTAAAGAATTCTACACATTCAATTACATTTTGAGAGAAGAAATGCCATCTCCTTTCTTGCTTAAATGGGAACCCCTTACTTTGAGATTATGCCCTCTGGTCCGAAAACTCTCCTACAAACAAGATGAATCGCTTAGCACCTACCCTATCAAGCCTCTAAGAAGCACGATCATTTAAAAAAGTGCCATAACATCATTTATACCCACCTTAGAAGACAGAAGTGTCTCATTTATTGTCATAAAATTGAGCCTTTGCAGCATTTGTTCCCTCAGCACTGATTTTCCAACATTACAGTATTCCCTCAGCTTTGCACTTCCAACAAATTGCAGTGTTCCCTCAGCACTTCCCCACAGAGTAAATTTTCTTCAGGTACTGCTTTTTGACAGCAGCTTTCTTTGATTATTCTCCCTCCAATAATGCAGCACTCCCTCAGCAGTTCCACTCCAACACTCCTGCAGTGCTGCCTTCTGACAGTCCAACTGTCTTTCACTCCTGTCTCCCGCCAACAGTACAGCACACCATCTACTCATTGCTGTTCCTCTGACAGTGCAGTGGTTCCTCACAACCGTTCCTCAAATGTTAATTGCTCAAGGTATAAAAGCAGAGAAGTGTTGCTGCAATGTACAAGGCATTGGAGTATTGTATACAGTCTTGGTCTCCTTACTTGAGGCCAAGTGTATCAGATGAGGTTCACTAGATTGATTCCAAAGATGAGGGGTTGTCTTATGAAGAGAGGTTGAGCAGATTAATCCTTTACTCCCCAAAGAATGAAACGAGATCTAACTGAGGTAGATAAAATATTGAAGGCGATTGACAAAGTAGATGCAAAAAGGGTGTTCCTATGAAAGAATGAGAGGTCACAATTTTAGGAAAAGGGGAAGCAGATTTAAAACAGAGCTGAGGTGAAGTTTGTTCTCTCACAGGTTCATGAACCTGTGGAATTTAGTGCCCCAGGGCATGGTGGGTAGTGGAAGATTGAGTAAATTTAAGGTGGGCATGGTCTAATTTGCAATTAATAAAGGGCTGAAGAGGTATGCCAGGAAAGTGGAGTTGAGGCGGAGATGAGGTCAGGCATGATAGTATTCGAATCACAGAATCCCTACAGTGTGGAAGTAGGCTATTTAGCCCATCAAGACCACTCTGACCCTCCAAAGAGTATCCCACCCATACCTACCCCTACCCTATCCCTGCAACCCTGCAATCCCCATAGCTAGCCTACCGAGCCTACACGTCCCTGGACACTAAGGGGCAATTTAGCATAGCCAATCCATTTAACCTGAACATTTTTGGACTGTGGGAGGAAACCCATAGGAAGCCCACACAGACATGGGGAGAATGTGCAAACCCCACAAAGACAGTCACCCAAGGATGGAATTGAACCCGGGTCCTTTGTGCTGTGAGGCAGCAGTGCTAACTACTGAGCCACTGGGCCACAGCTCAAGGGGGCTGAATGGCCTACTCCTTCCTGTTCCTAGTTCTTATGTTCTGTGACAGAGCAATGTTCCTTCAGTATCGATCCCATCCCGTACTAATATGGCACACACTTAGAAGTAATATTGATGTAAAATATAACAACACTTTTGACAAAAATGCATTGTGAGCTGGTCAGGCATCTTAACCCAAAGCTTAAAATTTGCTCAAGAGAACATGTTCTTCAAGAGTTATAAGGTAAGTTGCCCAAACAGTTAACACATAGAATTTGTTTCATACATGTCCTGAAATTACTGCAGCTCAATCAGTGCCTCAGAAGTAAGGGAAACCAAGTGAAAAAGCTTGTCTTTCGATCATGACTTTTACTGAGGAATTTCACATGCAATGCAGAGCTGCTAAGCTATATTCCTGCCAAATACAGCAACCATTCTGCAAACTGCAAGGTCCCACAAACACTGATGAGATGATTGAGCAGTTTAGCTAAAGTGTGCACGTGAACACAGACCAAAGTCTTGGATTAACATTTTGTTTTAAAAATAGAGCATCTGGCATAAAGCATTCCCAAACTGTTGTGGTGCTGTTAACCTAGATTAAGTGTCCAAAGTCCTGTATTGGATTGCCCACATGAATAATTAACAATGAGGTGCTTACTTCATTTAATGTAATCACGAATACAATTAGTTGCTGAAGATTTTGACTCAGTAATCATTATGATGTACATTTTAGGACAAAAGATGCTAAATTATGATAAATGACCTGGTATTGTCCCATCAGTACTCAAAGGGATCGCAATTCCAAAATCTGGAATAAGATGGGTAGTGCTGAAGTATATTAATATTTGAGGTTTGCACTTTGTTACTTGCAGTGGCAAACCAAGAATTACAAATAAGAACTCCCTTTTCCCATCTTTAATAAAATAGTATGTGTCACCAGAATGATGCATTGTTTGCAGATAAAACACGCTGGGTTAAATGATCCCGTAGATCTCAAATACAAGAAAACAATGTTTGTAATTTGGACAGAATGCACTTGGATTATCTACCAACAGATTAGACTGCTCACGTAGAGAATAAAATCTAACTTTTTTTAAACAATATCACTAAACATTTTTGGAAAAGAAAGGATAGAAAGGGAACAGGTGGTGATCATTCCCACCATTAAGCTTACTATGCCATTTGTGATCATGGGTGATAGGGAAAAAATAACCAGCTACTTATTTCATAGAGGCACTTATAGCATAGAATGGGACCATTTGGCCCACTGAGCCCATTCTGGCTATGGAACAGGGAACGGTCTGTCCCATTCCCTCACTTGATCACTGTAGTGCTGCAAGTTCATTTTCTTTAAGTGCCGATGCAATCTCCTTTTGAAATCATTGATTGTTTTCACTCCCACTACTCTCATGGGCAGCAGCTTTTAAGTTATTACCATTTTAGCAGAATATCCCCCACCTTTTGATCCTAATCTTGCAACTAAAACCTCTATTTCTGGAATTCTGCACCTTCTTAAGGTCCTTCACATCGTTCCTCACGTGGAGTGACCAAAACTAGATACAATACTCTATCTGGGACCTAACCAGGACTTCAGAGGTTCAGCATAACTTCCTTACTTTGTACTCCCTTTTTTTTACTCAAGGGTGGTGAATGTGTTACCTATGAATACATTTAAAGCTGGGATAGATGGGTTTCTGATCTCTCAAGGAATGGAGGAATATGGGAGTGGCCAGGTAAGTGGGGTTGAAGCCCAAGATCAGCTTTGATCATGCTAAATGGCAGAGCAGGCTGGACAGGCCATATGGTTTCCCCCATTCAATCCCTCTTCATGGCACCCAACATCTCATTTGCTTTGTGTGACCATTCTTTTGCCATATGACCCCATCCTTCTGCCAAAATGCATCACTTCTATATTAAAGTCCACCTACCACAGGTTGGCCATTCTGCTAACCTATCCACGTCCTCTTATCGGCCATCAGTATCTTCCTCATTATTACTTCTCCAAGTTTTGTACTGCTACATTTTGAAATTTTATTGTTTTCCAATTCAAGTCAGTTTCATGTAAAGTCACCATAGCCCTGCTGGGCCATAGGCTGACCTCTCAGTAGACAGAGGCGACTGGTGGTGAATTTAACCTGAGGGCCACAATGCCTCAGATAAAGGAAGGGGTTGAGAAGGAACAGACCTTCATGACAACCTCAGCCAGTGCAGGAATTGAACCTACACAGTCAGTGTTATTCTACGTTGCAAACCATCCAACCAACTGAGCTAATTGACTCCCACAATTTATGCACCAGTTCCTATAACAGCATTTTATTCCTTTCCATTATTTAAGAATATTCAGATTTGTCTAAAGCTTTATCAGTATTACTACAACTAAATAATGTTTCTCAACTCCTCTGGCACCTGAAAGACCTTTTTCCTCAGTAGCTTATTCAAAACGTCTTTGTAAGTCACAGGTAGATAGGATAGTGAAGAAGGCGTTTGGTATGCTTTTCTTTATTGGTCAGATTATTGAGTACAGGAGTTGGGAGGTCATTATGCGGCAGTACAGGACATTGGTTAGGCCACTGGTGGAATATTGTCTGCAATTCTGGTCTCCTTCCTATTGGAAAGATGTTGTGAAACTTGAAAAGGTTCAGAAAAGACTTACAAGGATATTGCCAGGGTTGGAGGATTTGAGCTATAGGGAGAGGCTGAACAGGCTGGGGCTGTTTTCCTGGAGCGTCGGAGGCTGAGGGGTGACCTTATAGAGGTTTACAAAATTATAGGGGCATGGATAGGGGATCAGGGAGTCCAGAACTAGAGGGCATAGGTTTAGGGTGAGAGGGGAAAGATATAAAGGGGCAACCTTTTCACACAGAGGGTGGTACGTGTATGGAATGAGCTGCCAGAGGAAGTGGTGGAAGCTGGATTAACTGCAACATTTAAGAGGCATTTGGATGGGTATATGAACAGGAAGGGTTTGGATGGATATGGGCCAGGTGCTGGCAGGTGGGACTAGATTGGATTGGGATATCCTGTCAGCGTGGATGGCTTGACTGAAGGATTTGTTTCCATGCTGTACATCTCTAAGACTCTATGTCAGATTGTACTCATGGACTGGAACAAGCTCATATTTGCAATTAATTACTGAATAAGTTAATTAAAGAGGGAAATGTTCACAATATTATGGAAAGATGCTTCATTATACTGATCTCTCTTAGAGGTGAAGAGGTCCATGCTTAGAAACACATCAAGAATAATGTTTGTTTCTTTATGTTTAACTAATAATCAGTTTATTGGAATCACTCATAATTAACAACTGCTTGGAACAAGATAAAATCAGAATACCAAGGATTCATAGACTAGACAATCTAATGGCAAAACATGGAGAATGCTGAACAGGTTGGAGAACAACAAACCTGGACTAATTTGAATCAGCGTCCCTCATTCATGTAAATCAGCTACACTTTATGATTGAACACTTGCCAGTAAAATACTGGAAAGATATACAATTGTTTGTGCAGTTATTTCTCCTATGGTAGATCCACAGATTTATTCGTAAAGGTACAAGATCAATAGTGTCTGGTGTGATTTAGCAGTAGCGTGTTCAATGAGCTTATCAGTGTGATAACTGTCTTAACTCATTGTATCAAAAATCCCATTACTCAATATTCTTAAAATTAGAATTATTGCAAAATAGCTCTGACTTCTATCTGCCTGTCATCACTTGATATTCTGTTGCCAAGCAGCAAGAATATTATATACAGAAGTATATTTTTAATACAAAATCTTTGAGATCCATTTGCTGAAATAATTAATTTGATCAGACCCTTTGAATGTCATCAATGCCCCTTACATTCACTGTGCACTCACATTCAATTTAGTATCACCTTGAAGCTGACTTGCCTTCAAATCAACACAAAGTAATTTAAGTACTTTGCACAATTGTGTATCATGAACTGATTTTGTAATAATTTATTATTTACCATTAAGGTAATGTAAACAGGGGACCAGAGCAGTTTCTTTAAAAATTGTGTGGCCTATAAAGGGAAGGAGGTTTAGTTACTCAAAGCTCTTGTGTACTTTCAGCTTTGATAAGACTAACTGCAAACTATTTGAGAACATCATAAGTTCCTGAATTGAGATCATAACTATGTAACAAATAAACCAGACTATATTATACTCAAAATGTTTTTAGTATGTGAATACCACTGTATTCATCACCATTTTCAATAAATTATGTTGCTTTGCTTTTAAATTTGTTGTGAAATCTTACACATCCAATGAGATTCGGCAGATGCAACACAAAGATCGCTTGCAAACTCTCACACTTGCTTTCTCCTGAACCATTGTTGCCCTGCAGACTTTTACAAATGCTGTTAAAAATGTTGATTGCTAGTTTTATACCTGAAAAGTTTTAGCTGTAGCAGGGATTTACCTCTGTTTTGTAACTATATAAAATCTTAGTACTTTAACACCTTGATTACAGTTTATCTTTGCAGCAGATCCTGCTGTACCCAAAGACTGTGGGCTAGGTACAGACTGGTATTTGAAGTCAATGGTGTAGAAAGAGAGGAGCTCATGCCAGGCACCTTTCATTGCCACGGATTTGTAACATGGAGATCATTGCGCCTTTTGCCACAGATCACTGCAAACCATGATTGCTATTATGGCAGAAGAAATGCACAACATCAATCCTGATAGTACGTCTGTGGACACATCATATATCATGCAGCCGAGATGCACAGCTTAAACTCCCATTCTCCTTCAGAGGAGCTAAGTGAATTGTAAGCAGAGGGCAGTGATAAATCTCTGTTCAGCGCTTCCCAACTGTAAGGTAACTTTATAAGGAGGGTCATGTATTAGAATGATTTATGGAGCCATCAACGTGAACAACAGGATCAAAATGTTCCTTGCCAAGAAGGTCACGACAAAACATTTGGAACATTTTAATAAAAGCTAAAGATATGATGAACAAAATATTTTTGAACTGAAAAGCTTAGGCATTGATACCTATTTCATCAGATCGAGAGTTGACTTCCATTCCTCAGGCATTAACTTCAAGTAAATTACTATTAGCAGTCAAAAAGTGTAAAATATTATAATCAGTTAGACTGGATATCTGAAAATAGATTCATTGTCAACCAGCTGAGATTTCTTTCATTGGAATTGTTTGTTTTCACAAAGAGTTTCCTATTGGAACTCAAACTAGAACTCAATGCCCATCAGGTGATCGAAGCAGAGACAGAGACAAGCAATGGTTTCAAAAGATAATTGAATAAACATTTGAGGGGATAATAAAAAACTTGGAAGTTTTTGGGGATTTGGAACTAGAGGGTCATTCTAAAGAGAGCCAATATATACTCAACAGGCCAAATGGCTTCATTCCAAATAGCAATAACTCAACAACAATCCTTTCTTACTTTCTTAAATGCCATTAAGTTCTGTTGTGTACATGCCATATTTTCTGTTACTTGGCTTTTTGTGATGTCCAATCAGCCCATACTACCAAAGATAACTTTGAAATTCATAGAAACTTCAAACTCAAATATTCTAAAAAATTTAGGGTGTAGGTTTGCTCGCTGAGCTGTAGGTTTGATATCCAGACGTTTCATTACCTGGCTAGGTAACATCATTAGTGGTGAACTCCAAATGAAGCGAAGCTGTTGTCGCCTGCTTTCTATTTATATCTTTCTCCTGGATGGGGTTCCTGGGGTTTGTGGTGATGTCATTTCCTGTTCGTTTTCTGAGGGGTTGATAAATGGTATCTAGATCTATGTGTTTGTTTATGGCGTTGTGGTTGGAGTGCCAGGCCTCTAGGAATTTTCTGGCATGTCTTTGCTTAGCCTGTCCCAGGATAGATGTGTTGTTCCAGTCGAAATGGTGGGTTTTTTCCTCCGTGTGTATGGCTACGAGGGAGAGAGGGTCATGTCTTTTTGTGGCGAGCTGGTGTTCGTGTATCCTGGTGGCTAACTTTCTTCCTGTTTGTCCTACATAGTGTTTGTGGCAGTCCTTGCATGGAATTTTATAGATGACGTTGGTTTTGTCCAATGGGATGTACTGGGTCTTTTAAGTTTGTTAGTTTTTGTTTGAGAGTGTTGGTGGGTTTGCGTGCTACTAGGATTCCGAGGGGTCTTAGTAGTCTGGCTGTCATTTCTGAAACTTCTTTGATGTATGGTAAGGTGGTTAGGGTTTCTGGCTGTGTTTAATCTGCTTGTCGTGGTTTGTTCTGGAGGAATCTGCGCAGTGTATTTTTTGAGTATCCGTTCTTCTTGAATACGTTGTGTAGGTGGTTCTCCTCTGTTTTCCGAAGTTCATCTGTGCTGCAGTGTGTGGTGGCTCATTGGAATAGTGTTCTGATACAGCTTCGTTTGTGTGTGTTGGGATGGTTGCTGGTGTAGTTAAGTATTTGGTCAGTGTTTGTCGGTTTTCTGTATACGCAGAATATGTAGTTCTCCGTTGTCTCCTGCTTTTTTTATTTATATCTTTCTCCTGGATGGGGTTCCTGGGGTTTGTGGTGATGTCATTTCCTGAGGGGTTGATAGATGGCATCTAGATAGAACATAATACATAGAAGAATACAGCGCAGTACAGGCCCTTTGGCCCTCGATGTTGCGCCGATCCAAGCCCACCTAACCTACACTAGCCCACTATCCTCCATATGCCTATCCAATGCCTGCTTAAATGCCCATAAAGAGGGAGAGTCCACCACTGCTACTGGCAGGGCATTCCATGAACTCACGACTCAGTGAGTAAAGAATCTACCCCTAACATCTGTCCTATACCTACCACCCCTTAATTTAAAGCTATGCCCCCTCGTAATAGCTGACTCCATACGTGGAGAAAGGTTCTCACGGTCAACCCTATCGAAACCCCTAATCATCTTGTACACCTCTATCAAGTCACCCCTAAACCTTCTTTTCTCCAATGAAAACAACCCCAAGTGCCTCAGCCTTTCCTCATACGATCTTCCTACCATACCAGGCAACATCCTGGTAAACCTCCTCTGCACCCGTTCCAGTGCCTCCACATCCTTCCTATAGTATGGCGACCAAAACTGCACACAATACTCCAGATGTGGCCGCACTAGAGTCTTATACAACTGCAACATGACCTCAGGACTCTGGAACTCAATTCCTCTACCAATAAAAGCCAGTACGCCAGATCTATGTGTATGTTTATGGCAATGTGTTTGGAGTGCCAGGCCTCTAGGAACTCTCTGGCATGTCTTTGCTTAGCCTGTCCCAGGATAGATGTGTTGTCCCAGTCGAAATGGTGGATTTTGTTTCATCCGTGTATAGGGCTACGAGGGAAAGAGGGTTGTGTCTTTTTGTGGCTAGCTAGTGTTCGTGTATCCTGGTGGCTAACTTTCTTCCTGTTTGTCCTACATAGTGTTTGTGGCAGTGTTTGTGGCAGTCCTTGCATGGAATTTTGTAGATGACATTGGTTTTGTCCATGGGTTGTACTGGGTCTTTTAAGTTTGTTAGTTTTTGTTCTCCATTGTCCGTTCTTTCGACTGTGACGTCCAGGAATTCGAGTTTGTTGTTGGTTTCTTCCTCTTTGGTGAACCTTATACATGTGAGGGTGTTGTTGATGATGTTAAATGTCGCTTCTATCTTGTTTTGTTTTGTGATGACAACGGTGTCATCGACGTAGCGGACCCAGATTTTTGGTTTGATGATTGGTATGGCTGTTTGTTCTAGTCTTTGCATTACCGCTTCTGCTATGAATCCAGATAGCGGAGATCCCATGGGTGTGCCGTTGGTTTGTTTGTAGATTATGTTGTTGAAGGTGAAGTGGGTGGTGAGGCACAGGTCCACTAGCTTCATGATATTTTCGTTGGTAATGTGATTGATGGTGGTTGGGGTGTGTGTGATGGTCTCTTCTAAAAGTGTGGTAAGTATTTCCTTTGCCAGGTTGATGTTGATGGAGGTGAACAATGCTGTTACGTCGAATGAGATCATTGCTTTGTCTTCCTCTATTTTGGTGTTTTTGATGATTTTTAGGAATTCCTGGGTGGAGTGGATGGAGTGCTGTGACTCTTCGACTAGTTATTTCAGTCTTGCGTGTAGTTCTTTGGCCAGTCTTTAAGTTGGTGTTCCGGGTAGTGAGACTATAGGTCTGAGGGGGGCTCCAGATTTATGGATTTTTGGTAGTCCGTAAAATTGTGGGGTGTTGGTCCCGTTGGGTTTCATTTTCTGGAATTCCGTCTTGTTTAATTGTCCGGAATTGTGTAATTTTCTTAGGAGATATGGAATTTTGTTTCCTAGTTGTGAAGTCGGGTCTAGTGCCACCTGTTGGTGGGTGTTGGTGTCTGCGAGTAGTGCATTGGCTTTCTCGAGGTAGTCCCTTCTGTTCAGGATGACTGTGAGCTGACCTTTGTCTGCAGGTAATATAACGATGTTTTTGTCTTTTTTGAGGTTTTCAAGGGCTTTTCCTAACCCTAACCACCTTACCATACATCAAAGAAGTTTCAGAAATGACAGCCAGACTACTAAAACCCCTTGGAATCCTAGTAGTACACAAACCCACTAACACTCTCAAACAAAAACTAACAAACTTAAAAGACTCAGTACAACCCATGGACAAAACCAACGTCATCTACAAAATTCCATGCAAGGACTGCCCCAAACACTACGTAGGACAAACAGGAACAAAGTTAGCCACCAGGATACACGAACACCAGCTCGCCACAAAAAGACACGACCCTCTCTCCATCGTAGCCCTATACACAGATGAAAACAAAACACCATTTCGACTGGAACAACACATCTATCCTGGGACAGGCTAAGCAAAGACATGCCAGAGAATTCCTAGAGGCCTGGCACTCCAACCACAATGCCATAAACAAACACATAGATCTAGATGCCATCTATCAACCGCTCAGAAAATGAACAGGAAATGACATCACCACAAACCCCAGGAACCCCATCCAGGAGAAAGATATAAATAGAAAGCAGGAGACAACAGCTTCGCTTCACTTGGAGGTCGCCACTGATGATGTTACCTAGCCAGGTAATGAAACGTCTGGATATCAAACCTACAGCTCAGCGAGCAAACCTACACCCTAAACCTCAACCTGAGCTACAAACCTTCACAAACACTCTAAAAAATACTTTTTTGCAGTCATAACAATATTGGCTAATGTCAGCACAGGTACACTCCAAATGTTGAACTACAATCAACTAGTGTTAATATTTCCAGACTCTATTAGAGAAAACTCCAAATGCAGTTGAATACTAAATGTCAGGAATTATTTTGGAATATGTGACATTTTATAATTAGTTTTTAAAAACTAAAGCTGTCCCGTTTCTTCCTCCATCAGAGAATATTGCTGTCTATTTTTAACTAGTTAAACAAATAATTTTGTTCATTATACAAAATATTTCTAAATGCTGAGATGAATATTCTTTATTGGATTGAAGATCAAACAGAAATCTCTGATGGTTGACATCCAAGACAACTTCTTCATATTTCTGAATTCACAGCAATTATAGGTCAAACTGATTACAGTTTTCATTATGTGCAGTCAATAGTTAGGTCACAGAATAATCTATAATGCTACACAATTGCTTGCATCCAACACATTTCATAGAGCGAAAGCATATGCAAACATCTTATTTTCCATTCTATTTTCTAACCTCAATAAATTGTCCCAAGGACAAGAAACAAAATTTACAGGCAATTAAATATTATGACAGGAAGGACCAGCTTAAGGGGTTTTGATGCCCTAGCAGACCATGACTATAGCAGCCACCATCCCACCTTCAATGTTGGGAAAAATAAGTATGGTTACCTTCAAAAATTCACTTCCTCACTCCTATCTAATTTGGCGCTCCTTAAAACCTGGTACAGTCGGTGACAGCCCAGTTCACTGTAAGATCGGGTCAGCCCTGACAACTGTGTTTAAGATTACTTGTAATTAACTGAGAGGTGAGGTGGCTCAACAGAACAAACTTTGATGCAAGCCTCGCACTATATCCCCGACAGCACTGAAGTCTGGTTTTGTAGGCAGGATATTTTGAAACTGACCATAATTGCATCAAGGTTTGAATTTCTATAAAGAAAAGATAATGAAGATTCTTATCACTGTTTTCATTGATAAGTACCATCTGCCTTAATTAAATATTAAGAAAGTTGTGAAAGTACCAAATTCACAAAGTGACAATAGATCACAACCAGACGCAGAAGATACCCATCAATTAACAAGTTTTATCGACAGTAATTTCCTGTTGGTAAGCAACTTGCGTACTTCATTATGTTCTCCTAACCCAAAGAAAATCAGGAAAAAAAAATCAAAGTTTTGTTCTGAAATTGGTTTTTGACTTTGTAAATTATTTAATTCTTCCATAAGATATTTGAATCATGACTGCAGCCAGCACTTTTGTTGAGATGATGCTGGGAGCTAACTTTTTGAAGCTCTGCAAATTATGGTTTTCTTATCCCCTCACATTTGATGCTACAAGTAACTTCCCTCAATAACAGAAACCTCAAAATGATACTGTTATATGTCAATGGGCTATAATTATACAGATAGTTCTTCTGTAACACAATGGTTGTGTTCTTGTGCAACCCCATATTATAGAAAATCACACTTTAGAAACTGTGCTTCAAGTGTTGGTGATGTAATTGCTTTACAGCCAACACACGCTTTAGAAATAGTGTACCCAATTTGTCAATTGCATTAGTGAATTCCAGTTAATGAAACGCGTGTTATAGCAGAACGAGCTGCACTTCAAAGGGTATGTTAACTTCAATGCAACCCTGATAATACGCAGTCTCCACTTGATATTTGGAGATTCCCTTATATGTTAATTATGACAGGAAGGAGGAGAACATAGGGCATCTAATAATTAGGTGCCAGCCTGATGAAGCCATAGCACCAAACTACTGTGTACCAAACAGCATAAGCAGCATGCAATAAACAGAGTTAAATGATCCCACAATGAATGGAACAGAACTAAGTTCCAGTTGTGAATTCAACACCAACTCACTGAAGGAGGTGGCTCCATAAATATCCCAAACCTCATTGATGGAGCTAACCAGTACTCAGTGTAAAAGACAAAGCTTAAGTATTTATACTAATCTTCAGTCAGAAGTGCTAAATAGATAATCAATCTGGGCCTCTTCCAGTGGTGCCCATTGTCACAGATGTCAGCCTTCAGCCAATTTGATTCAGCGAATGTGATATCACGAAATAGTTGAAGGCACTGAATACTGCAAAGGCTACTGGCCCTGACAGTATTCCAGCAATCGCCCTGTAGGCTTTAGAACTAGCTGTGTCCTTGCCAGCCTACTCCAATACAGCTTCAACACTAGCACCTACCAAACTGCAGAAAGTTGCCCAGGTTTATCTAGCACACAAAAAAAACCAGGACAAATTCAACCCAGTCAATTACCACCCCCTCAGCCTAGTCTCAGTAGAGTGATTGAATGAGTTGCTGAGCATATTATCAAGCAACGTTTACTTGTTCAGCAGTAAACTGTTCACTGACACTCTCTATGGGTTCCACCAGGGCCATAATGCTATTGACCTCATTACAATGTTGTTCCAAAACATGGAGCAGTGAGGTGAAAATGACTGCCCTTTGCTGAGTGTGGCCAAAGGGTGGGCAATAAATGCTGACCCAGCCAGCAATAGACACATCCTCGAAAAAACCCTTCCTAAGTTCCTATCCTCTCAAATACTTTGCTGACTCCCAAAAACCATAAGCTGGATGAACCTATCCAAACTGCACTCTGCTATCCACTACAATGATGAATTCAACTCACTTACTACCCAGCTTCCACCTCGACACCCTAAGTGGAATAAATCTCCGAGCAAGATCGACCAGCAGACAGCCTTTGGGATAACAGAATGGGAACACAGAAGTCGCACTAACAAGCTCCTTAAGGCAAACCTTATTTAACAAATGGCAGGTTTTGAACTACCACAGTGAGAGTGGTCTCTGTTAAACAGGTTCAGTACAGGCCTGCACCCCCGCACAGCCAAACACCATCACTGGGACCTCAGCACTAAACCCTTATTGTTGTGGTTCTGTTCGCCGAGCTGGGAATTTGTGTTGCAGACGTTTCGTCCCCTGTCTAAGTGACATCCTCAGTGCTTGGGAGCCTCCTGTGAAGCGCTTCTGTGATCTTTCCTCCGGCATTTATAGTGGTTTGAATCTGCCGCTTCCAGTTGTCAGTTCCAGCTCTCCGTTGCAGTGGTCAGTATATTGGGTCCAGCTCGATGTGCTTATTGATAGAATCTGTGGATGAGTGCCATGCCTCTAGGAATTCCCTGGCTGTTCTCTGTTTGGCTTGTCCTATAATAATAGTGTTGTCCCAGTCAAATTCATGTTGCTTGTCATCTGCATGTGTGGCTACTAAGGATAGCTGGTCGTGTCGTTTTGTGGTTAGTTGGTGTTCATGGATGTGGATCGTTAGCTGTCTTCCTGTTTGTCCTATGTAGTGTTTTGTGCAGTCCTTGCATGGGATTTTGTACACTACATTGGTTTTGCTCATGCTGGGTATCAGGTCCTTTGTTCTGGTGAGTTGTTGTCTGAGAGTGGCTGTTGGTTTGTGTGCTGTTATAAGTCCTAGTGGTCGTAGTAGTCTGGCTGTCAGTTCAGAAATGCTCTTGATGTACGGTAGTGTGGCTAGTCCTTTGGGTTGCGCCATGTCCTCGTTCCGTTGTCTTTCCCTTAGGCCAAAAACGGATAACCGCG
The DNA here is from genome assembly GCF_037043375.1 of Chiloscyllium plagiosum. Lineage (NCBI taxonomy): Eukaryota > Metazoa > Chordata > Chondrichthyes > Orectolobiformes > Hemiscylliidae > Chiloscyllium > Chiloscyllium plagiosum. Next base: position 2,719,406 of record NW_028270181.1, read on the forward strand.
CAATTTCATCAACAGATGCCAAAGGGAAAGACAACAGAACGAGGACATGCCTAGAGGCATGGCATTCATCCACAGATTTAATCAATAAGCACATCGAGCTGGACCCAATATACCGACCACTGCAACAGACAGCTGGAACTGACAACCGGAAGCGGCAGATTCAAACCACTACAAATGCCGGAGGAAAGATCACAGAAGCGCTTCACAGGAGGCTCCCAAGCACTGAGGATGTCACCTAGACAGGGGACGAAATGTCTGCAACACAAATTCCCAGCTCGGCGAACAGAACCACAAAAACGAGTACCCGAGCTACAAATCTTTTCACAAACTTTGAACTGAACCTTTACGCACTGGTGGAGAGACAGAATCAATACAGCACATGCCAAGCAGTATCAGCTCTACAATTTAAATAGCAGACTAATTCCTCTAAATTCAGTAAATGAGGAGTCTATGGCTGACCTTTCAGGATTTGCTTTCGTTTAATAAATAAAAATTAAACCATTTCATCTCGCTGTCTCTTTATATCTTCAGAAGCCTTCTCTCTAGCTGCCTTCCTCTATTGCTCTCCGGCAACTTTGGCTTCTCTTCCTTTTGGACCCACAGTTTCTTGGCAAAGTCCTATCAAGCATTCTGTTGCAAGAAATGGACTGAAAAATGAGAGTTGGTATTTTTGGAGTTAATAACTTACATGGCACAGTGTTTGTCACTGCTGCCTCACAGTGCCAGGGACCCGGGTTCAATTCCCACCTCGGTGACTGTCTGTGTGGAGTTTGCACATTCTCCCTGTGTCTGTGTGGGTTTCCTCTAGTTGCTCTGGTTTTTTCCCACAGTTCAAAGATGTGCAGGTCAGGTGGATTGGCCATTCTAAACTGCCCATAGTGTTAGGTGCATTAGTCAAAGTGAAGTGGGTTACTCTTTGGAGGGTCGGTGTGGACTGGTTGGGCCGAAGGGCCTGTTTCCACACTTAGGGAATCTAATCTAATCAGCTATGTTTTTACAACAGGAATAAAAATTCTGCCATTTCTGTAAATTAGTGAAGACTGTTAAGACCTTTTACATATATTTGAGTTTATTTTGATATGAAAGGAGCACAGTTAAGATGTTGCTGACTAAGATGCGTACTCCAGCACTTCACGGGTTTTCAGTTACTTTCTCACAAGCTCAAACATGGCAATTGTGGCAAATTTGAATAAACATCAAAACACCACAATACACTACAACAGGTCTGAAAACAAAAATTCTGGAAGTCACAACAGGTCAGACAACATCCACGAAGAGCTGTGACAAAGAGTCATCTAGGCTCGAAACATTGGCTTGCTCTCTCTCCAAGGATGCTGCCTGACCCGCTGCGATTTTCAGTGTTTTTTGTTTTCAGCATAGATTCCAGCATCTGCAGTAATTTGCTCGGACCACATTAGGTCTGGTCTGCTTCGGGTTCCACACTTAACAGTGTCAAACCTAAAAGAATTTCAGGTTTTATTTTAACGGTCTTAATTATTTGCCCGAGAACATTTGTGATTAACTGCTGCTCTGTAGAATCTTTCCTTAGTAATTAGTTTGCATGTGACTATGGGACTTACCTATTCCTTCCCCTTTCTCAGAAGGAAAATCATGCAGTTATCTTTTAAAAAAGAGGATATTAATTTTTAATCAACCTATTCAGCTACATTATGAGTCACTTCCAGAGCAGGTGGAATGTGAATCCAAATCTTTTGGTCCAGAGTAGAGACATTACCACTGTGTCACAAGACCCCAGAACGTTGTCTTAGAGAATGCAAAATGCGTTAAACACTTCATCACCACGCTGCAGACCCTGGGCTGCCACAAAAAAATCAACAAGTCATTTAAACTAATTAACAAGTTGCATAGTACATCCATAGTTATTAACCTGCGCATTGATCCAGCTTTGTCCAAATGAACAACTTTGTTGATGCTAATGCTATGTCTCACAATCTGAAGAGCATTATTTAATCAGACCCTCCCCATGGGTGGTGAACATTACAGGAAAGTAGATACTGTGCAGAAATTGGTGCAGAGCAATCATTTTTAATTACAAATTTTAAGAACATAATGAGGACAGTTAATGCTTGAAAAGATTGTCCTTTTTTTCCAACAGGATATGCCTTTTTGCACAGAATGCACTCCCTTCATCAGATTGTTGAAAGACTGATTGCTGTGGCAGTTCTGCTGATAGTTTTATGCTAGTTACTAATCTGCACCTGCCCATCATCCAGGCAGCTGCTAATGACCATCATCAAAACTCATCAACAACCTCAGTGTCAGTGGAACAAGGAATTCTAGCGGCTTCTGTTATTCGGAAAATAGTTGGTGGCTGTGTTGCCTGAGAAATAGGTGTTACTGTCAACCCTTGGGAAGATTACACTGTTTAATATCATAGGTTTGATTTATATATCTGCATCACAAATGTTAAAAGATCTATTTTGCCTTAAACGTTGAACACAATAGAAATAAATCTTCTCTGTCTTTTAATCCCAATTTCAGCATTTTAGGCTGATGTGATTTTTTTTGTCATGGTCATTGGAGTGAAGTAACTTGGAGGAGAAAATCCCAACAGTAATATCAATGAGGCACAAAAACAAAATCAAAACATTCTGAAAAAATGCAATAGCCCAACCAGTGTCTATTAAAAGACAGAACTGGCTCATGTTGTGAGTTCAAATCTATTGGCAGCAAAGTTGAAAACTATTTGCATTTCGAACCTATATAAGCAAGTACAGGTCATTGACAGGCGAAGGTAATGATCTGAATTTGCTTCCCTGAAGATTAGGCAATTTAGGTTGGGTTTTTAAAAATTCATTTATGGGAATTTTTTTTAATCCCTTTGAGACATGGACATCACTGGCTCGCCAGCATTTATTGCACATCCCTAATTGCCCTTCTGATGAGTTGCCTTCTTGAACCACTGCAGTCCATGTGCTATAGGTTGATCCACAATGCTTTTAGGGATGGAATTTCAGGGCTTTTCCCCAGAGATACTAAAGGAATGACCCGAGTCAGGATGGTGAGTGGCTGGGAAGGGAATTTGCAGAGGGTGATGTTCCACGTACCTGCTGCCCTTGTCCTTCTAGATGAAAGTGGCCATGGATTTGGAAGGTACTCTCCGTGCATCTTTGGTGAACATCTGCAGTGCATCCTGTACAGAGTACACACTGCTGCTACTGAGGGTCAGTGGTGGAGGGAGTGGATGCTTGGGGATGTGATGCCAATCAAGTGGGCTGCTTTATCCTGGATGGTGTTGGAGCTGCATCCATCATGACAAGTCAGGAGTATTCCATCACATACCAGATTTGTTTCATGAGAATGATGGACAAATTTCGGGGAGTCAGAAGGTGAACTACTCACTGCAGAATTTCTATCCTGTGACCTACTCTTGTAACCACTGCATTTACATGGTGAGCCCAGTTTAATTTCTGGTCAATGGAACTCCAAAGAATTTGATAATGGGGGATTCAGTGATGGTAACTTCATTGAGTGCCGAAAGGCAGTGGTTAGATTTTCTTTTATTGATGATGGTCATAGTGTATACGAAAATGTTACTTGCCACTTGTCAGCCCAAGCCTGGATGTTGCCCAGATCATGTTACATTCAAACCTGAACTGCTTCAGTATCTGAGGAGTTGCAAATGGTGCTGAACATTGTCATTAGAAGTGGGGATGTTTGCCAAAGGGAAGATCATTGATGAAGCAGCTAAGATGGTTGGGCCTAGGACACTCCCCTGAGGAATTCCTGCAGAGATGTCCTGGAGCTGAGACATGCTAGGTATAACTACAATCAATGGAGAGTTTTCCTCCTGATACCCATTGATTCCGGTTTTGCTAGGGTTTCTTGACACCACACTCTGAATGCAGCCTTGACGTCAAGGGCTGTCACTCTCATCTCACCCCTAGAATTTGGCTCTTTTGCCCATTTTTGAACCAAGGCTGTAACAACGTCAGGAGCTAATTGGCACTGTGGTAACCAAAGTGAGTGTCAATGAGCCAATTAGTGCTGTGCAAATGAGGATTCAAAGTTCTTAGCAGCACTTTCCATCATTTTACAAATGATCAAGAGTAGACTGTTGGGGGCAGGAGTTAGCTGGGTTATATTTGTCCTGTTTTTTTCTGCACAGGACATACCTGGGCTAGGTTACACATTGTCAGGTTGACGCCAGTATTGTAGCTGTACTGCAACAGATTGACTACAGATGCAGCCAATTATGGAGCACATCTTCAATACTACTGCTGGAATATTGTCAGGACCCACAGACTTTGCTAAACCCTTGTCTCACAGACTCTTCTTGATATCTATTTGAATTGAAATGGTTGAAGACAGGCATCCATCATGGGGGCCTCAGAGTAAAGCTGAGGTGGATCATCCACTTGGCACTTCTGTTTGAAGTTTGTCGCAAATGCTTCTAGCCTTATATGCTGGGCTCCCCCTTTGTTAATAATAGGAATATTTGTGGAGACTCCTCTTCCAGTGAGTAGTTCCATTGTCCATCAATCTCAAATAGATGTATCATCACGACAGAATTTAGATCTAATTTAATAGTTGTGGAAACAGTTGGCCCTGTCCAATATTTTCTGTTTGTGCTTTTTGGCATGGAAATCATTTTGATTTGCAGTTTGACACCAAATCTTTAAATATACCTGGTGCTGCTTTGGGCATGTCCTCTTGCCCAAACCACTGCACCAAACTTTCATCAAACCACGGCTGATCCCCTGGATTAATGATAATGACAAAGTATTCACACTGAAAAAAGATGATGTTGTTGAGAAGAATACTGAGATACAGCTACTTGAATAGTTGAGATGGAGGTGCACAAGGAGGAGGTGTTAGCAATTCTAGAAAGTGTGAAAATAGATAAGTCCCCTGGGCTGGATGGGATTTATCTGAGAATTCTCTGGGAAGCCAGCAAGGAGATTGTAGAGCCTTTGGCTTTGATCTTACTGTCATCTTTGTACACAGGAAAAGTGCCAGAAGATTTGAGGATAGCAAATATTGTTCCCTTGTTCAAGAAGTGGTGTAGAGACAACTCTGCTTATTATAGATCAGTGAGCCTTACTTGTGAGTGAAATGTTGGAAAAGGTGATAAAAGATAGATTTATAATCATTGTTATAATCAAGGGAATAAGTTGATTAGGGATAGTCAACATGGTTGTATGAAGGGTAGGTCATGCCTCACAAACCTTTTTGAGTTCTTTGAGAAAGTGACCAAACACGTGGATGAGGGTAAAGCCGTTGATGTGGTGTATGTGGATTTCAGTAAGACATTTGATAAGGTGCCCCTATTGCACAAAATACGGAGGAATGGGAATTGAGGGTGATTTAGCAGTTTGGATCAGAAATTGGCTAGCTGAAAGAAGACAGAGGGTGGTGGTTGACGGGAAATGTTCATCCTGGAGTTCAGTTACTAGTGGTGTACCTCAAGGATCTGTTTTGGGGTCACTGGTGTTTGTCTTTTTTATAAATGACCTGGATGAGAGCATAGTAGAATGGGTTAGTAAATTTGCAGATGACACTAGGGTTGGTAGAGTTGTGGATAGTGCCCAAGGATGTTGTGGGTTACAGAGGGACATAGATAAGCTGCAGAGCTGGGCTGAGAGGTGACAAATGGAGTTTAATGCAGAAAAGCGTGAGGTGATTCACTTTGGAAGGAGCAACAGGAATAAAAAGTACTGGGCGAATGGTGAGATTCTTGGTAGTGTAGATGAACAGAGATATCTCAGTGTCCATATACATTGATCCCTGAAAGTTGCCACACAGGTTGATAGGGTTGTTAAAAGGCATACGGTGTGTTAGCTTTTATTGGTAGAGGGATCGAGTTTCAGAGTCACGAGATCATGCTGTAGCTGTACAAAACTCTGATGTGACCACACTTGGAGTATTGCATACAGTTCTGGTCACCGCATTATAGGAAGCATGTGGAAGCTTTGGAAAGGGTTCAGAGGAGATTAACTAGGTATGGAGGGAAGGTTTTACGAGGAAAGGCTGAGGGACTTGAGGCTGTTTTCGTTAGAGAGAAGGAGGTTGAGAGGTGACTTAATTGAGGTATATAAGATAATCAGAAAGTTAGATAGGGTGGACAGGGAGAGACGTTTTCCTCGGATGGTGACGGCGAGCACGAGGGGACCTAGCTTTAAATTGAGGGGTGATAGATATAAGACAGATGTCAGAGGTAGTTTCTTTACTCAGAGAGTAGTAGGGGCGTGGAACGGCCTACCTGCAACAGTAGTAGACTCGCCAACTTTAAGAGCATTTAAATGGTCATTGGATAGGCACATGGATAAAAATGGAATAGTGTAGGTTAGATGGGCTTCAGATTGGTTTCACAGGTCAATGCAACATTGAGGGCCGAAGAGCCTGTACTGCATGGTAATGTTCTTTATTCTATGATAGAGTGGGGAACATGCCGTGCCAAGAAGCTATAAATATGTTTGAGTACATTTCTGCTCAAGTCTGCCAACATCTGTGGAGAGAGAAAACGGTGTTAACGTGTCGAGTCCCATGTGACTCTTCTTTGGCCAATCCAAGATTGACTATGAACTGTTCATGTGCTGTTCATTTACTATTAAGCCAATTACAGTTCAGGATGCATTTGATCTTGCACAAAAGGTAATGGCTAGCAAAGGTTAGACGGCCTAGTTATTTAATGGTTTGATACACAAGAAGAAAGATCGAAGACAGAAGGAAATCCTCAGTCAATTGAACAGAAAAACAGACCATTGCCCAGTCAACCAATGTCACAAACTATGTCCTGAAGTGAGTTGGCTGTAAATCCATCACCTTTATTAGGTATTATTTCCTTTGTACTTGTTAATATAAACTTAATAAATTTGTAATACTTGTGAAGGTAAATGTTTAGATTGACAACAGTTGGTTCTAATATAATGCAATAGTTCCATTCCCGTGCAATCGCGCATTATAGTAAAATCACACAACAGCCGCGCCATTTTAAACTAATGGGGCCGGAATTGCATTATAGCCAATATGGGTAAGAAAAGCTTACGATCTATAAATCACGGTCTAAATTCTTCATCATGTTAAAGCCAATTCGCACTGGAGTAACACACTTTATAGCAGAACCAACTGTACCTCAAAATCAGTCCATAATTGCAATTCTCTAAGCTAAAATTAAAATTAAAATTAACCCCAAAATCTTTTAGGTGTACAGAATTTATTCTGTGTGGGCCACTTCAATGCCCATCCAAGAAATGTCTCAGTAGCTGGTCAATTCTTAAAGAAGATATCAATCAGACAAGGTTGCTGCAGATAGAATCAACAAGAACAAAGTCAATGTCTCAAACCTACATTCCCGCTACAGATATATCATGTATCATACAACAGTACTGAGAGGAGTAACTATTTTGTGCAGACAAAGACCTATCTTAATATTGCCCACTATCATATGTGGCACAAACAAAATGTTAAATGGAATAGATTTCAAACAGATCTAGCAACTCAAAATTGGACACTCACAACACTCTGTGGGGCTACATTATGATTAAAAAATTTTATGCAGTACTGTGTCATTTTTGTAAATCTTATTTGGAGTTTTTAAGATTGTTTTGTCCAAAAGGTTTCTAGCCATTCAAGAAATATATCTTCAGAACTGAAAGAAAATTTTCAACATACCAATATTAACATGTTTTTTTCAATCGGTGTGCAACAGCCACCACTGAAAGCATCACTTTTAGTTCCAGGAGCAAGTGTGAGCTCCTAACAAGGCCTGGGATCCTGTTAGATAGCCTTGGAATACCATTTTTATGATGAATAGATTACTGTCCCTTGCTTTGATGTACAAAATTAGTAAATGTAGATTTGTGTTCTCTAAAGCTTAATATTGTAACCAGAAGCTGAACAAATATTGCAAACCTCTCACAAATAAACGATGTATTGATGCTGCCTGATCATTTTATTTGCAGGCAAAATGGTGAATCTGTTACAAATTACTCAACTCTATTTTTCTGACTGCTTCAAAAGTGTGACCTGCATAAAAACAGATTCATAAAATGCCTTGAATTTTTTGAAGCAGTAAAATTTTGAGAAATGTTGGCCTTTGGAGATGAAAATACAGCATTAATCATTACATTAAATCACTGCTCAAATCTCTACCTTATCACAATCAACAGGACTTACTGTTCAACTGTCTAAATATTGTTTAGCAATCTCTTTTGTACAGTACATACTGCAGCACAACCTCAGATACTTATCACCTGAATAATGAATGTCGTACAGGGGTGTTACAATTGTGAGATGAATACGATTATGTTGTCAAGATTTTTTAAAAATGTATTCATTCATGGTGTTTGGGTAATGTTGGCTTGACCAACATTTCCTGCCCATCCCTAATTACAGGTAGTGGTGAGCCAACATTTGGAAGTGCTGGAGGTGCTGGAGTCTTGGATTCTCAGTACTTCCCGGAGTGTTATTTGAGGGAGTTCCAGGATTTTGACCCAACAATACAAAAGGAATGTCAATATTGTTCCAAGTCAGCATAATGTGTGGTATGGAGGGGAACTCGCAGGCGATGAAAATTTCATCATTATGCTGTGCGTGTCTTTCTAGATTAGAGAAGTCACAGGTTTGGATGGTGTTGTTGAAGGAGTTACAGCATTTTATTACACTGCACATTGAAGATAGTACACTGTGGTGCCACTATGTATTAGTGATGAACAGAGTGAACTTAGAAAGTGGTGGATAGGGTGCCAAACAACCAGGCTATCTTGTTGTTTTCTGTTGTGCTACCTGTGTTAGAGTGGTCTAGTCCAACTTAACTTAACCTTAAAACAGTAGCTGAGAGCTCAATCATTTCAAATTGATACAAATTTGTACCGGATGATACAAATTTTCTTGAGTGGATTTGGAGCTTTACTGACCCAGGGAAGTGGGGAATAATCTATTACACTTCTGACTTGTGCTTTGTGGATGGTGGATAGACTTTGAGAGTCAAGAAGTCCAGAATCTCCAGCTTCTGACTGTTCTTGCATTCACAGTATTTATATGGCTGGTCCAGTTAAGTTCATAGTCAATGATAAACAAATCATTTGGAGAATGCTGATGCAAGAAGATCAAGTTCGTGAGGAGTTTAAATCAGGCTGTAATAGTTTCTGAGCTTGGAATTACAGAAAGAAGTCAAGAGTGTAACCTTCATAGTGAGAGATAATTCTAAAAATTGAAGTTACATAGCTGAAAAGGTTTTTTTAAAAAAAGGATACAAACTATTGTAAACTGGGAGAAACTTTGAACAGTTTGAGATAGGGACTGTCATTCCATAGAGAGCACAATGCTGGTTAAGTAACCAGAAGTAATCATTTCCACAGTTTAATGTATAATGTGCTGACAGAGAGTTCTTGTGACACAGTGGTAATGTTCCTACCTCTGGGCCAGAGTTGAAATGTATAATAACATCTCTGAACAGGTTGATTAGAAATATCTGTAAGTTAGTTATAAAAGAAAATATTGCTTAGTGAATAGTGTCAGACATTTGAAACAGTAAATATTTTAAAAAGTGAAATCTTTAAGGATTTCAGCTGTTAACTGGAAGTTTGAATTTCTCTTTAAACAGTCTCTATGGAGATCGTAACAGGGCAACAAAAGAAAGATAATCAGCATGTTCTATGTTATATTGTCTGTTTAATAGAAATTTCACAACAAGTCTACATCATTATGAGTTTTGGTTCACTGCTACAAACCACTACTTTAATGGCATTTTAATATTGTATTGCAGTCAGAACTTATTAATATAAGCTTGATTAACCTTGCTTCTTAAAAGTTATGGCAAATATGACATTACACTACGCACACTGTATCCTACTCATAATCTTCACAAAATGTATTAGCAGGCTACAGTCCTTAATTAAGCAGCACAATATATTAATGATGAAGGGGTCAGGTTTCCTGCCTCACAACTCCACTGGATGACTGGCTGTCCCCAAGGGACATGATGTGGACAAAATCTGCAGTCTTAATTAAATGGATTTGCAAGTGACTTAATTAGGATATCAACTAAGTAGATGGCTTTTATCCTATTGCATCGCATGCCATTACTGCTACAAATTTGGTTCACAAGTTATAAACCTCTGACTTAATAAGTTACAAGTCCTGAACACCAAAGACTTTCAAATGAGATGCACAATGCATATTCAATAGATTCAAATCTGCAGTTACTATCCTCCTTCAGACCTGCATAATAAGGGCATCTCTGACTTAAAATATAACATTGGATTTTGCACAAAATATTTTAAGTCATTGCAAAGCAACAAAACTGTCACAGGTCTAATTTTTAAAATTTATTTTGGACAATTCAATGCTGAGAGTAATTGCTTAAATTTAGCAATGGTAATCCAGTTAGATGCATTGGTAGAGTAACCTTCATGGTGCAGATTGTTAGTCCATAAAATGTAGTTCAGGAAAAGTCACGAATAATGGAGAACATCCATACTTGGTTAAGACTTTCAAGCTTGGATTGGGAAGATCTTTTATGACCAAACGACATAGCAGCAGTGATGAACTATTTGATTCATCAAGTCTCTTCTGTCACTTCATGAAATCATGATATTCGGATACTCCTCCCTTCCAATTTCTTGCCTTTCCCCATTAACTTGATTAAAGGTAATCCTCTTGGCCTTGAGTAAATGATCCATGGTCCACAGACCCCACTGTAAAGAATTCCACAGATTCACTTCTCTCAGAGAAGATATTAATGCCCCATCTCTATCCCAACTGAGGTTATGCCCTCTGATCCAGAAATCTCACAAATAGAACTTCACATGATCCACCCTGTCAAGTTCCATAGCATCTCTTCCCCTCATAGCTGTAGCTTCTACATTTAGGCAACACTGAGTTGATTTGTAGAAAGCATAATGGAAAGGTAATTGCCGAACACAGCAAATTTATTTAGGGAGGCCACAAGAATGGATGTTGTAGGAGCTGCTTTACCCAACCTAGGATGATGGCAAGAAACACTGTCGCCCCTCAATAACGTGGAGTTAATTTTCGTATACATTAAAAATAAGTCAGCACTGAAGAATAACAACTGCAATTTCACTTTATTGCCGTTATCTTCAGTCCTCATTGTGAACTTTGTTCCATGGCCACTGACTCCCTTCTCCCTGGTAACTGTCAGAGGTTGAACTAGACTGTTCACCAGCTCATTGTCACATCTGGATCCGAGATAATGTTTGAACACGTCAGTGTCATTTTGAACAGCACCCTGTTCTGCCTTGGTAGCTTTGTCCAAAACCCCGCATCATCTCATCTGCAGCTGAATTTCTCGCCCATGCATTTCCAGTGCTCTCTTGGTTGGGCTCTCATACCCTACTGAGAGTAAATCTGAGTTCATCCAAAACATTGCTGACCTTGTCCTAACTCACTTTAAGTCATGTACTCGGATGCTGCCTGAATTGCTGCTGTGCTCTTCCAGCACCACTGATCCAGAATCACTTTAAGTCCTGTCTACCCATCACTTCTGTGTTTGCCAATCTCCAATGCCACCCATTAAAGTTCTGATTCCAAAGAATCAGTTCGAAAGAAGTCATATTGAACTTGAAAAGTTAATTGTTTCTCTCTTCACCGATGCTGCCAGATCTGCTGAGTGTCTCCAGCATTCTTTTTAGTTCAGATTTCCAGAATTTGCATTTCTTTGCTTTTATTGAAATTTGGATCCTTCTTTTTAAATCACTCTACAGCCTCCTCCAGCTCTGTAATCCTCCAAGAATTCTGCATGTCTATATTCTGGTATCTTCAGCATTTCTCAATTTTAATTCTTCCAGCATTGGAAGCTGTAATTTCACTGTCTAGGTATTAAGCTCCAGAATTTCCTTCTTAAATGTATCTTATTTACTTTTTGTAATATGCTCTTTTCCATTTGTCACTTTCCAAACTTTTAGCTACCTACCATAATATCTATGTCAAATTTTGTTTTATAACATTAATTTGAAGAACTTTGCATCAGTTTAAGGTGTTTTAAGTAGAGGTTTGTTTGCAATATCTTGCTAAGTACATGCCTGCTGCGTTTTCTACATGATAAGAGTGACACAGAACTTTAAAAATAACTTCATTTGACTGTAAAGTGCCATGAGATGTCCTGAGATCGTGCAAGTTGCTGCATAGTGCAAGACTATTCCTCAGTACGGGTGGTCAGGTGCAATGAGTATCTTGCTGTCACATTAACAAGTCCAAATGTTCCTTAAGGAACTGCAATTTCTTTAGGAAACCTAAACAAAAGAACAAGCACTGAAACATAACCTGAACTGACAAATGAATTTTTATCTCATTTGTTTGTTGAATATAAAACTAAGTGCTCAGAGACCATTCATTCTGTCCAATAACTCAAGCATTTTTTGCATGCTCACAGTTTATCTTCATATCGTTCAAAGCAGAGATCACTCAAGAGAACCTCAGACACAAGAAGAAACATTCTACCAACGTCCTTTATAGATTTTTACAGGCGAAGTGCATCAAGATTAATTTGCAACAGGAATTATTAGATGTAATTCAGATTTTAACAAGTTTTCAATGTTTTCTGCTGGATGTCACTACTTTTCAAGGACAAAATGACCTTTCAAGCACAATAGTCTTCTGTCTGGAACAAACATATTTCAATCCCAACATTTGGGGGTACCTTTTTGTTCCTTCTCAATATATTTTCCGTTAGCCTGACTATCCTTTCCTCATAAAGCAAAACACTTGCTCCATGTATTAAACTGGTAAACCTCTTCTGAATTACTTGCAGCATATTTACAATCTTCCTTATATAAAAATCATGCACTATAATTCCAATACAAGGATATGCTCAGCTCATTTAGCCTGATGTCAGCAGTCAGAAAAATGTTTGAGTCCATTATAAAAGAAATAATAGCAGAGCACTTTAAAAAAAGTGACAGGATCGGGCAGGTTCAGTATGGATTAATGAAAGGGTGATGACGCTTGACAAATCGACAAATGGAATTTTTGAGGATATAACTAGAAGATTTGATAAGGAGGAACTGGTGGATGTGGCCTTTTAGAAGGTTCTGCATATACGTTTGCTTGCTGAACTGGAAGGTTCATTTTCAGACGTTTTGACACCATACTAGGTAACAACATCAGTGAACCTCCAGTGAAGCACTGGTGATATGGCCCACTTTTTAATTATGTGTTTAGGTTTCCTTTGATTTGTGATGTCATTTCCTGTGTGATGTCATTTCCGGTTCTTTTTCTCAGGGGATGATAAATGGGATCAATCCTAGGACAAGCCCAAACAGAGACACACACGAGAATTCCTAGAAGCATGACATTCCAACCAGAACTCTATCAACAAACACATTGAGTTGGATCCCATTTACCACCTCCTAAGAAAAAAAAACAGGAAATGACATCACGAATCAAAGGAAACCTAAACACATAAATAAAAGGCAGGCTATATCACCAGTGCTTCACTGGAGGTTCACTGATTATGTTATCTAGCATGGTGATGAAACGTCTGAAAAACTTTCCAGCTCAGCGAGCAAACCTACATCAGAACCTCAACCAGAGCTACAAATCTTCTCAAAACTCGCTTTTAGAAGGTTTGCAATAATGATCCACACATGAGATTAGCATGAAAAATTAAACCACATGGGATTAGGGATTGTTTCCTGTCTGCTAACCAGTTCTCTGTCAGAGTAGGAGCAAATGAGTCTTCTGCCGAATGACAGGCAGTGACTCTTGTGCTACTGCAAGGATCAGTGCTTGGACCCCAGGCATTCGCAATTGTGTTAATGATTTAGATAAAGGAACTAAATTAACTATCTCCAAGTTACAAATGGCACAAAGCTTGGTAAAAGCAGGATCCGTGAAGAAAATGCACCAATGCTTCCATATGATGTGGGCAAGCTGATTGAGTTTGCAAATGCATGACAGATGAAGTATAATGTGGATAAATATGAATCCAGAACCAGGGGTCACAATCTAAGGATATCAGGTAGGTAATTTAGGATTCATATGTGGAGATATTTCTTTACCGAAAGTGGTTGAGGTCAAATTGTTGAATGTTTTCAAGGTGTTCTTCGGGCTAAAGGGATCAAATGATTAGATTAGATTAGATTCCCTACAGTGTGGAAACAGGCCCATCTTCCCAACAAGTTCACACCGACCCTTCGGTAAGCCACCCAGACCCACACCCCCACACCCCCCCCCCCCCCCCCCAACTAATACATCTAACACTACGGACAATTTAGAATGGACAATTCACCTGACTGGCACATCTTAGGATTGTGGGAGGAAACCGGAGCACCCAGAGGAAACCCACACAGACGCGGGGAGAATGTGCAAACTCCACACAGTCGCCCAAGGCTGGAATTGAACCTGGGTCCCTGGCGCTGTGAGGCAGCAGTGAGAAAGTGGGAACAGAGGACTGAATTAGATGATCAGCCATGATCATATTGAATGGCAGACCAGATTTGAAGGGCTAAATGGCCTACATCTTTTATGTTTCTATTTCTGAAAGTCTTAAGAGGTAATTGGTGATGAATGAAATTTATAGGAACTGGTACTGGAGTAACAAATGGGGAAGCAATAGCATTTAAAACAATATAACATCTGTGGCAGTGATGGAGTTAATCAAGTTTAATACCCCTACAGCTCCCACTACTGTAGAAGCTCTTACACTGCCTTAAAATTTTTGTAACAGACCAGAATATTTGAAAACCAAGCTATTGTAGCTGAGGATAAAACTTTGTTCAATGGCTAGACAAGATCCAGAGAGCACAGCAATGACAAAAAACACTTTGCTTGCCAGTGTAGAGGTGATCTGGAAATCTTCAGCTTCTCAGAGAATTGATAGCTCAACCTGTTCTTGATACCATCGAAAATGCAGTTTGAAACCATCTATTTTCTTGGTACACAATGTGTTTGGCAGCCCGATAACAATTTGGGTCCAACTATGTTCAAGGAAGTATGGATTGGTAACGTGTTAGAAACAATGGAAAAGGAATCAATTTATTCTGTTAACAAAATGTGAATAGAGAATTATAGACAAGGTAATGCAGACAGAGTCATATACTGCAAGACTCAATAATCAAAAAGAAGTTGTGAAGATGACATGAGCATGGGAAACCAGCATGCAAAGCTTATTCACCTTTTTGGTTCTTTACAACTGAATATCAGAACTACTTCTTTCGAGCTTTACAGTGATTTTTGGTACATTACACTGTGTGGAAGCCAATCACCACATACTAATGCTGAAAAAGTGCCATGCCATTTGCTAAGACAAGTTCCTAGAGCCAATACTGTTTTACCGTTAAAATAAAAATCTGCTGCATCTACCTTCATTAATAAGGCACACAGCTAGAATTTAAGAGAATTATATTTTTGAATGTTTGACAATCATAATGCTCTCAAAAGCAACAAATAATGTACCTATGCTCATATTGGGGAGTAATCATTCAATGGGAATTCCCTGTCTCCAATGCCAGAATATTGTGAGGGGGGGATTTCCTGGTCTGCAGCCAGCCACAGCAAGTATTCAAAATTCAGGTTGGATCTCACAACTAAGAAGGAACCTGCTCAGCTTTCCAGTAATCACAGTAACCAGCCAATCTGTTATGCTCAGGAAAACATTCCCTCATGTAACTGTGTTATACAAGCTAGTTACATTGAAAGAAAGTTAGTAGTGAGCATTATACATCATAATAAAGATTTCATTCTAATATGGTTTTAGCCTCATTAGAGAGCTTTGGGAAACTTGCCACATTAGAAAATGTTCTGAGTGTATGTAGTAGTTGCTGTAAATGCCCAGTCTGAACTGATACACAACAGTATCAAAAACCAATTACTTCCTCCCATGTTAATAAGTTTCTTCAAAATCACAATCAAAACAATTCAATGAGCTGATTACTCTACCCTCTCAGTCTGATTATGCTGTGCCATATTAATTCCCATTACACCAGTGACTTTTCTAAACAATTAAAGCTAAAAATAAATGGCACTTAACCCTAGATAACGTTGGTTAAAAAATGTATTTATTTCACTTTTATTGATTGAATTCCAATTAGTGCAGTCATTATGCTCCCAATGTATCTCCCTTTTAATTATCCCAAATGGACGCTACATCCACAAATCATTCATGTTGAAAGCAACTAGTGATTTTATCACTACATTAGACAGAATGCAAATACACACTTTTCTTGATAACATCCCATTTACAGTTTGAGAACTAAATTAGTTGATCACAACTAACATTTGTTTGACTGCAGCTTTAGCTTTTCCTAGGCTTTTTTGACATCTTTGGTCTAAGTGATCTTTCAATTCTTCCTTATATAAAAGATTCTGAGGGAGCTTGGCAGGGTAGATATCAAGAGGATGTTTCCACTGATGTGGGAATCCCAAACTGAGGCACATAGTCACAGAAAAAGGGTCACTCATTTAAAAATGAGATTTAAACGAAGATAATGAATATCTGGAATTCTCTGTAAGCTGTGAATTTTCACAGTAAGCTGTGAAAGCTAAATTACTGAGAACATTGCAAGAGAAGGGAGGTACATTTCTGAAATATTGAGGACCTTGCTGAGTTGACACAAAGAGGCGGCTAGACCTGCAGCAGATTAGCAATAATCTTAGAGAATAGTGGGGTAGACTTAACAGGGCTGAACGGCCTACTCATGTGTCTTATGTTCATACGATCTGTGATTTCTCTCCTGTATAGTTCAATGTTATGCATATTATATGGCTGGTTTTGCTCAGAGCTGTTCCAAATGCAGGCACTACATTGTTTCCAACAGCCTTTTCTCTAAAGAACTATGCTGCATTGATCTACTGCTGGTCAATCTTCATCTTCCCCCACCTCAATCATTTATATTAAATCTCATAGCATCATTAGCAAAAATGGGCTTCCACATATAACATAGCAGTGTCCAATTGTAATTGTGTTTCTCCTCCTACCAATACAAAGAGTATTGCTCTAATCTCCATTACTTGTCTAACAGCAAGATCTGGATGAGCCAAATTTGCCTCAAGATCAATGTTAACAAACCTATGACCCTAGAATTCTAAATTAAGACCTCTAGAAGCCTTACGCTATTCAAATCACAATAGGGCATGTCCTTACAGTCCATACTCCATTACCTTTGCCTGCTTCACACTTCAATGGATTCCCAAATTGCTTTCAAACCATTATCCAGCTCGACTTTAATAATATCCTTTCTCAAATCAACACTTTCTGGTCCTTGAACACTAAACTTTTCTTTCTATTTCACTTTGCCATGGGATATTAAAATTCACTCGAAGACGCTTTACTGCTGCCAATGGCTTCTCCCCTTTGCTACCTCCTTTCCTGCCTTCAAAATCCCCCTCTAACCCACCTTTGTCTATCCCCTCCAATCTCTCCTTTTCCTTGATGTCCCCCTCTGCTCAGCATTACTGTGTTCTTCCTAATGTTAACTCCTTTTTGGCATGTGAAGACTGCCAGAGAATTACAAGGTTCTTTTGTGGATTTGAGCAAACAACAAAGTTCATTTATAGATATCTGAAGACAAAAGTAGCTTTGCTATTCAACTGAAAATATCAGATGAATGTTAGTTCAAGTTACATAATTTTTCTTGACTTAATGATAATAATGATTACATAATGAAGCACATTCTTAGACTCTGTTTCTTCACTTGAACATTACCTCCTGCAACAATCATTCTGTCTAACTCACTGAATCGTATGTATCACTGCAACATTCTCTGATGTGCCAAACATTAGGTCATGATTCTTTCAAAAAAAATTACTTCACACTTCTCTGTATTGAATTTCACCCGGCACTTGTCTGCCTACTCCACCCACTTGTCCTTGTGAAGCTCTCCACAATCTCCTCACAGCTCACAAGGCTTTCAAGTTTCATTATCATCTGTAAATGTTGAAACTGTGCTGTGTACATAAATGTTTAGGACTTTATACATCGGAAGACTAAGAGTCCTAACACCAACCCCAGTAGAACTCTAGTACAAACCTTTCTCTAGTCAGAACAACCACAAACACCTTTTGGAAATCCATGTACACCACAATTTCAATATTATTCTCATCGACACACTCTGTTCCCTGATTAAACAAATGTTAGTTAAACATAAGTTGCTTTAAAAAGGTCCACACTGGATTGCCTTAATTAACCCATGTTAACCCAAGTCACTAATAATTTTGTCCAAAACTATCAGTTCTAAAAGTTTCCCCAACTTAAACTGACTAGCATGTAGTTGCTGAGCTTATCTTTTCACCCTTTTCTCAATGAGGCTATAATATTTACAATTCTCCAGTCCTCTGGCACCATCCCAAGGCTAAGGAAAGACTAGAAAATTATAGCCAAGGTATTCAAAATCTCCCACCTCAATACCCTCAAAACCTCTGGATGCATCTCACCTAGACCTGGTGACCTATCAACTTGAGGTACAGACGTCATATCCGATACCCCTTCCTCATCAGTTTTAAGCCTTCAAAGTGCCTGAACTACCTTTTGTTTCACTATGACTTAGGTAGCATCGTCTTCCTTGGTAAAGACAAGTGCAAAGTATTCATTTAACCCCTCAGCCACATAATCTCTTCCATGTGTAAATCTCCTATTATTCAGATGCATACACACACTCAGGGATTTTGATTTGATATTAATTGGCAGTCTCCTTTCATGTTTATTCTTTGCTTCCCTTAGTTGTTTTCACTTGCTCTCTGAACCTTCTATAGTCAGTCTGGTTTTCAAGTTTTTAAAACATTTACACATGGGATATGAATGTCACGGAATGTGGCCAGTATTTATTGCCCACCCCTGGATAATAGCTTGCTAGGCCATTTCAGATTTGAGTTGAAACTTTATTGCTGGAACAGCACAGCAGGTCAGGCAGCATCAAGGGAACAGGAGATTCGACGTTTCGGGCACAGGCCCTTCTTCAGGAATGAGCAGAGAGTGTTCAGCAGGAGAAGATAAAAGGTAGGGAGGAGGGACTTGGAGGAGGGGAGTTGGAAATGTGATAGGTGGAAAGAGGTCAAGGTGAGGGTGATAGGTCGGAGTAGGATGGAGGCGGAGAGGTCAAGAAGAAGACTGCAGGTCAGGAAGGCGGTGCCGGGCTGGAGGGATCCGGCTGAGACAAGGTGGGGGGAGGGGGGATGAAGAAACTGGTGAAGTCCAAGTTCATCCCCTGCGGTTGGAGGGTTCCCAGTCGGAAGATAAGACGCTCCTCCTCCGACCGTCGGGTTGTTGTGGTTTGGCGGTGGATGAGTCCAATGACCTGCATATCCTCGGTGGAGTGGGAGGGGGAGTTGAAATGCTGTGCCACAGGTTGGTTGGCTTTTTAAGATGGCTTTTTAAGAGTCAGTCACATTGGTGCAACGCTGGAGTCACACATAGACCAGCCCAGGTAAGGACAGTGGTTTCCTTCCCTCAAGGACATTAGTGAACCAGATAGGTTTTTACAACAATCAACAGTAGCTTCATGGGCATCACTGGACTTCCAATTCCATTTTTTTAATTGATTTCAAATTCTACCATTTGCCATGGGCGGGGCCTGGCTCTGCGCACATGCATTGTTTAAACCTGGAACCAACAGAATATGAGCAGGGGTGGGGAATTGATTACTGGATGAGAAGCTCAACAAATTGGCTGATATTTAACAAAGCCAACATTCTCCCTTCCATTTTTAATATTTCTATCTTTTTTTTTTCTTACCGAGCATCAGAATCGGAAACAACTGTAATCATGGTGGAAAGTTCAAGTGGTGCAGAAGTTCCAGCTGCTTCAAAAAATACTTTACCTGGGTCTCTAGATTGCTAGACTAGCAAGAATACCAGTAGGCCACTGTTTTTCCAAGACCATATTATTCACCTGTCATAGACATTAAGAGAGTCATACATAAAACAAAATGTGTTACACATTCTTCATCCGAATACAGTTCATTCTTCATCCGAATACAGTTTTGTCAAGTAATCCAAAGACAGCACGACAGTGGCAGGCAAAAAACTAACCAAAAGGGAGTTTAAGATGAATGCTTGATAGCCTTGTTTATTTTATACCTAAAAGCTTCCTGGCTGAGAGAACTCATTAATTTGCATGGCCATTAATGGATTTTCTCAGCCATAATCACACCTGAGTATCCTGTCCTCTTAATGGCATCCTCAGAAATGTCTTTCTCACTGGTTCTTATAGACTGCTTAAAGTACCATTGATAAAAACCTTATCTGTCAAATCAAATCGATCATGGTGCCTTGCTGCCTTCATGAAGGAACTATTCAATTAATAGAGGTTTCTCGTATAATTTTTAATTGTTGGAAAGCTTCCAAAAATAAACTGAGTGCTTGGGATCAGGCCCCACTAACAAACTGAACAGTGCCTGAAATGCAATGCTTCTTGCTAAAATTGCATAATCATGTGATGAAGTACTTACTGACAATTTCAGCTTCAAAGGAACTTAAAGAAAAAGTATATGAATCTGTGATATCTCTTCTCTTTAGCTGCCTATGCTATATTTTTCTAGATAGTGTTATTGATTTGTGATTGTCTGCAAGAGAAATGTGCTGATAAACAGGAAATCTAAATTGCCTGTCATTCCACTAAGAGGAACAGCATCTCAAGCGACAGAAGTGTGTAACGTGGATCCCCAGTTGGATGGAGAGGGAAACATATCCTGCCTGAAGGTCATGGATTTACTGTGGGCCTGCTGTCTGGGATCAACAAGGTCTTTAAAAAGGCAATTATTTTCCATCTCCTGTTTTATATCTTCAAAGTGAAGATGACAAATAGCTACAGGTAGAGTGTGCACATTCTCCCCGTGTCTGCGTGAGTTTCTGTTGGATGCTCCGGTTTCCTCCCACAGCCCAAAGATGTGCAGGTTAGGTGGATTGGCCAGGCTAAAATTGTTTAGTGACTGGGGATATGCAGGCTAGGTGGATTAGGTTACGTAAATGTTAGGTCACAGGGATAGAGTGGGGTGTTGGTTCTAGGTGGAATGCCCTTTGGAGGGTTGGAGCAGACTTGATGGGCTGAATGGCCTCTATCTGCACTGTAGGGATTCTATGCCAAATGTCTAGAAACTAAGGATGAATTCTCTAGCATAATGGGATCAGCAGCTGTCAGCATGGCCAATAGTGAAAGACTCATGATCATAGTGTTAGAAAATTGAACAAAATGGGCCAGTCGGTTGAAAGGGACAGGTATTTGCTGGAGATTGGTATATTTAATGCTGGAAAGTATTGGTGGTGGCAATCTTTCCATGCCACTGCAGTGATTTGCTCTTGCCAAGTGGACTATTCTAGTAAACGTTAGTACTGTGTTTACCAGTTCCAAATTCACAACTGGAACCAAACAGAAGGTTACTGAATCAACCTGCTAGGCCCTCTATCATTGGCTGAAGATTTATATGCTGCAGCCATGTATATTGTTCAAGTAGAAACTGATACATTCCGTGACTGACATTACACACATATGGTATGATTGGAGGTACTGTAGCCTGAAGAAACTTATAGCCTTATCCACACCAATTAATGCAGATAGCCATTTCTTCTATAACAGGCAGAAATCCATAAAACATGTATGGCCCAATTAATATTTTTCTTACAAAAGCATATTTTTAATTGTTTCTGGTTATTCTTTTACTAAAAACTTTAACAGAATCAAAACTTCTCACTACAGAAAAAGCTGAGAGTTATCCATGTGTAAAACAATCTAGAATTATAGATTTCTTCAAAAATCTGGGCCTGTGATTTGTTTACAATACCAACCATGTACAATCCATATCACGGTTTCCTGGAAGTGTGGTCAAGGAAGGTTTAATTGAAGCAGGCGAGAGCGCATTGGTTATTTACTTAAACTGGATATGGGGCAAAGGTACAAGAACGGCACTGAGTCAGCATATTCATTTGGAGAACCATAACCAAAATTATACACCAAACAGCCTCATCCTGTGTCATAACACGTCTGTATTTACCGTATATTCTAGTGTACATGTCAATCTCATGTATAAGTCGACCCCTTATTTTTGGCTAGAAATTCTTGTATTTTCCATATATCTTGTGTATACGTCGACCCGAGTTACAATTCAACATTTATGAGTCAGTGTGCCTGCTTGTTGCGCTCTGCTCCAGCTTTCCAGTCTGCTGGTCATTGAACTCCGTTCTGGGTCTTCCAGTCTGCCAGCTGTCACACTCCACTCCATGTTTTCAGAATTACTGTAATGGTACGATAATAGAGGGTGACCACCGTATCCGCGGAGTCAGTTTCCACGGTTTCAGTTACCTGCGGCTTACCACGCCTAAAATTATTGCAGGGAACGTTCCATAACCAGGGGAGGTAAATTTCCCATTTAAATGAATGGGTTTGCACCTATCTGCGGTTTCAGGCTTCCACAGTAGGTCTCGGAACGTATCCCCCACAGATACGGGGGGGACTACTGTACCATTATATTGTAGCAAGCAGAATGGAGACAGTTATTTTGTAGATAAATGTTCAATAATGGCCATAATTCTTTTTCCTTTTGTTGTTTACTATTTTATATAGAGATTTGGCTCTTGTTTGTCCACTTTTTTACTCATACCAAGCATGAATTTCATCCCCTCAAAAACAATACCTTGTGTATAAGTCAACCCTCCAATTTGAGCTTGAAAAGAATCTTCAAAATTCAACCCATACACAGGAACATACGGTATGTTGTCTAAAGAGCAATCATCAATCTTTGATCTAATATTAGTCTGGTGGACCTAGGTCTTTTTTTGTTAGAATCTTTTCTTTTAAACTTTCTTGGTTTCTGTGTCTTTCTCCCTCAAAGAGACAGAGATAGAGAGAGAGAGAGAGAGAGAGAGAGAGAGAGAGAGAGAGATAGATAGATGTTTTCAATTCGAGGCTCTGAATGTTCCTCTCTCTGCTGTGCTAGCACTTACAGTTTTTTAAATGCTGCAGTTCAATCAGAGGGTTGGCATTGCCAGAATTTCTAGGCAAAAGTGAGTACTGCAGATGCTGGAAATCAGAGTCAAGATTAGAGTGATGTTGGAAAAGCACAGCAGGTCAGGCAGCATCCATGGAGCAGGAAAATCGATGTTCCTTCATCAAAAATTGGCAGAATTTCCTCAATTCAAAATGCTCTTGTTGCTGCTCGGCCTCTAATTCTCTCCTTTATTGCTTCAAAAAGCAACATTGGATTGCACAACTCAATAACATGCTGCATTTCATTTTCAAGTTGCAAAGCTCTTCTTATATTTCAGGTTCTACTCCCAAAAATGAAAAATTTGTGGTCTCTTACAACAGACAAGGGAGCCGAGGGACATTGGCAAGTGGTTAGGGAAATAGATTTGCGGCCAAAATCAGATCAGCCTTGACCATATCTAATGCTACTGCAAAACATTGTAATTAAATCAGGAATTATCTTCTTTTCGGTTGAAATGGCAGGATTTCAACAGATGGATTCAATGTTATTGGAAACATAAACACTATTTATTTCAAGTCTGCCTGTTATAGGCTCAGTATCTATCATTAAAGACAACAGCTTCCTATTGACCAAGCTTAAAATTCTTGTGTAGGATTCAAGTTTCAAATAAATATTACAACTGCTCTTTCTTGGGTCTAAGACTGTATGGTGGCATGCCCATTGGAGTTCAAACTTGAGAGAGTACTGATGTTATTTACATTTTTAACTACAGAACTAACAACGATGTTTCCCTTAATTCCCTTGACAGGTTCCGAAACTTTCTTCGTTCAAATTCAACCATCTTCAATTAAGCACAAAGAATATTTTTGAAGAATAATTATATTAAGTAATTATTGCCGCCCTCCCAAAATAATTCCATCCAATGTCACTCCAATGTGAAACAGTGTACCCTTGCCATAAAGGGTTTTTGATCAAGTATTCCACCAAGGAACCTTAACAAAACTGGAGTCAATGGGAATCAAGAGGAAAGCACTCTGCTGGTGGGAGTCACACCAAATGAAACAAGAATATAGTTGTGATTGGTGCAGTGGATGTCCAACATCCGGCAATCTTCACTTGTTTCCTCGATGACTCACCCTCAATGCAGCCACAGGAATTCACCGCTGTCCTTATAGTCAGGGTGTATATTGCTCCCAGTGCTAATGCTAAGGAGGCACACTGTGAAGTGTATGGGGCTATTAGCAGACTGCAGAACGCACACGCTGACAGACTGTTTATTGTTGCTGGAGATTCGAATATACAAATCTCAATACTGTGCTCCCTACATTCCATCAGCATGTGGACATTGTGATGAGAGAGGAACAACATGCTGGATCTGGTTTATACAAACATCCCCAACACGGACAGGGCAGAGCCCCTGTCCCACCTCAGCTCCTCAGACCACTATCATTCCTCAGCACCTGATTGGAAAGCTGAGTCTGCTGGGTCTAAATATCTCACTTTGTAACGGGATCCCGGAGTTCCTGACTGGGATACCTCAGTCAGTCCGGATTGGGAACAGCATCTCCAACATCATCACACTGAGCACGGGGGTCCCCCAGGTCTGTGTGCTCAGTCCACTGCTGTTCACCCTGCTGACACACAGCTGTGCAGCGATGCACAGCTCAAACCACATCATCATGTTCGCTGATGACACGACTGCAGAGGGTCCCAACAACACAAACGACAAGTCAGCATACAGAGAGGAGGTGTAGCGACTTACGGCCTGGTGCAGAGCCAACAACCTGTCTCTGAACATGGGCAAGGCGAAAGAGGGCATGGAGCGACCACTCACACCTGGACATTGACAGCTCTCCTATGGAGATCGTGAAGAGCACCAAATTTCTTGGCGGAGAATCTCACCTGGTCCCTCAATACCAGCTCCATAGCCAAGAAAGCCCAGCAGCATCTCTACTTTCTGTGTAGACTGAGGAAAGCCCTCCTCCCCCATCCTCACCACATTCTACAGAGGGTTCATTAAGAGTACCCTGAGCTGCTGCACCACTGCCTGGTTCGGGAATTGCACTGTCTCAGATTGTAAAACCTTATCGCGCATAGTGAGGACAGCTGAGAAGATAATCAGGGTCTCTCTTCCCTCCATTACAGATATTTACACCACATGCTGCATCCAAAAGGCTAAGAGCATTGCAGAAGACCCCACACCCCCCTCACTTAAACTCTTCTCCCTCCTGCCATCTGGCAGAAGATACCGGAACATTCGATCTCTCACGGCCAGACTGTGTAACAGTTTCTTCCCCCAAGCCATCAGGCGCCTTAACATAGTTTGATCAGACTCTTTCCCATCTGAAATTCTTTGCATGACTTTGAATTGCCGTCTATTATTTATCATTCTTCTATTACACTGGAACCTGTGTGTTTTGCACTTGTTATGCTGTGTATGATCGTGTAGTTTGTGCTGTCCATGTAGCACCTTCGGTGCTGAGAAACACTGTCTTGCTTTCTATTTTAACTGTATCTGTTGTATCTGGTAGAAATGACAAATAAAAAGCTACTCTACTCAATGTAAGGTCAACATGAGGATGCTCACTGATGATTGGACATGCTCAGCACCTTTCACAATTCCTCAGATACTGAAGCACCCTGTACCTAAATATGACAAGATCTGGATGATTTCCAGATTTGGGCTGATTATTGGCAAGTAACATCTGTGCCACACAATTGTGAGGCAATGACAATCTCCAACAGAGAGAATCTAACCACTGCCCCTTGACATTCAAAGGCACTACCATCACTGAATGTCACTATCAACAATGTGGGGGTTACCACTGACCAGAAAATGGACTTGGCAAGTCATATGAATTCTGTGGTTACAAAAGCAGGTCACAGGCCAAGAATCCTACAAAGAGTAATGTATCCTAACTCTCCAAGGCCTGTCCATTATCTACAAAGTCCATAGACTGCAAGAACACTCCCCATGTGCAACTCCAGCAACACTCAATAAGCCTTACTAAACCCAGAGCAAAGCAATCCACTTGAGTGGCATCCCACCCACTACCTTTCCCATTCACTCCCTTCATGACTGATGCTCAGTAGCAGCAGTGTGTACCATCTACCGTACTAAACACCAAGGCTCCTTCGATAGCACCTTTCAAACTGAAAGAATTCTAAAGCTCAGATGAGGGCAGCAGATACTTGGAAATACCAACACGTGCAAGTTTCCCTTTAACTTTCACAGAACCCTGACTTGGAACTTATATCAACATTCCTCCATTGTCGCTAAAATCCTGGCAGTCCCTTCTTTCCAGCACTGTACATTTATTTCCATGCACCTCAATAACTGCAGCGGTTCAAGAAGGCTGTTCATCACTATGTTTCCCAGGCAAATAGAGAAGGCCAATGACAACCACATAATCATTGAGCCATAGAAAACTGGAGAGAATGTACCAGGATGTTGCTGGGAATAAATGTACAAAAATAGACTGAAAAGGCTTTTCCACTGGAACATGGGTGGTTGAGGGCGTGACATTACTGAGGCTTATAAGATCCTGAGGGGCATAGGTAAGATAAATAATAAGGGTCTTTTCTTTAGGGTGGGGAAGTTCAAAACTAGGTTTTATTTTTAAGTTAGGAGAAGAAAGATCAAAAAAGACAAGTGCGGTATCTTTTTCTTTGCACAGAGTGGTTCGTTATGGAATGAACTGCCGGAGAAAGTGGTGGATGCAGTACAGTTACAACATTTAAAAGACATTGGATAAGTTCATGAACAGGAAAGGTTTGGAGGGATATGGGCCAAGCGCAGGAAGGTGGGACTAGTTTAGTTTGGGAACATAGTCGGAACAAATGAACAAAACCAACATATTTTTGACAATATGCTTAGAGTAAAAAAAATCTGGCTAATGTATTTATAGTTCTTGCCATTAGTATGCATGATTTATATAGAAAGGCATTTAGCCGTCTGGGTCATCGTGTAGTTATTAGTTTTTGGAGGATATATGAACTCTAGATCCAGCTAAGTGATTCAATTACAGCATTAAAACCATTTCTATATGAATGTTAGTGAACAACTAGGACTAATCTCTTTGTAAAATGTCAGTATATGAACTATCACTGAAGTATCTGTCACAAAACAATGTTTCCAGCAACATGTTTAACAGCACAGTCTTATAAACACTTCAGCAACATGTAATTCTGTTAAAAGAGATTACAAATAAATTATTGTTTTGTACCATGCATCCAAAGTGACAATTATCTTGTTTAAAGAACTCAAAATGTAAGAGGATTGCTCTTTTTCACTTTTGATCAAAACTTGTGCAGTGGGATTCCATTAACGTACAAGCAGATTGCCACAAAATGTTTGGAATGCTTCAGATTGTAAATTCCAGTGAGGGACCGATATCTTACAAATTAGATGCCATCACGTACTTCACTGATTTAGCGATTTCATGTGAACAATCAAGGAAAAAGGAATGGCAGGGGCTTGGTGGTAGAGTCACTAAATTAGGAATCCAAGACCCCCCGCCACCCCCAAAGCAAATGCACTGGGGGCATGTTTAAAACCACCAGGGCAGATTACATTTGAATTTAATAAAAAGTCTGGAATTAAAAAGCTAGCCTAATGGTATCCATGTGACCCCCGCCCCCCCCCCCCTCGCCCCCTCCAAGTTTCCTCATCTCCTCTTGCCAGATCCTTATCCCAGATCCAACACTCCAACTTGGCACTGCCCATCTATCTGCTCCACCCTCCACTCCAACCTATCACCATCACCCCCCAACCTGCATCCACCTTCCTAACTACCTTCCCCACTCGCCCCCACCCCATCTCCAACCCCTTCTCATTTATCTCTCAGCCCCCTTGGGCACCCACCCACCACGTTCCTGATGAAGGGCTCATACCCGAAACGTTGATTCTCCTGCTCCTCAGATGCTGCCTGACCTGCTGCACTTTTCCAGTGTCACACTTTTTGACCAAGTAACCACTGCTGATTTGAGGACAAATTCTTCCATTCTTACTCAGTCTAACCTACTCGCAACTTCAGACCCACAGCAACGTGGTTGACTCATAAGTGATCTTTGGACAATTAGCAATAAACGCTGACCTTGCCAGCCATGCCCATACCCATGAACAAAAATATAGAAATAGGCGAACTACTGGACAGGCATCACTAGTTGGGCCAGTACTTACTGCCCATCCCTAGTTGACTTTGAGAAGCAGTTGCCCTCTTTAACCCCTGCAGTCCATGTGCTGACCAACAATGCCGGTAGCAACAGAATTGGAGCTCCAGGATTTTGACCCAGCAACACTAGGCGAGTAAGATTTCAAAAGTCAGGATGGTGAATGGCTTGGAGAGGAACTTGCAGATGATGGTGTTCCCATGTATCTGATATCCTTGTTCTTCTAGAGTGTAGAGGCAGTGGATTTGAAAGGTGCTGTCTAAGGAGCCTTGCTGAATTTCTATAGTGCATCTTACAACATGCAGAGAAGGGAGAAGAGTGGTCCTTCGTGCCTATTCCACCATCAAATATGATCAGAATAGTGGTGATCTTAATTCTCATCTGTATTAATGAATTTGTCAAGTAAAGAATACCATTCTTTTTGGAACTATGGACTAAAGATGAGAAAATATAATACTTTAAATAAAGGCACGGTGGCTCAGTAGTTGGCACTGCTACCTCACTGTGCCAGGGTCCCAGGTCTGGTTCCAGCCTTGGGCAACTGTGTGGAATTTACACATTCTCCCCGTGTTTGCGTGGGTTTCTGTTGGATGCTTCTATTTCCTTCCACTATGCAGGTTAGGTGGATTGGCCATACTAAATTTCCCCTTAGTCCAGGGTTGCGCAGGTTAAGTTGGTTAGCTAGGGTAAATGTGGGGTTACAGGGATGGGGGGTCTGGGTAGGATGTTCATCAGATGTCAATGTGGACCGATGGACTGAATGGCCTCTCTCCATACTGTAGGGATGCTATGATTCCAAGATCATGCCTGATCTATAGATCTGAAGAAGGGCTTATGCCCGAAATGTCGATTCTCCTGTTCCCTGGATGCTGCCTGACCTGCTGCGCTTTTCCAGCAACACATTTTCAGCTCTGATCTCCAGCATCTGCAGACCTCACTTTCTCCTCCTGATCTATAGATAGTACACACTACTGCTCCTGAGCATCAGTGCTGGAGGGAGTGGATGTGGTGCCAATCAAGGAGGTTGCTTTGTCCTGGAGGGTGTCAAGCTTCTTGAATGTTGTTGGGACTGCATGTTGGAACATAGGAAGTACTTCATCACACTTCTTAATTGGGCCTGGTAGATGATGGAAAAGCTTTGGGAAGTCAGGAATTGAGTTACACACAAGATTCCCAGCTTCTGACCTGCTCTTCCAGCCACTGTAATTATTCAGCTAGTTCATTTCAGTCCAGTATTCCAAATATGGTCTTACCAAAGCTCTATACAAATGAAGAAACATAGCTTTGATCATTTACTTTAATCATCTTGTAATAAAAGCTCTCATACCATTTGGCTTCTAAGTTGCTTGCTGTACCTGTGTGTTAGCTTTCAGTGCCACAGACCATCCTTTTGAAAAATATTTCCCAGCCTCTCAGCATTGAAGAAAAATACTGTATTTGCCAACAAGGAGGATAACCTTGCATTTCTCTACTTTATATTCCATTGGCCAAAATGAAGTTAAGATGACATGTGACTAGGAGGGAAATTGTACAGTGATAACTTGATTTTTATTAATTTGTAATGTGTTCTGATTGAAAGACTAAAGACATTTTTAATCCTAGGTCAAAACTGCTTTGTTATTTTATATTAATAAATTGAGTAAATTAGAAACACAGTTAAGTGAAGTACACCTGTCAATGTAGTTTCATGCAGACTACATCATAGGAAGCCAGTTGTGTTCCACTCATGCACATTTTCTTAATTCTCATCTGTATTAATGAATTTGTCAAGTAAAGAATACCATTCTTTTTGGAACTATGAACTAAAGATGAGAAAATATAATGCTTTAAATAAAGGCACGGTGACTCAGTAGTTGGCACTGCTGCCTCACAGAGCCAGGGTCCCAGGTTCAGTTCCAGCCTCTGGCGACTGTCTATATGGAGTTTGCACATTCTCTCCGTGTCTGCCTGGGTTTTCTCCGGGTGCTCCAGTTTCCTCCTACAGTCCAAAGATGTGCAGGTCAGGTGAATTCGCCAAGCTAAATTGCCCATAGTGTTCAGGAATGTGTAGGTTAGGTGCATTAGTCAGGGGAAATGTAGAGTAATAGGCTACGAGAGTGGGTCTGGGTGGGATACCCTTTGGAGGGTCAGTGTGGACTTTATGGGCCAAATGGCCGTTTCCACACTGTTAAGGATTCTAATGCTCTAATTTTAATGAAACTGTGTAAGAAGATATTCGTAATTTTAGAAACAAGTTACTGCAGCACACTGGTTGTACTTTCAAAATTTTGTATTATTCAAGCAGTGAGGGAGAATGTTTGACAAATGCCAATGCCTGAATGTATTCAGTGTAATTTTGCCTAGAAGCAGCAAATCAGACCAGATAGTGTGGATTTAGAAGGCCTCAACTAATAACAACCTCTTGAGTGGCTCCTGGAGACAGCATCCATTTCTCTCTCCCTTCTGCATGGAGAAATGAAAGAGAATCACTAGCAGTTCCTCTGTAAACTGCTTTTTCTGCAAATTCACTATTAAAAGGAAAAATGGGAAAAAACATCTTAAGGGAAAGAGAATGAGCAAAACATCAACAAATGAATGAAAGGCTAAGAATCAGTTTATCCACATCATTAGGAAAGAATCGGAAAGAGTTGAAAGAAAACAACATCTCAATGTGCAATCTAAACTAGTGCCAGAACTCTGCTTCTCTGACTGTCTTTCCCTTCACCCACCCACAGTATTCATGTCTTGTTGTTTTCCATGTCTGTGTCTGTTTGTAGGTGTCTGGATGTTTTTTGAAAGGTGTAGAGTTTACATCATAGGATTCTAAATTTATAATTTTTTTTCATTGCGATTGGTTAAAATCAGTTTTATTACAAACAAAGTTATTTCCTTGCTATTGAGAAAGCTGGTGAGTGCATTTTTTTTAACCTAAATTAGACAATAAGGTGAAATGGGCCAAATGTTGATAACTGCGACAACTCTCAGAATAGTAGGGCTTGATTTCCAGGGCACTACCTAGAAGCCTGACTTCCAAATTTCCTAAAATACATCACATTTAAGGTTAAGCCTGTCCAACTAATGCCTTTTGAATAAATGAAAGTCATATTTTGAATTCCCTGCTTATTTTTTGGTTTGGTTGGCAGGTTGCATTTCAGCTCAACTGGTTTAGATATTGAAAATTCTGCTTTCTGTAGTCTGTGGTCAGATGAAAATTAATACAATTCAGCCTGTCACACAATAGCTGAGTTGTCAGTGAAACTAATTCATAGCACTCTCACGATCGTCAAAACTATTTTCATCAAAGTCGAGCTGTTATATCTCCACGATAGGTGGAACTCGAACCCCTGGAACTTTAGTCCAGACGTGGGGACACCACTATGCCTCAAGACTCCATACATTAATTTTCATCACTATTTGGATCTTTTATGATGCACCTCTGGGGCAAGGGAAGTTGAACCTGGACTTCCTGGTTCAAATGTAGGGACACAATCACTGTGTCACATGACCCCCTCTTATGATTGCTATTAATTGCAATGTTAACATCAACAATCAGCTATAATACAAACCTTGTGTTATTACACCCTAAAGTTTTATTAATTCCTCAAAAATCCTTTGATACGGTGTCCTAATATCTGCTTGCAGGGTTGCTCTCAATGATTGATTGATAATGCTTCTTTGAGGTACCTTGGATCATTTGACTATATTGCAATGTTATAGACATACAACTTCTTGTTATTGTCGTCACAGTATACCACCGAGGGTGAAGGTGTTAGGCAACAGCTCCCAGACTGAGGAGGTGGCAGAGAGTTGAGATGTGACAGCTGAAAGGTGGATGCAGGATAGGATGAAGGTAATGTCCACATAAAAGCTGGCACAACAATATGAAAGCACAGCAACTGAGTGTCACAGTTGGCCACTGCACTGGTTTTAAATGGCATTGGCAGCAGAAATAACGCAGAAAAGGAGTGAAAATGATCAGCTGTTCACTCAACTGTGTTATTGAAAACTGCCTTCAGATATTATTGAGATTATAGCTTCCAGGTAGGGTTTAATGGCTCAGCTCAGCTGCAGATGGCAACATATTAATTCAGTTAAACAGGCTATCCAATTCACTTAAATGATCTGGAAAACATGGAGAGTCATTAGAAAATAATTTGTGCAGTGAGATTCCACTGACTTAGGTGGAAGATTCACTTAGCACCGCAAGAGCATTAGTTGCTTCTAAACAGGATAAACTGGGTCTGCTTTTATTCCTTAAAAGTCATTTATGATCCGTTATTCCACATTGTTTCAAATTACAGTACTGTCCTACATCCCAACAGATACAGACAAGAGTCAAAGACCATTAATGTTTTTCCAAATATGCACAACAGGGTGTAAGATTTCTTAGTCTTCAAGAATACAATTATTGACAGAAGGTCAACTACACTTTCCTTACTTCAGTGATTATTCTCCACTTCTTTCTCATTTCCATCTGCTCCAAGTTTCCTATTATCTCCTGGCCCCTCTTTCCCACTGCTCCAATGATGGATGTGAAGCATCACAGAGACCAGCAGTGACTCAGTGGGATGAATGGTTTCTTTCTATGCTTCCTTTTCTTTATAAGGGCCTTCTGTATAAGGCATCCAGACATCATAATTTATTCAATTTTCTGCACATTGTCCTATTTTTTAAACCACTACCATCCTTTAAAAATCCAAGCATTGATGTATCCTTTCTTGCCATTTACCAGCCCATCTCTCCAATCATCTTGTCCCAATACCCAGAACACTGAGCTCGAAACTCTTCACCATGTCTGTGTCTTCTGAATTACTCCCATGAACTCCTGCCATTGTTGTTCCACTGTCTTTCTTGCTCGGCTCCTCTCCCAGTCAATTTTGCCCAACTCCTCCCTCATGCCTCTGTAGTTACCTTTATTCAATTATGTAATACCGTTACATCTGATTCCACATTTTCACTTTGAAATTGCAGAGTAAATTCTATCATATTTAGGTCATTGCCTTCCCTTCACCTTAAGCTCCCTTATCAAGTCTGCCTCATTGCACAACACTAAATCCAATATTGCCTGTTCCCTACTGGGCTCCACTACAAGCTGCTCCAAAAAGCCATCTAGTAGACATTTTACAAATTCCTTTCCTTGTGATCCACTGCCAATCTGATTTTCTACTGCAGGCTATGTGGTTTAAGTACATCAACCAAACTCTTAGGGAATTCCAGGGCTTTTACCAAGTGAAAGTGAAGGAACAGCAATATCATTCCAAGTTTTGCAACTTGGAGGGGAAATTGCAGTGATGGAGTTCCCAAACTAAGGAACCTTGATGAGTTGCTGCAGTGTGTCTGTGCACCAGTGGTGGAAAGAGTGAATATTTAAAAAGATAGATGAAAGGTAAAAAAGAAAGGTTGGGATCGTTTATCCAGGACACTAACAACAGCCCAGCAAGTGAAATGCATTCTGTCCAATTTCAGTTTCTGCCTTTTAAGTACAAGATGGGCTTGGCTATTCAGGAGGTGGACCATTCAGCAGGTGGCTCAGTGGTTAGCATTGCTCTCCGAAGGCCTGGTGCAGATTCAATGGCCTGTTTCAGCACAGCAGGGATTCTATGATTCTATTTGCCACAGAACACACCACCTCGGAGCTGCTTTTAAAGCTGCAAAATTTGTAATAGCTTGTCCAGTTAAGTTTCTGGTCAATAGGGGCTTCCAAAACCTTGATGAGATTAAATTCCCTTTTGTTGGAGTAGATCAATTGCGTAACATGTGGACGGTGGGAATGTAACTTGTCATTTTTCTGCCCAAGCCTGAATGTTGTCCAGGTCTTGCTGCATGCTAGGAGGGACTGCCTCTTCATCCAATAACCTGAAAGGAACGGAGTACTGCAAACATCAGTAAATATCCTCAATTTTGAGTGCACAGATATTTGCAGCATAAGGCTCTTCGTAAAAGAATTGAAAAATACAGGGTTGGGCTGTGTTATTTTCAAATCCAGTTTGCATCCTGAATCTAGTATTTATTTATGAATGATGCATAGGAGCTAAATTCCCAACTAACTGGTTAGCTTTTAACATCAGTCTTCATCAGTTACATTGAGCAGCTCTGATTGATAATTATGTTGACAAGAGGAGTGTTACTGACTAATTGTTTGTTAATTTATATGTTTAAAAGTCTTCAGAACAATGACATCTACAATTTGCTATGTCTTCAGGTGAATCATCTTTTGGACTGCTGTTTCTACATCAGTGTTTAACCCAAAAAAATTTTTGATTATGTATTTCCCCTAAATTTTCAGTTTCTAGCTCTTTTGCAATTACTGTACAGAACCAGTCTCTTCTGACATTGAGAAAACAACTAATTATTCAAATTTGATCTGTCACAGATCAAAGAATTATCATTTCTCAATCTTTCATTTCTGTTGGACATCTACACAAAATTCAAACTTAACATAAATCCATGCCCATTGCTGTGAGCTACATATTTTGTCTATTCATCAACAAGATGTGAACTCTGCTGGTTGAGTTAGCGCTTATTGTCCATCCCGAATTGCTTTAAGGAAAGGTGGTGGTGAGTTGCTTCTTGAACTACTGTTGCTTTTGGTTAGAAGTACATCCATAGTGTTGTTAGGAAAGCAGTTCCTGGATTTTGACCTGGTGACAGTAATGACAATAGAATTCCAAATCAGGATACTGTGTGCCTTAAAGGGAATTTGCAGATGATGGTGTTCCAATACATGTAGTGTCCTATCCTTCTAAGCGGTAGGGGTTACAAAGTTGGCAGGAACTGTCTAAGGAGCCTTTTCCAGTTCATACAATCACTATGGCACTGAAGGAGGCCATTTGGCCTAGCAATTCCACGCCAGTTCTCTGTAGAATTGAACACTGATCAAATCAATTCAATTTCCTTCGAAGATAAATAGTACTGAAGAGTCGTGTGGATGGTACACACTGCCATTGTACACTAGTGCTAAAGGTCTTAGAACGGGTGTCAATAAGATAGACTGCTTTAACTTGGAGGGAGTCAAGTTGTAAGTGCTCTTTGAGCTGTATCCATCTCGGTCTGTGCCTTGTAGATGGTTGTCAGGCTTTGGTGAGTCAGGTGGTGAGTTACTTGCTGCAGAGTTCCCACTCTCTGCCCTGCTTATATTTATATGGCTGGTCCAGTTCAATATCTGGTCAATGGTAAAGCCCAAGATGTTGATAAAGATGGATTCAGTGATGAAAATGCCACTGAATGTCAGAGGTGGTCATTGCCTGGGACTTGTATGGGTTTAATGTTACTTGCTACTTACCAGCTTGAGCATGAATGTCATCCAGTTCTTGCTGCATTTGAAAAAGAACCACTTCAGTATCTGAAGAGTTGCTAATGCTGCTGAATATTGTAAAGTCATCAGAAAACAAACCCACTTCTGAAATTATAATTGATGCAAGGTCAGTGATAAAGCAGGCGAAGATAGTTGGGTCTATAATGTTACTCAGAGGAATTTCCCTCTAAAAACCATGATTATTGTCCTTTATGTTGTGTGGGTCTAACTAGCAGAGTGCTTTCCCTCTGATTTCCAGTGGCTCCATTCTTGCTACAGTTTTTTGATGCTCTACTTAGTCAGATGCAGCCTTGATGTCAAGGGCAATCACCCATACCTCTCCTCTGAAGTTCAGCTCTTTGTTTCAATGTTTGGACCATGAATGCGATAGGTTCAAGAGCTCAGCATCCTTGGCAAAACTCAAACTCTTGGGTAAGTACCACAGCTGGCAATACCTTCCATCACTTTCCTCATTAGACAGTAGATTGTTGGGTTGGTAATTAGCTGGTTGGATTTGTTCTGCATTTTGTTTCTCAATACATAACCCAGGCAATTTTCCACATTGATGCCAGTATTTAACAGCACTGGAGCAGCTTGCTTATAGTTTCGGCAGCTTCTGTATTACTCTTCAGTACTATTGCCAGGATGTTCAGGGCCCTTTGCCTTTGCAGTACACTATGTATTCAGTCATTTTAAACAACACAAGGTATAACAGAATTGGCTGAAGGCTGGAATCCATGATGTTGTGCACCTTAGGAGACAGTAGAGATGAATGGCCTATTCACTAATTCTGGCTGAAGATGTTTGTAAATACTTCAGCCTTGTCTTTTGCACTCATGTACTGAGCTCTCTCATAATTGAGGATGAGGATATTTCTGGATCCTCCTAGCCTAATGTGCAGTTTAATCGCCTACTATCTTTCTAAATCAGATGTGGCAAGACTGCAGAGCTCAGGCTTGATCTGTTGATTATGGGATCATTTAGCTCTGTCATATTGTATGCTGCTCAGGTTCCAGTTTGTCCTTTGTTGTTGCCTCACCAAGTTGACACCCCATTTTTTTATGTATGTGCTGCTGACCTGCACTCTTCATTAGACCAGATTCATCTCCTGGCTTGATGGTAATGCTAGAATGGAGGATATGCCAAGCCATGAGGTTATATACTGTGGTTGAAAACAGTTCTGTTGCTGATGACCCACAGCACCTTATGGATGCCCAGTCTTAATTTGCTTGACTTGTTCAAAATCTATCCCAATCAACACAATGCTAGTGCCACACAACATGATGGAGAATATTTTCACTGTGAAGATAGATTTTCATTTGTACGTAGTCACTCTTATCGATAGCGTCTTGAACAGATTTATCTGCAGCCAGCAGATTGGTGAGGATGAGGTCAAGTATGTTTTTTTCTATTTTGTTGGTTCCCTCACTCAATCTTGCAGCAATGCCCTTTCAGCTGAACCAGCTCAATCATTAGTGGTGATACCAAGCCACATTTGGTGATGGAGGAGTAAGTGAGGACTGCAGATGCTGGAGATCAGGGTCGAAAAGTGTGGTGCTGGAAAAGCACAGCAGGTCAGGCAGCATCCAAGGAGCATCCACATTTCAGGCATAAGCCCTTCATCAGGATTGTGAGGGTTACGGGGGAGAGGTGGTGTGGTGCTTAGAGATCAGCCCCCTTCCCCCATTCCCCCACATTCCTGATGAATGGCTTATGCCTGAAACGTTGATTCTCCTGTTCCTTGGATGCTGCCTGACCTGCTGTGCTTTTCCAGCACTATACATTTCCACATTTGGTGATGGGCATTAAAGACCCATCCACAATACATTCTGCACTCTTAGTATGCAATCCAAGTGGTGTTCGAGATGGAGGAGTACTGATTCATCAGCTGGAGAGTGGAGTGGTGGGAGGTGGTAATGGCAAGGTTTCCTTGCCCATATCAGACTTACAGGCTTTCTTCTACACAATTAAGCATGTAAAACATTTCTAAGCTTTTCTTGTAAATACATTAACTTAATTCT